>NC_041218.1:48343956-48355617 GCF_002837175.3 Physeter macrocephalus
GTGCTCCGCAACGGGAGAGGCCACAACAGTGAGAGGCCTGCGTACCGCCAAAAAAAAAAAAAAAAAAAAAAAAAAAGGTGAACAACAGGCAACATACAACCAAAAAAGGAAACACTGTTAAACTTAAATACAAATGCAGAATGTTCAAGAAGCAGCCTGTATCTCCCTTAATACACTGCAACTGATAATCTAAAGTGCTAATGAGAGTACCAGAGCTATAATCTGGTCCACAAAGAAACATCTAAAAGGCTAAAGTAAATGAGTTGGAAAATATCCACCCCCAAAGTGCAGTAACGATTGTTTCTCCATACTTCTATAGCAGTGCCCCTATGCTATCTTTGTGCTTGGTTGAGAACGATATATTATTATTAAGGAGATATCGTTTTGTTTCTGTTGCTTAACATTTTCATTAATGACTCAGAGAAGAATTTCATGGTAACACCACATGATGATGAAAAAAGAGGACAGCAGAGAATAACTTCAAACATAGACTCCAGAATCAAAGTAATTTGGGCAAATTAGACTACTAAATTTAGTACATCAGAAGAGGAAAACAAATGGCACAAAATAAAACAGGGGGATGGGCTGGCTATGTCTAATACAGGAAAGTTATGTAGATAACATTGCCCACTGTACAGAAAGATGACACCATGGAACATCTTCCTCCCAGCAAAACGCACATCTTTTTTCCTGCTGGTGATGGATTTTTGCTAATTTAACCACACTCTCCTCCAGTTCTTCCAGTAACACATAACCTGCTTGCTGTGACCGTAGAACACAGTGACAATATTTAAATAGTGCACTGAGGACTCACTTCACACTGGCCCCATGGACAAACAACTTTGAGTTGAAGTTGAACCAGGAGATATACAATGAAGGACAGAATATCTCCCCCAAAGCAAGCTCAGGATTGCACCAGACACATGCAATATCGTTTATTGAAACTGTCCTCCTGCCAGGCTCATTACAAAGCAATGGGCAGTGCAGTAAGCTAGAAGAGGTTTATCAATTCCTGGTTATGTGATCACGGGGCTGTGTATTTAACCTTGTTGAGCCTCATTGGCCCTCATCTGCAAAATGGGCGTAGTAAAAACGCTAGCTGGCCTCCCAAGATGTTTTGAGATCCAAATCGATTCTATACCTGAATGCACTTCGTAATAGGTAAATATTATCAAAGTACAATGTCCAGTTCTTGGTATAATAAAGACATGTCATCACAGTGAATGGAAAAGGCTTCGTAAATGAGCCACGCCAAAAAAAAAATTTCAAGATTTGGGAATGTTAAAAGGGGTGGAGTTTATCCTGTGGGCAGGGGGGTGGGGGAGGGAAGACAAAAATTGGGCCATTTGATAGTCTTTAAATATATGAAAAGATTTCATTGAGCAGCTAAAACAAAAACAACCAAACTAAAGACAAAAGAAGAGGAACTGGGTCTACCTTGCACCATGAAGGATTTAGGTAAGTTATCTCTACAAAGAATTTTTGGTTAGTAGGAGTTGGAATACCAATGAGACAGCACAATTTTCATCCCTAGGAATCATTACTAACTGGGCAAATACTTTTCTGAGGCAACAAAAATACAATCATTCCAAAAAACAGGCAAATAGATTTAAATTGCCTTCTAAAGCAAAGTCAGCAACTTTTCACTGTAAAACACCAGACAGTAAATATTTTAGGCTTTGTCAGCCTTACAGTCACTGTCACAAGTACTCCGCTCTGCCGGTGTATGTGAAAGCACATACACACTTACATACCACAGACAACACTTAAGTGAAAGGCTGTGGCTGGGTTCCAATAAAACTGTATTTACAACAACAGGGGCCAGGCTGGATTTGGCAGTAGGCTGTAGTTTTTCAATCCCTCATCTTAGGGTTCCTTCCAGTCCTAGGATCCTAACCTATAAAACACAGCTGTAGCAAATGGTGACAATCAAACCAATGAGAAATACCACCATACTCACTAATGCGGCTATGTAGTATGTCACTGAAGTGGGTGCCATTCTTTCTATCTAGAGCTTGGGAGTATCGATAATTGATCTTTGTAATCAGCTCATTAGGATAATACATCACTGGCGATTTTTTTCCTTTTGTGCGAAACATAAAAATGTTTACATACGTTTATGGTTGTAATATCCAGACTTTGTAATCCCAGTGTATAATATTACAATCTGGTGCACTAGGAAGCATATGCCATACGATCAGCTTCATCTTTTTTGCCAATGCGAAGTCTTTTCAGATAAGGTAAAGACTTGTGTGGGAACATACTACCTTTGCCCTTTTTCTATCTGCTAGTCTTTCATCTCAACTTTCTTCCTCACCCCACCGTCCTCTTACAAAGAAGACTGAAACAAGACCCCTAGCCCAGGGAAAGAGTGGCCAGGAGCTGGTCAAACCAAGCTAGTGGGCCTGGGAGCTTTAAGGGTTAAAGTTGGATATCGATTCCATCCTTGAGTCCGTGGGCCAGAAAGGAAAGCATGTCACTAGGCTTGGAAATCAGGCCAAACTGGAACAGAGTGGGAGCAAAAGAAAGGAAGAGTAGGCGTGAACCGAGAGTTCAGGAAGGAGAGTGGGGCTGCAGTGCCACAGGCTCATTTATCTGGCACCCTGCCCTGGCTATGTGGGTGGATTGGCCTCCTTGAAACCTGGGGTCATAAGGGACAAACAACCCCCCACTTTGCTATTGTGCCTGCAGCCAAATCATCTTGGACTTTGATCACATCAAATTCTCTACCTTGGTGCATTTATTTCCTGATATTGCCCAATGGGGAGCTTATTTTTTTAAATCTAACACATTTAATTAATTAAATACTGTTGACCTAGCCATTACAAAGGTGTAACACACATCTATATGTGTATTTGTGTGTGTATGTGTATTATACACACACACACACACACACACACACACACATTTAAAAGGCAGCTTCTCTGTGAATTAGAAGCAGTGACTTGTAGGTACCCTGATTTTAAGCAACTTGATACTATGCTTAGCACTGAGTACATGGGGCTGAGAACTTATTTGTTGCACAATCTGAGGCCTCAAATTCAAGAACAATCTTGTTGGTGCCAGCATCCATGGGTGAAGAAAGGTTCTGCAGCCTTGATATATTAGTGGGAATACCCAGGATAAAACAAAGGAGTGAAATTCTTTTGAATTTGGACCATAGATACTAGGCTTGGTTTACCCAGGGTTATTTCTGCTGAGAGTAACAGACGATAGAAGCCCCAATTCCAACTGGTTTGAGCTAAAGAAAAAAAAAAATTGTGGTAGCTAAAAGGCCAGAGGTAGAACTTCAGCCACTACTCCATTCAGGTTCAGACACCATGATGCAGGGCTCACTTCTCCATCTCTCACCTCTGCCCCGACGTGGGTGTGGTCTCTTTCAGGCCCCATGTGGATGATTGCAAGGTGGCTACAGTTTAAATCCAGCAAGCAAAAGCCAGAGCAAATGGCTGATGGTTCCCGAGCCCCTTCCCACCCAATCCCTGAAGCTCTTTTCTGTGAAGCTGGAGTCACAAGCCACCCTCAGAAGCTCTGAACGTGTATGGACTGAGAGAGTTAGGGAAAAGTGGGCACCCATAAGAAAATCAGGGGCTTTGCTACAAGAAGGGAGAGTAATGGTGGACAGCAGACAACCCTTAACAAGGGACTCGATGCTTCGATCTCTATGGAACAGACAACTTAATGGAGTGCAGGTGGCTAATGGCAGAAAGGAGATCACTGAGTTGGGAAAATGACTCCAAGTCAGAAAAGTATGAAAACGGAAAAGTTGATGGCTTGATGTGGGCTACAGTACCCAGCAAGGCATGAAGACATATCCCCAAGAAGCTTCCTGCTGCCAGTGGGCTGCTGTGATGGTGGGAGCCAGGGGGAAACAAGTCCGATTAACTCTGCCAAAACAGTTACAGCTGGTCGTAATGTCATACCAAACAGTGAAGTAGTATAGTCCTAAAATATTCTAACAAATGGCAGCATCACATTACATCTCCCCACAGATCTAATGACTTGAGATCAGCGAACTGTTATTACTCCTTTCATAAGCACAAAATGCTGGGAATTGTGTGTAATTATACATTCCAACTTGCTTCCGAAAACATGAATGCCCTCTACATATTTCACAGCTTCAGGAAACCTTTTATATTCTCCACTTTGTAGATGGGAAAAGTAAAGACCAGCTTAAGAAATTCATTTTAGGAGGAACAAAGAAAAAATGGGTCATCAAAATCTATTTTCTATGCGTACAATAAAATTATCTTCTTCTTATTTGGGGTCTACATTGAGAAAGTTAAAAGCAAAATTATGACCCCCAGGATAATTTCAGAGAAAACCTGAAAATTCATACCATAGATAAATTGGTATGAATTTGATTCTGATTTGTATAAATTGATTTTTTTTACCTTAATGGTATAAATTGGGTGATTGTTGAATTCTCTACTTTGGTTTGCTTAAGAACACATGACATTCTAGCCAAGATCTTAAAATACAGACCCAAGCTGATGCTCAGGGTCACTGCTACACAGTAAATAAACAGGATAAAGCTCTGTGAAGTTTCCAAGGAGAAACTAAGATAGTAACTGTCTTCACGTCAGGAAATATTGTCTATTTTTCTTTTTTAAAAATCACACTAAATGCGCTGCTTTTCTAGCTGACTATAAAAATCGGTGACTCATGTTTGCATTTCATGCCACCATGCTCTGTGGGCTGGACTATCTCAGACTTACCTAAGCTTACATCATGGAAGTTTCCAAAAAGTCTAAATACTTTAGGACTTTAGTTCATTCTTCCCCACTCATAATAAAAGATTTCTAAAAGATAATTTTAAAATGTTAAATTTCCCTTCATTTTTCAAAGCGTTTGGAACACTAGGCAATCGATTGAGAAAAGACAGCTCATTGTTCTATGTTTTCTCCCCACAGAGAATTTATGTCTCAAAAGACATTTTTTTAAAAGTAAGGTTATTTAATATGTCTCCCCAGCCAACCCAGAATCTGCTATAAATTCAAAATTCATTCTTCTACAATGTTCTTAATTATAAAATAAGTAATCTGTGTTAGTTTAATTCTGTCCTATTTATCTTCTCAAGTGGAATGACACATTGCAAATACCATTTGGGGAGTTTTATTAATAAAGGCCTAATCCCATGGCTTATAGGACATGTCTCAGAATAATGTTTTAACTACACGAGAGCTCGGTGACTACAACACCCACTCAATAATTATAACTCTCCCCCATGTGAGGTAAGTCGCCCTCCCCAGTGTGATTAGTGGTGATTCCTCAAAATGGGTCTCAAAGAGCTCACAGCAGGCGATCACCTTCGGTCTCTTTCTGCCTTAGAGATTTTCCACGGTATGAATCGGAAACCAAGAGAGATGCTAAACTACAACACTAACGTCCTCTAGAATCTAATTCAGTTTTACAAAGAGAATCTTTGGAGATTTTGCTCTAAACAGATATGTACATATCTCCATAAAGATAGACAGTCAGAAGGTATGTGTGCACGGGCACGCGCACACACGCGCACGCGCTCACACGCGCGCGCGCACACACACACACACAGAGTTTTCCATATATTGGTTTGGATTGACTGATCTGGGAACTTAGTCACTGTATGTATAATAATATTGTCTTTCTTAGATCTCATATGTATATAAAAGCCCAACAACTACTTCACATTAAGTTTGCATATTTGATGGCTAACATATCTTTCTGGACTAAATTTGCCATGTCCAGATATAATAGGTCAATGTTATAATTGGGCCATATTTCCCCTCTTGATTTAGACAAATTATGGATTAATTTAAATAATTTCTAAAGCATGTGATGACAATTATGAGAGAAGATCCTATTTTTTGTTCCATCTGCTTTAAATCTATAACGAGTTTGAAAAGGGTTCAGATTCAGGATTTCAGAGCTCTGGCTTTAGCAATTCCCTGCAACTAAAAGCAATCTTGCTGTGATTGAAAATGGAGGTGTCAACTCAGGCAGGCTACAAATTGCCAATAGAGGGAATAGCCATTTTAAATTACTTCCAAAGCCCAAATAAATTCTCCTGAATGGAAATCTGCCTCTATCCTTATTTTCTATCTCCAGGAGATGATACGTGTTTTACTCATTATGCATCATCCTCTCTATTCCTTTCTACTGAGGCAAAAGAGAATGAGCAAATGTACTTCTAGACTGCACTGGGCTCTGCTTACGACATAAGATGTATAACAAATAAGATTATCATATGAAAAATATGATTTATCGTATGAAAAAATACCTTCCATTAGAATAGCATTTTACCCATTATAAGATTATTTTAAATATAGAAATGAGAATATGTGGAAAATGCTTTGTTGACTTTAAATCTCCATATGGATTAGCTGTTACAGGCATTCAGTTGCTTCTCACAATAATCTTTTTGGTAAACAGAGAAGGTATAATGTTCCATAGCTTTAGCAGACACTTGAAACTGAGACAAAAGATATTAAGTGACTAGGATCACAAAGTTAGTAACAGCAGAAACAGCTTCTGACTTTTCTCTCCTGTGACCTCTCCTTAAGCAAAGTAGGGTTTTAGAAATAAACCCAGTTTATGCCTTCAACAAAAAGGAAAAAAATGTTTGTATTGTGAGAGTTCTTCCCATCATAACTTAGTTATGTTACTTAGTTACACACGTAACTTAATTAAAATAGTAGTATCTGACTAAGCCTAAAAGTCTACCCTTTTCAGTTATATTTACTGTTTCACATGTAGTGTCACTTAATCAGGAATCATTTCATAATTTTTCATAACTGTGACATTTCTAGGGGAAAATAAGAATTAAGTTAATGATTAAGTGGTAATGCCTTCTTAAATGGGACAGCAATATCACCTAATTGTTTTCCTTTCAGTAAGTGGCCTTTAGGATGATCTGACTTGGGAATATCAGTTGGGACTGTCTCTCCTATCATGTTTGTTTGCTGCTTCTGCTACTGTGGTGGTTTTAACAGTCTAGTCAAATGTGATTACCTTCAAAAGAATTTTAAGTCAACGAGAAATGGGACATGAAAGTGGAGAAGAGATGGAATTTTCATACACTTCTGGGTGGAAATATAAACTGGTAAAACAATTTTAAAAAACTATTTGGCGGTGTCTTATAAAACTGAATATAGGGCTTCCCTGGTGGCGCAGTGGTTGAGAATCCGCCTGCCGATGCAGGGGACACGTGTTCGTTCCCCGGTCCGGGAAGATCCCACATGCCTATCACCTAATTGTTTTCCTTTCAGTAAGTGGCCTTTAGGATGATCTGACTTGGGAATATCAGTTGGGACTGTCTCTCCTATCATGTTTGTTTGCTGCTTCTGCTACTGTGGTGGTTTTAACAGTCTAGTCAAATGTGATTACCTTCAAAAGAATTTTAAGTCAACGAGAAATGGGACATGAAAGTGGAGAAGATATGGAATTTTCATACACTTCTGGGTGGAAATATAAACTGGTAAAACAATTTTAAAAAACTATTTGGCGGTGTCTTATAAAACTGAATATAGGGCTTCCCTGGTGGCGCAGTGGTTGAGAATCCGCCTGCCGATGCAGGGGACACGTGTTCGTTCCCCGGTCCGGGAAGATCCCACATGCCGCGGAGTGGCTGGGCCCGTGAGCCATGGCCACTGAGCCTGTGCGTCCAGAGCCTGTGCTCCGCAACGGGAGAGGCCACAACAGTGAGAGGCCCGCGTACCACAAAAACAAACAAACAAACAAAACTGAATATATACATACCCCACAACCTAACAATTCTTTCAGGTATATAGATAACAGATAATGTACATAGGTGCACATACAAGAATATTCATAGCAGCATTTTTTGGTAGTAGTCCCATATTGGAAACAACCCAAGAATCCATCAGTAAACGAATACACAAGTATACAGAGATAAACATATAAGAATTGGAATATTCTACAGAAGTGAAAAAGAATGAACCATGGGTAGACATAATATATGGATGAATCTCAAGATATAATGTTGAGTGAAAGAACATAGTTATAAAAGAGTATATAAGTGCATATTGTATGATTCTATGCATATAAAATTCAAAAACAGACAAAATTAATCTATGGTGAGAAAGTCAGAATAGTGGTTAATTTGGGGAATGGCAATAATGACAAATCAGTGTTTCACTGGAAGGTCTAAGTAGATTGGCTATATCTACCTGGGTGATGTGAGAAGGCTCTGAGCAAAAGGCAAGACTAAATTAATGGGAAAATATTTGCAAATGAAGTGACCAACAAGGGATTAATCTCCAAAATATACAAACAGCTCATGCAGCTCTATGTCAAAAAACAAACAACCCAATCAAAAAATGGACAGAAGATCTAAACAGATATTTCTCTAAACAAGACATACAGATGGCCAAAAAGCACATGGAAAGATGCTCAACATCGCTAATTATTAGAGAAATGCAAGCCAAAACTACAGTGAGGTATCACCTCACACCAGTCAGATGGGCCATCATCAAAAAGTCTACAAATAATAAATGCTGGCGAGGGTGTGGAGAAAAGGGAACACTCCTACACTGTTGGTGGGAATGTAAATTGGTACAACTGCTATGGAGAACAGTATGCGGGTTCCTTAAAAAACTGAAACCAGAACTACTATATATATCATCCAGCAATCCCACTCCTGGGCATATATGGGGAGAAAACTCTAATTTGAAAAGATACATGCACCCCGATGTTCACTGCAGCACTATCTACAATAGCCAATACATGGAAGCAACCTAAATGTCCATCGAGAGAGGAATGGATAAAGAGGAGGTAGTACATATATACAATGAAATATTACTCAGCCATAAAAAAGAATGAAATAATGCCATTTGCAGCAATATGGTTGGACCTAGAGATTATCATACTAAGTGAAGTAAGTCAGACAGAAAAAGACAAATATCATATGGTATCACTTATATGTGGAATCTACAAACTGATACAAATGAACTTATTTACAAAACAGAAACAGACTCACAGACTTTGAAAACAAACTTATGGTTACCAAAGGGGAAAGCGGGGGGAGGGATAAATTAGGAGGTTGGGATTAACATATACATGCTATTATATATAAAATAGATAATCAACAAGGACCTACTATATAGCACAGGAACTCTACTCAAGAGTCATAACCTATATGGGGAAAGAATCTGAAAAAGAATAGATATGTGTATATGTATGACTGAATCACTTTGCTGTACACCTGAAACTAACACACTGTAAATCAACTATCCTCCATTATAAAATAAAAATTAAATTAAAAAAAAAAAGACTAAATCAATGGGGAGATGACTTGGGATGCTACAGCCAAGAAAATGGAAGAAGAGCTGCTAATACAGAGTTTCAACTATAAGGACAGGGAGGACAGAGTGAATTCCTTTCTCCAGGTCACCAAAAAATCTAAAATATCAACTTGATATTGTCAGCCTTTTTAATTTTAGCCATTCTGGTGGGTACGTAATGGTATCTTTTTGGTATTTTTATTTGCATTTATCTAATGACTAATGATGTTGAGCATATTTTATATGTTTACTGGCAATTGTGATATTCTCTTCTGTGAAGGCCCTTTCAAGTATTTTGCCTAATTTTTAATCGAGTTGACTTTATTTTTCCAGTTGTTTTGTAGGATAGGATTCTTTATGTGTTCTGGATTTAAGAACTTTGTCAGATTTACAGATATCTGTAACAATTATTTCAGAACTCTATTCTATTCCTTTGTTCTATTCATGTACCCTTGAGTCAACGTCACACTATCTTAATTACTGCAGCTTTATGGTAAATCTAAATCTCTGGCAGTGTAAATTCTCCATCTCTTTTCTTCTTCCTTTATTGTTTTAATGAGGCTTTGATTATTTTTTAGAAGTTAAAACAACCACGGATTCCTGAAATAAATCCCATGTGATCATAATGTACTATCCTTTTATAAATCACTGAATTTTATTTGCTAAAAACAATTTTAGGGTTCATGAGAGATACTGACTTGTAATTTTCCTTCTTAGTAAGTACTTGTCAGAGTTTGATTATGCTGAACTCACAAAATGAGTTAAGAAATGTTCCATCTTTTGCTATTCTCTGGAAGAGTCGAAGATTGTATAAGATTGGCATTACTTCTTCCTTAAATATTTGGAATAATTTATCACTAAAACAGTCTGGGTCTGGAATTTAATTTGTAGGAAGACATTTAATTTTGGTTTCAATTTCAATATGTAGGACTATTAGATGTTTTATTTCTTCTTATGTCCACTTTGGTAAGTTATGTTTTTGAAGGAATTTATCAATTTTCTCTAAGTTGTCAACTTTATTGACATAAAGTTGATTGTAATATCCTCTTACTTTCCTTTTAATATCTCTGACCTGTAGTTGTGATCCCTTTGTTTTTTTGCTGACATTCCTTACTTGTGTTTTTTCTTCTTATTTTCTTGGTTGGTCTTCAAGGAATTTATCAATTATATTAACATTTGTAAAGAACCACACTTGGTTTTGTCGATTTTTTAACTATATATATATATTTTCCTATTTCTTTGATTTCTGCTCTTGTTGTTGTGATTTCCTTTCTTTTTTTCTTTTGGGATTAATTTGCTATTAATTTTCCAGTTTCTTGAATGGATATTTAAATGATTTATTTTCAACTTTTCCTTTTTGTGCTGTATACATTTTAAAAGTATAAATTTCCTTCTAAGTATTGATTTAGTTCCATCTCATAAATTTCCATATGTTGCATTTTCATTACCTTTATTATTCACCTCAAAACATTTTCTTATTTACATTGTTATTTTTTCTTGTGTGGGATATTTACAAGTGTTTTGCTTAATTTCCAAATATTTAGAGATGTTCTAGGTATCTTTCTGTTATCAAGTCCTAATTTGATTTTACTCTGGTCAGGTCATATACACTGATTCCAATCCTTTGATATTTGCTGAGACATATGTTATGGCCAAGATGTGATCTATTTTGTCAAACGTCCCATGAGCACTTAAAAAGAGGGCCCATGTACATTTGAAAAGAATGCAGTTGTTGGATGTAGCATTCTATACTTGTCAATTAGATCAAGTTACATAATCATATTTTTCAAGTCTTCTATTTTTTATTGACTTTTATCTGCTTAAAATCTCCAACAATGAATTTTGGATTTGTCTATTTTTTCCTTTGAGTCTGTCGATGTTTGAAGACGTATCATTAAGTGCCTACAAATTTAGGACTGTTACAACTTCCTTTTTCATTAAGAAATGTCCCTTCTTATGTCTCATAATAATTCTAGCTTTAAAATCAGCTTTTTCTGATATTAATATGTTGTTATATGCTTTATTTTGTTTAGTTTTTGCATGGTAAATCTACCTCTAACTTTCAACCTTTTTATGTCTTTATAAAGTATCTTAAAATTTAAACCTGTTACAGTTGGTTTTCTTTATCCATTCTGACAACCTTTATATTTTTGTTGGAATGTTGATGTACATTTAATGTAATTACTGATATAGTTGCTTTTAAGTTGACCATCTTACAATTTGTTTACCATTTGTCCCATCTATTATTCTTTGCTCCTGTTTTTTCACTTACCTTTAAATTAATCAAAATTTTTTAAAATTATTTTTATCCCTTGTTAGCATTTTAGTTATACCTTTTTTTTTTAACATCTTTATTGGAGTATAATTGCTTTACAATGGT
>NC_041218.1:48356117-48435482 GCF_002837175.3 Physeter macrocephalus
AAGAAAAAAAGACAGAAAGAGAGAAAGAAAGAAAGAAAGAAAGAGAGAAAGAGAGAAAGGAAGAAAGAAGGTGGGGGAGGGAAGGGAGAAAGGAGAAGAGAACCCAGGAAGATGCAAGGGAACAAAGTGTTTTAGTTTGGGTGGTAGCTCTCCTTATGTGAGTTACCTTTCTGTGCTTTGTAACTTGCATGTCTATTACAGATATTCATTTGCATATATTGATTGTTACATCAAATTTGATTTATAAAAGAGCCACTCTTCTGGACTGGAAAGTATAAACAGTGATGTGCCTTTGGATGAGAGATTTGTCCAGGCTCATTTAAAATGTTTATGGGAGTATGGGATGCACAGTGGAGTCTCACACTGAGTGGAGAAATTCTAAACTGGTGAGGTTACGCTTCAAGATTTTCAAAGGCTGTTGAAGAAGAGCAAAATAATATATTTAGAAGAGATTTTTCCAGTTATATTAGATGATCATGAACTCTGGATGATCAACTTATCACCCAGGCAAGGAATCTATGGAGCATCTATTAGAATGGGAACTTCATGAGACCAGAGATTTTTATGTTTTGTTCACAAATTTTCAATTTCCAAGTTTCTTTCCCAGACATGTTCCCATTTGATTCTCACAAGTATTATTAGCTCATTTTATGGATGAGAAAATGGAAATTCAGAGGGGGCCAAGTTAACACAGCCGTTGGTGCTAGTGTTTGGGCCAGATCCCCAACTTCCCAGCAAGTGATACATGACACATCACGCTTGAAGTCCAGGGTTCAAATGAGCCCACATTTATTTACAAAGCCTAAGAATGGATGTTAAAAATAAGTTTCAGAGAGTTACATTTAAAGCAATAAAAAGAAATACAAGTCCACTCTGAGGACAGAAAATGGATGGAACTCATTACTATAAGAAGAAGCACAAGCTAGAGCTACATATGCTCTCAGAAACATGTTTACATGAATTCCTGAATGACAGATTTACACTCAGTTATTTATGAAAAATAAGGTATCTGCAGGGCCTCTCTTCCCTGAAAGACTTCTGTGCATTTTTACAAAATACCCCTTAATGTTATTCCTGGGGTTAGAATATAGAACCAAATAAGTACGGTGGCAATTATTATGTTCTTGTGACAAATTACATTGTCTAGCTCCAAATCATGTCTTCCGTTCATAATTCCCTAGGATTTGCTGTGGTTATGCTCCTAATCTGAACCTGATATTATTTCAAGAGAGTTGACAAAGCCGCTGTCAATTGCTTTTTCCTCTGAGGAAGAACTCGCATTTGCTTTTTAAAAAAAAAAAAAAAAAAAAAAAAAAGCACGTGGGTTACTTTGGTTGCTTAAAACAAGCATAGGGCTCTCACAGGGACAAAGTTCAACCCTCAGGCATATTAACATCACATAAGAAAAAAAACCCTCTGTGCCCAGGTTACTGACAGTACCTTCAACCCTAGATACGGATCACGAGGGAGATAACCAGAGGACACCCGTATTGAACTCACCAGACCCCCAACGAGAACCGAACTGCTCACAGCACTTCCTGAAGGAGACATCATAATGCTCTCTTTGCATGTGAAAGTCAGCAACCTAGTATTATTTACCCAATAAACACGGTTTTACAGTCTCACTGTCTGCAGGGACAAACACTGTAGAACAAAATGGTTAATTTTTCTGTAATAAAATGAATTTGAATGAGCAACTTAAATCAATATTAGGCAGCCAAAGTATGTGTATTAATATCTACACATCATTGGCAAAATCCCAAGTGAATTTTTTCATTACTGAAAGTAATGCTAGGCTTGACTTTTCACGTCCCTTGATGTTAACATACATTTGGTGGGAAATAACTTGTTTGAAACCCAATCCACTTTGGCTTTCTGTGGATACATATACACATAAACACACACATACAGACATATACCACGCGTGTACATGCGTGTATACACATATGCATACTCATGGCAAGAAGCTTCAGGTCAAGAGAAAATGTGTTCCTTATTCTCTCAGCTTCTCTTTCCAACTTCATAGCATTATCGCACGGCAGGCTTTCTTTGGAAAGAGGGGTATACATAAAACTCACAGGTAAATATGTAAAGTCTAGAACTATCGTAAAGCAAAAACCAAAAATAAACAAAAAACAAAGCACAAAACCTATATAAACAAGAATCTGATGAAACTCCCAGTCTGTCCCTCTCTATAGTATTTCATTTCAAAGTCACTGTACAGACCCAGAAAAATGAAGGACGTCTCTCAGTGTCTGAGACTAATCCAAAACAGGGACTTAAGAATCAGGGCTGAACTGGACCTGGAGGGTGGCGGGGAGGGAAGTTTCTGGCTTGGAAAGTGGACAGGATGGCAACCATGAGAGCCACTGAGCCAAGCAACAGGTTTTGTATGGTAGATTCTGTGAGAAAGGCTAGAACATTCTCACTGGAGTTGTCCAGACCAGTGCTGTCTAATCCAAATATAATGTGAGCCACATATGTAATTTTAAATATTCTGGCAGCTACATTAAACATTTTTAAATAAGTTTCTTAAAATATGTTTTCTTGAGCTTCCCTGGTGGCGCAGTGGTTGAGAGTCCACCTGCCGATGCAGGGGACACGGGTTCGTGCCCCGGTCCGGGAAGATCCCACACGCCGCGGAGGGGCTGGGCCCGTGAGCCATGGCCGCTAAGCCTGCGTGTCCGGAGCCTGTGCTCCGCAACGGGAGAGGCCTCAGCAGTGAGAGGCCCGCGTACCGCAAAAAAAAAAAAAAAAAAATGTTTTCTTTAACCTAATATCCAGAAAATGTTATCATTTCAAAATATAATCAATATAACAAAGTTATTCATGAGACATTTTACATTTTTTGTTTTGTACGAAGTCTTCAATTCTGGTATGTATTTTAGCTTGCAGCCCATCTCAGACTACCCACATTTCAAGGGCTAAACTGCCCAGGTGGCTACCATATTGGACAGTGCAGGTCTAGGTCTTGAGAAGACCCTTACAGGTCAGTGTTGCAGCCCTCACACTCTAGTAGATGCTGCAGAAGATTTACCCCCAAAACCATGCTCCCTGCTTCCTGCTTACTTGCTGCCCCCAAATTGATCTTTCTCTGGTTTATTCCTTGGAAGCAAAATTATTTAAGAAAAAGCACTTTACATTGTTAGAGTGGCATTATGTGAAATAACTAAGAAGTACTAGGCTTCCTTTCCTTGAAGAAGATAGTGTTCAGCCAGGACTGAGGGTAGTCCTCAGGGCAATGACGGGGCATGATGAAATCTAGGTACTGGGCCTCTGAAGAGAAAAGAACTATGTAAGGTTATCACCCAAGTGATTCTGTGATTCATACTGCTTGAAATTTGTGATCTGAGTTATATCAATAAAGAACAAGCATTCATGCCACAGGCTTCTGGCTAGCGTGGCTTCTGAGGCCAGTGGCCTCAACATCCACCTCTTTCTTGACAGTTGCTTGACACTTGAAAGATACCCTCCACCTTTCCATTTTCTAGTTCCACTTGAAGATGGTAACAGAAGTTCAAGGAGGAGGGCAGCTTCCTTTTCGTAGGAACTGTCATGTTCCTGCATCTTATATGCATGCATTTCCCCCCAATTAAATGTGCTGAAAATTCCAAAAGCTAACTTTATTTTCCAAAAACCAGTGCATTTTCTTTGTCCTGTATGTGGGCTTTGGCAGAAGCAAAATACTTCTAGGCAAATGGTTTGCTGATGGCCAAGTTGGCAGAAAATCTCTTTTGGATAGCATAGCTTAGATATGGCACTAGCAACCTCAGTCCACACATTCACAACTTCCCTATATTCTTTATAATTTTGGGGAAGAAATGCAATTATAAGATCCAAACTTCTTCTGGATATGGCATTTTTTCCTCTTTGAGGGTGAAATTACAACTCACTGTGGGCTTATTTCAAAAAGAAATGGAGCTGCCATTAAGGAAACTACAGACCATTTTTTAAAAAGCTTGAATCAAACTTCAGGACTAGCAGTGTTTATCAACATTTTAATTACTCTCCCCAACATTATATTCTAGCTGTCATTCCACAGTTTGCCTCAAAGTTATGAAAAAATTACTTACAAAAAGCCAATTTGCAAAATTAGTAAAATCCAACCCAAGCAGCACAAGGAGCAAACACAAGAATGGGAGAACATTTTATCAAATTTTCTATCCTTAGCTAATTAATTTTACGTTAGTAAAGTCCCTGTCTTAGAACTTCATACCCTGTCTACCAGTGCTGCCCAACAGAATCTTTTGCAGAATGGTGGAAATGTTCTATTTCTGCGTGGCCTAATATGGTAGCCACTAGCTACCACAGTAGTACCATGTGTACTACTGGGCCCTTGAAATGTGCCTACTACAACTGAGGAAATGAATGTTTTTCATTTAAATTTAAATAGCTACATGTGGCTAGTGGTTACTGTATTGGACAGCATCGCTATATATAGTTAGGGCAGACACCAGATCACTTAAGTCTCTGTCTCTGTTGACACAACAGCCTTGAGTTCTAAGGTCCATTTAACATACAAAGCACTTTATGACTTATTTGTTCAAAATATTAAATAATTAAATAGAACAGCCTATATGAAGCCAGATAGAAAAAAACACCTGCGAGAAGTTCTCTAAGGATGATACTACTCTTTAGGATGAGCCAGAAAGGAGGATGGAGAATGATGTTCTGGAAACGTGGGTCCTAGACTACAGTTCAGCTCTAGCCCCACCACCAACTAGGTGAGCAGCACTGGGCAGTTCCTGGAGTTCCTTGGACCCTGATTCTCTTGCTTATACTATGCTGGCATCTTCTAAACAACCTCCAAGGTCTCTCCTTGGTCCAAACCTACAGTGAAATGTCAAGTCAATCCAGGTCGGGAGAAAAAAACCAACAATTCTCAGGTAGAAATTGCTGCGTGTGCTCTGCCTGAACTGCTTCTGTAATTTTAGCTCCTTTGTGCTTTCACTTAAGATATAAGCTAAGAAATAGATATTCTGCTGCCTGAGGATTCAGAATCTGGGAGTTTCATGAGATGATAACAGGACTTGATATGCTCACACAAAATGGAACGCTTTTGAAATGCCAGTGAAGAAAATCAACTGAATGCTAAGGAGTACTTTTCTTTTCTTGCCTCATTTTTTTCTTTCACTGAGAAAATTTTCAAACCTTTAGAAAAGTTGCAAGAATAGTACAATGGATACCTATATACCCTTCACATTGCAAGACTACTCTCAAGTATAGATACTCACAAGTCCAATATCCTGGGTGTTCACTCTGAAGAGTAATGACTTGGTAACACCTCCCAGTTCGTATTGCTGGTGAGAATAAGCTTTGGTCAGACTGAGGTGAGGGTCTGGCTAACTACTGAGGGCAACAAAATAAAGCACAAGTATGTAACTGTATTTTCTCTGTCAACCATGAGCATGGATTTCACCAGTAAACTCTAATGTCAGCAACTTTGTAAATAGATAGAAACGAACCAACCCCTTATGTCTCAAGAGGGAAAAGCATGATCTTTGAAATTAAGAAGACCTTGCTCTAATCCTATCACCTCAAATCTAAGCCCCATCCCTCTCTGAACCTATTTCTTTGTTTATAAAATGGGATATAATGTCTACCTCAGAGAAATATTGCTAAAATTGTGTGAGATAATGTAAACAGAATGACACTTAGCAGCCATTCAGTAGTATTAGTTGCTTTTACAGTTTACTATGCATTTTCCCAAACAGTACTTCAGGAATGACAACCCCATGGGATAAATTTGTCAGATATCGCTATTTCGATATTATCTGTTATCATCTTCGCTATCGCCAAGAGAACTGAGGCTCAGAGGCATTAAGGGAAGGAGAGAGGGAGAAGACAATTGGCCTCTAATAAGCAGGAGTGCTGGCCAGGTCTGCAGAGGGGATGCTTCTATCACCTGTCGATGCTCATCTCAGCTCCAGAAACAGACTCTCACAACTGCAGTTTGCAGCGAGGCATTTAAGGCTCAGAGGGGCCAACTTCACCAAAGACCACATAGCTAGCTAGTTGGTCTGGTTAAGTATCTGGTTAAAGTGCCTATGTTAAGGGTTTAGGAGCCTTGGTAAAGGGTTCAAGGGCCTTGGTTAATGGTTTAAGGGTCCTGGTTAAGGGCTTAAGGGCTCTGACAGAGGATTTAATAAGGGCTTGGGTAAAAGGTGTAGGTGCCCTGGCTAAGGGTTTAAATATCCTGGTTAAAGGTTTAAATGCCCGGAATCTTCTGATTCCACGTTTATGGCTCTTCCTACGACATCTAACGAAGACACATTTCAGAAGGTGGGATCTCTCCCTAGCTCAAGGAAGCAGACTGTTTCTCCAGATCTATTTGATTCTCTTTTTTTCAATTGGAGTATAACTGCTTTATAATGTTGTGTTAGTTTCCGCTGTACAACGAAGTGAATCAGCTATATGTATACATATATCCCCTCCCTCTTGGACCTCCCTCCCACCCACCCCCCCATCTAGGTCACCACAGAGCACAGAGCTGAGCTCCCTGTGCTATATAGCAGGTTCCCACTAGCTAGCTATTTTACATATTGTAGTGTACATATGTCAATCCTAATCTCCCAATTCATCCCACCCTCCCCTTCCCCCGTGTCCACCCATCCATTCTCTACATCTGCGTCTCTATTCCTGCCCTGAAAATAGGTTATTCAGTACCATTTTTCTAAATTCCACATGTATGCATTAATATATGATATTGGTTTCTCTCTTTCTGACTTACTTCACTCTGTATGACAGACTCCTTCAACATCTCTACAAATGACCCAATTTCGTTCCTTTTTATGAGTTAGTATTATTCCATTGTATGTGTATATACATATATACATATATACATATATACGTATATATGTATATACATATATATGCATATATATACATATACATACACCACATATATATATATGTGGTGTATATATATACACATATACATATATACACCACATCTTCTTTATCCATTCATCTGTCGATGGACATTTAGGTTGCTTCTATGACCTGGTTATTGTAAATAGTGCTGCCATGAACATTGGGGTGCATGTGTCTTTTTGAATTATGGTTTTCTCAGGGTATATGCCCAGTAGTGGGATTGTTGGGTCATATGGTAGTTCTATTTTTAGTTTTTTAAGGAACCTCCATACTGTTCTCCATAGTGGCTGTATCAATTCAGAACCAATTGATTCTGCCAGGCAACTGGCATCTAGCCTCTATCCTGGACAAAATGCTCTCCTCCACAGGCCCACCAAAGGCATGGGGTGACTGGTGGCCTGCATAGTGAGTGGGCGATATCTCAACTCCAGGAATCTGATCAATGTCCCCTCTGACCCGAGGTGATGATGACATTTTAAATAAGGTTATTAATTGAACACCTTTCTTAGAGAATGTCTGTGGGAACTCAGACATCGGATGATTGAAAATAACACTTTAAACTGTGGAGGTGATACTGTGAATGGGCTGAAGTTGGGTAACTTTGACAGGCCAAACTGCTGAAGCAAGGCCATGCTGTCATGAGGCCATACTGTCAAGACTATATTAGAAGATTGGTCCCCACGAAGGTGTTCAATTAGTAATAAATGAGGGAAGAAGCAGGTTATTTGCACAAGCAGCTGGTGGATGGCTCTCCCCCAGTGCACACATGCCATATTCAGCCTCAGACCCTAGTGGACAGCCACATGGGTCCCCCGGCAGAGCAGACTGCATGTGGGTTCAGCACATTCCAACTGGGTTTTCCTCTAGCCATGGAAACTTTAAATAAACCTCTGCTTTCATTAGTAACTTTGAGACACATGAGTGTGTTCTGTCACACCCATCAGCCTGCACCAGAGATGGAGGCGTCCATCTTGACGCTCTGACCAGAATCCATGTGAGAACAGTAGCTGCCTTTCCCACTGAGCAAGTGGAAGGACAAGCAGCAAGGTGCTTGGAGGACTGGGAAACTATTAACAGTAAAGCAGACCAAAGGCAGGGTTTCTGAAAACACCTCTAAATAGAAATCTGACCAACATAATAACTGATGAGAAAAGCAAAAGGGAGAAAGAAAGAAAGAAAAGAAAGAAAAGAAAGAAAGAAAGAAAGAGGGCGGGAGGGCGGGAGGGAGGCAAGCCAGCCATTCATTTTGAAAATTCAATGACACACACACACACACAAAAAAATTCAATGACATATTTTAGGAGCCATGAAATGTGAATACATTCATAAAAGATAAATCATGGGTGAATGATAGCTGGGTGCTATTAATCTTATTATCACTCAGTTCCTTTCTCTTTCTTTATATCTAACTATCTTGGCAGGAATCTTAACGTTCTGGCAGAAAACGCTTTCCCAAACCATACCAAGATGACACCGCTCACGTATAGGTTTTCCAATCCTAATGTCCGGTTATTTTCACCATTGTGTGAAAACAGGAGACCCTGCAGAGCAGAAGACGGCCCTCAGCAGGACTGACACTCGGGCCAAGCCCCAGGAGGCAGTGCAAAGAACACATTGTTCAGTTAAACCCCACAGAGACTGGTCTCAGAAAATACCTGGAGTTTGCATCCCCCAAAAGTTGAACAAATGTCAAGTTCATTCAAAACTCTTCATAGGGTTAGTGGGAGGTGGGGGGGCACCTGGAGTTTTAACAAAAGTACACAAATCAGTGGGCCTTTGTCAAACACTGCAAACAAGCTGTCATGCTTAAGAAGAGCCTCCTTTTCTCTCAGATTTTATATCACTGGGTTCATCTCAGGTACCACAAAGTACAGTGAAAATCTAATAAGTTAAAATAAGCTGTGGAAAGGTCACCAGAAAAACAGCAAAAAACAATATTCTTCATCTGAGTGAATGATTTCTCTCAGAGGATTCACTTTTAGATTGTGATTTTTAAAAAATCTGCAATGTTTTTGAAATTGCAATTTTTTTGTGCACACAATTTCAAATATAGGTGATCAAATCTTCCTGCCATTCTAGGTGATTGAAATTAAATTGCCAGCAGTTATCGCTAAAACAAAGGTAAAGATATTTTGCTTACACATAATTGAATATTTCTGAAGTCTAAAGGACTAGAAGACTTCTCAGTGTGAATGTCTGTTTCAACAGATACCCTGTTTTGTAGTATTGGATCTATGGAGTTTCTAATTACACGTATATAAGTCTTGGCAGCATTACTGTAGTTCAATTTTGCCTTCTGCATCTAGGAATGTGAAAGATTTGTATATGCCGCTGGTTGTGACTCGCCAATAACGAGTAATGAAAATTCCTATTTATCATTTCTAGGACCAACACCAGTTTGACAGCAGAAAATGGCATTACTTACCTGGCACACAATTACTGTTGTATAGAATCTGGAAAAATAAATCCCTCAATCTATTCAGGAATGCTCTTTTCCCAATTAAGGTTTCAATGACTCTACACATAACACTGATTTTTACCTTTTTCTATTTGCATTTTAATTTCAAAAGTCCCTGTCCATTTCATTTCTATAATACAGTGTGTTTATGTTTTCAAAATCTTAATAACTTCTTATCCCGCGAGTCCCTTTATTATTTAATTTTTTACTTTGTTCAGTTACTGGAAAACATCTCATAGCTTCTTTATCTATCACTTTACCTGAGTTGATTTTTTTTGTTACTTTGTGAAATTATTCATTTGGTGATCACATGACTAATATGCAAAAAGTTCTTATTTCAATTATAAAAGCAAATCTAATTCATGATTATTAAGAAAAGTATTTTTGCAAGTCAACCACTGTTCATTTCAGAATATAATCAAGTACCACAGGCTAGATTAAAAACTTAAGGATAGGGATTTTTTTCCCCCCGATTTAAAATAAAACAGGTAATCAAACCTTCCTGCCAATCTAGGTGACTGTGAAATTTAATCACCAGCAGTTATCATTAAAACAAAGGCAAAGCAATTTCTTTTACACATAATTGAATACTTCAGAAACAAATTTCTAAAGAGTTCTCAGAAAATGTATTTAAAAATTAATTTTAACCTGATTATTTCATCTGTTGTGTGTCAGCTGGTAATGTAGAATAAATGAGATGCTTGGGTGATGTGGTCCAACAACAGCAGGTAAGAACATATTCTCAGGAAAATCAGATAATTTTGAGCTTAGTATGAGTAAATTATTAGATTTTTACTCTTCACACAAATCCATCCAAACCTAAACCTCCCAGGAATAGAGGCTATTCCTCTGAGAGGTTTAACCCATGGTATTCTATTCAAGTTCACCTCTCCATATCCTGGACACTACAGAATCAACCATTCCTTTCTCAGTGCTCAATTGCCCAAGTATGTCCTAAGGTGTTGGAGAGCTGTGCCATTAAACCCATTGCTACCTGAGCAGAAAGAAAGCGTCCTATATCGGCACCAAAGGTGAGTGATCTGGTAGCTCTGTGAATGAGGCTGCTGACGGGCCTATAAGCACAACTGTCCAGAGAAGAGGAACCACCAAGAAAACGGGTCAATAGCCCTAAGAAGGGAGTTGAAAATTAGGCAATGAACTTCCCTATCTCCAGACCTTTGCCTAAGATCTTACCTCTTCCTGAAGGTAGAGGTAAACATTCCTTTCAACGTTTTTGAAAACATTCCACTCATCCTTCAAGGCTCAACTCATGTCACCCCTACTGACCCCTCACAACTGAGGTCATCACTCTCTTCCCTGCACTCTCCTCCCCATAATTTATTTTATCAAAATGGAAAACAGAGTGCTATTTGCTTGTCCATCTCTGCTGCTGGATGGAGAGGGAAAGGATCTTGATGCATTCTTCTATTCCATACACTTGGGATTATGCCTGAAACCTAAAAGAAACTTAATAAATGCTTGTTTAATGGAGCTCAAACCTCAAGACCAAACTTAACATGCAATGTAAGAGGCAGATTTGATGTGTGCTGGACTTATTTCTGTACCTAAAGTCTGAGTCAGTGAGAGCTTTCTTTTTCATTCCTCCAAGGAACAAACTTTATTCACACCAAGCACTTATTAAGTGCCACACCCTGTGCTAAATGCTCTATACACATTATCTCACTTAATCCCCATGACATTCTTATGAAATAGTTCCTATTATTAGCATCAGTCTCATTTATCGATGAGGAAATTGAGGCCTGGAGAAGTTAAATAACTTACCCCAAGTTACCCACTGCTGGAGCCAAACTCAAGGACAATAATCCCAGAACTTCAGAACTAGAAGGAATCCTTTAAATTATCTTCCTCACTTAACCTCCTTGAATCTGAGGCTTATAACTTACTACCTGGCACATAGTAGGCCCTCCAAAATGGTGATTAATAGACTGATGGAGTGTCCTAATTTTTCAGACTCTGGCCTCTGCCTGAGAGAACCCAGCTGCCACCACAAACAGGCTCTATTCTTTCCTGCCCAACACCTCCCACAGGTGTGAATTGCTTGTGTCACCTGAATTATTCATGATCCACACGATGGTAAGTGAGCTTAAAAAGAGAATTCTGGCTCTCAAATTTTTCAAGACAAAGTACCTGATTAATTGGTGAATTAGCCAATATAAGCTCATGGCCCATGGTTGAGACATACCAAAAAATATACCTCTGCCCACTTTTTGAATTTAAGCTTTTGCATAATTTTCCAGTTTCCATTAGGACTTAAAACAGTGGCAACTAAAGCAGAAAAGAGAACCATCACAAGCATCTCTATTCTATCTACAAAGCAATTAACATCATCCAAAGCTTATACTGTGCTGCTTCAAACCCATGTATTCTTCCTAAGGCTGAGTTAGGTTTTTCAATAACATTCCTTAAGCTTAAGGAGATCTTTCATCAAGATCTGAAAATTCAGATGCCACAGCACCTGTAATTTATACCATCAGTAAATGTGATAACACTGCCTTATTGTCCTTTATCCTTTCTTCTTTCCCTTCGTCACCTCTCCCCCGCCAGTTCATTTTCTTGTGGGCCATTTTCGGAGAGGGATAACCATATGCTGATCATAAGCTAACATCACTGTGCTTTAAATTCAATGTTAGTCAACCAAAATGAATTGAAAAGCAGCAGCAGTGGTTTGGGGGTACTAAAAATAAGCTGTAGCATTTGCTGAGTCCTCAGAATTAAAACCACAGGCGGTCAACTTGTTGCTGCTCTTAATAAGATATGACTGTTCTGCCCAATTGGTTGCTACTACCAGAAACTTCAACTACATCGTACACATAACAACACTGTGCTTTTCATTAGTTGGCAGTGATCAAGAAAGAAAGTGCTATTTCCCTGGAACTAAAACCTGCCAAAAAAGATAATAAATGGCTTTCAAGCGATCACCTTGTTCCACGTCACAACTGAACCTTAGTCAAATCACCTTGCATTTATGATTTAATTAGTCACACATCTAGCGATATGGTTCCTTAATGCTTGGCTTGCTGTCCAATGCCTCCAACAAAGTGTTTCTTCCTGTGAGTTTAATTTTTGGGTAATAATTTAAAACACACACACAATAGGAATTAATACAATATTGATATATTAAGCATTTCCATTAGGACTTCAAGAGCTTCTTGACCCCTGAATACTGTAAACTACACTAAATGTCTTATCAGCTAACCCTTTCGGGTTTGTCATTAAAGTTTTCAATGACTAGCGAGGTAGAAGAATTCTACCTAATTCATCATCCTGATTAGAAACCTGTCATACTCAGAATCCAGTGGGTCTGCTTCTATTGATTCCTACTCCTTCAGATTCATTAGCAATTTTTTCTCTTCAATTAGACCCGCTGTTCAACGTAGAAAAGCTGAAAGAAGCCCTTCCTTCCTCGGCCGCGCTTGGAAAAAAAAAAATATGTATGCCTGGAAAGTAAAATCACAGAACGTATTCCAAGAGGCCACAGAGGAAAGTCACACACACTCACACACACACACACACACACACACACACACAATTGCACACTTGCAAACTGGCAAATTGTCAGAGGCTGGGCTCGACCTCGCTTCCCCTAACTCGCTTCGATCAGAACCAGAAAGAGAATTACCTCTATCTCAAACCCATACCCCAAGCGTGGGTCTCCACGGAGCTAATTTCTGAAACAAACAAAGAAAATCAAGTCTGCGAGAAGCGAGGGTTTGCTCCCCGCTGCCTTGAATTTGGACATCCAGCGGAGCGGGCACCGCATAGCCAGCGGGTCGGGGCGCCCAGCGTCACCCTAACCTTCCCGGCCCCGCCAGCCCGGGTTCCAGCGGCGCCAGAAAGTGCGAGCCCGCCCCTGCCCGGTTTGCTTCTCTCCTGCTGCTGCCCAAATCCCCAGAACCCCCGCGTCTGCACACTAAGGGCGCCCCGCTCCCCCACCTCTGCGCTGTCAGACGCCAGGCGCGGAGGTGCTGTGGGCACCGAGGGTGCTGGCCAGCCAAACAAGTGTCACACCGGCCGCCTGCCCTCACCCCGGGAGAGCGGGCAAGACGGCCACAGGTAGGCTCTCTCCATCCCAGAGTGCGGGGCGAGGGCAGCGGGCGACAGACCCAGCGGGACAATCGCGCCCGACGGGCTGAAACTCACCGGAGGACACCGAGGAGCCGGACAGGCTGGAGTTGCTGGACGCTGCCATCTCCGCGCGCCCCGCGCGACGCTGCTCGCTCAGCCGCGGTGCGGACGCCGCCGCCGCTGTCCTGGCCCGGCAGCTCGCAGCCTCCGCGGCCCCCAGCCCATGGCAAAGTCCTGGGGACGCGCAGAAAGCACCAGCCTCCGGACTCTGCCTGCACTTCCTGCTCCGCCAGATGACGCGCTGCTGCCGCCGCTATTTATTTGTG
Source organism: Physeter macrocephalus (assembly GCF_002837175.3). NCBI lineage: Eukaryota > Metazoa > Chordata > Mammalia > Artiodactyla > Physeteridae > Physeter > Physeter macrocephalus. The sequence continues at coordinate 48,369,861 of NC_041218.1, forward strand.
GTTTCCGTCACTCTCGGCGCCTTCGCACGCTTTTCTCCGAGTGTCGAGGGTAGGTGGGAGCGGAGGGAGGCCGAGGGGCGGCCGGAGCAGACGAATCGTGCCTCCAGCTGAGCCCCAGCTGCGGTCCGCGCTCTCCAGCGCGCGGCTGGGACCAGGGCGCCCGGGCGGCCCCGAGCCGCCCCGCCGGCTCCCCGCACCCTTCCCCCGGCTCCCGCCTACCCCGCGGCACTTCAAGCTGCCCGGGCAAAGGCGGCGGGAGACAGACAGACAGAGCGACCTCCCCCTTCTCCCTCCGCCCCAACTCCGCTCGCGCGCACACAAAGGAAGGAGAGGAGACGCGGGAGCTCGGGGGCTGGTTCAGCTGCCGCGGGCTTGACAGCTCCTGCGACGGGGGCTGGAGGGGGAGGCTGTGGGCTGCAGGGCGGGGCGACACTGGCCCGGGGATCCGGACCCCGAGGTGCCGCGGAAGCCGCTGGGGGGCGCGGGGCGAGCATGGCTGCGGTGCGCAGCGCGGCTCCAAAGGTTTGAGGGCGACCGGGTGTGGGGCGTGGGGGAAGGTGGCGGGGCTCGCGACGCCCGGCCGGTTAGGGAGCAGCGAGACAGCCGGGGTGCGATCCAGAGGGCGAAGGCAGGGTCACTAAGGACAGGATGCTAGGCGGAAGGGGGCCTGGGATGCCAGAGCGGCTGTGGAACGCTCCTTGCACTCCCCTCCAAATTGTCCTTTGTTGCTCTGGAGCTGAGGATTCCTGCCCTGCAAGAAGGTGCGTTTCCTAAAATACCCTCAAAACACCCGGCAAGCCAGTCCGGCTGCTCTTAAGTACCCCAGCCATGGACAGTGCCCGACGGGTCCACTGGTTTTTGAGATGGGCCTTCAAAGAAATAGAGACGTTCCAGATATGTCATCAGGCCCACACAAAGCCGGGTGTCAAAGAAAAAGAGGTTCTCACACTGCAGTCTTGCAAAGGACCCTCACAAAAGACTTAAGACTTAGCAGCAGGTCCAATTGTGCCCTTTCTGGATAAGGAACTACTCAGGTGTGTGAGAGAAAGAGACTCTGGCACAAGGTGTGTACTTTACTCCTGTATTTAAACCTAAATTAATTTCACTGGGAGGAAATATCATGCAGATTTTTTAAGTCTATTTCACACTCCCAGCAGGGTAATCGGTTCTTTCATTCCTGAAGCCACAGAAAACTGTGAAATTTGAACAGAAATTGTTAGTTCAAAGGAAAAAGCAAACATTAAAGGAATGAAAGTACTCTCATTATGTAGCAAAGTGGAAAGTGTTCACATTGTGGTAGTTCAATTTTTAAAAACATGGTTAAAAGGACATAGTCAATTTAAACATGATCAGGAGTGACACAGGAACAGCAGCCAATCCTAGGGGGTCCACCTCAACCAAGCACCTAACACACAGTGAATAATAAATGTTGAATAATCACAGTATGCACCCATGTCACATTTTCTAGTTGATTTAAACTTTGTTTTTTTTAATTCCCTCCAGGATGCCATCCCAGTGTATGTTCCCAATAAGGCTCTTGTTGTTTTGTTTTGTTTTTAATGCAGCTTGCAGAATAGCTGAGGGCCCTGGAGCACTCTCCAGTCACATTGGACTGAGTCCTCCTGACGCTCATCTACACGGAGCTTGAAACACCCCAGCCTGGTATACAGAGACCCAAGCACCTCCACTCCGCCCCCCTTCCAATTTTCTTCTTCTTTGTGTAATGCAGCCTTGATGCCGCTTAACGTGGAGCCCTTCAAGGACATATGGCCCATCACAACCTTGACCTCTCTGTCAGAAGAGAACCTCCTGTTTTTTTCAGAGTTCTTCTGATCAAAGGCATCATCTACCTCTCTGACTAGTAATCTACGTATCCCTCCAGATCTTTAGCTGGTGGACTGTCTGACTTGGCTATGACACCTAGTAGGGTTGTCTCCCTCTGGGCTTTGAAGGAGACGACACCTGGATTCAAACTCCGGTTCTGCCACTTATTAGCTGTGTGACCTTGAGCAAATTACTCACATTTGCTGAGGTTCAGTTTCTCCACCCCCAACCAAACTCCTGATAACGTACGGCATTGTGAAGATTAAATGACATGAGATGTGTAAAGTCACAGTGTACCTGGCATACAGTCTGTGCTCCGTAAGTGATTGTAAATTTTTTACTTGAAAGATGGAATCTATGATTTGAACAAATTTTGCTTTCGCCATTGCATCTGGAGATAACTAATCAGCAGTGACTTGTTCTACCAGGGGAAATGCTCATCTTCGGCCCAAGGTTTGTATCTTTCTTGTCCCAAATCAAGAAATATGCAACAGGTTTCATCACTCAGAAGTCTCACAAAGGGATGTCAAATTCTATTTCTGCAGTTTGGATGATAATATTTACCCTCATAGAGCTTTACAGTCCTTAGTTAGAGAAAGTAAAGCATGGCCCCGTGAAGTAGATTATTTTTTTACTCCCAATTGACAGATGAAGGGACAGAGGAACACTTGCTGTGAAGGCATCACCCCAAGGCACCCTGTGCTGTACAAAAGTAGAATAAGATGGAAAATAATTTTTTTCCACTGGTCCAGAGGTCAGAAGAATACAAGACCAACAAACATGCTTGCTGAGTAGAAATGGGACGACTGGGGAGGCTTAGCTAATTGGTAGGAGATGGACGGAAACTCTGAAGTCCATTATTTTGAAGAACAAAAGGAAAGCTCTAGGTTCAGTACTAAAATCTGAAAGTTAATCAATAACTTGGATTGTTAAAGTCATAACCAACAGAGAAAACTCAGCAGGCATGATCGCTCACTATCAACTTAGTCAGAGGCTTAATGGCTCGCTGCTACTTGCAAAAATGTTTAATATCAATATATTAGCAGAAGGTAGAGGAAAGAAGATGCTAACCTCCTCCTCAGTAGGCTCAGGAACCTGTTTGTGGACCTTCCAAAGCATTCCTCTAAATGAAACAATAAGAAAATTCATTCATATATATATATATATATTTTTTTTTTTTTTTTTTTTTTTGCGGTACGCGGGCCTCTGACCGTTGTGGCCTCTCCCGTTGCGGAGCACAGGCTCCGGACGCGCAGGCCCAGCGGCCATGGCCCACGGGCCCAGCCGCTCCGCGGCATGTGGGATCCTCCCGGACCGGGGCACGAACCCGCGTCCCCCGCATCGGCAGGCGGACTCTCAACCACTGCGCCACCAGGGAAGCCCCATTCATATATTTTATTCACTCGTGTACGGCATTATGTCTTGGTAATGCCTATCTGCTGGTAAAAAGGGGAATATTGGTGCTACAAAGATCTTGAGTCTGTTTGAGAAGTAGGGCTTTTTAAAAGATATTTCTACCTTCTTTCTTCAAACAGTAAAGTACTTATGGGATGAAAGGAGTCTTGTTGATAACTTGGTCTATTTAGGCTTAAAAATTACCATTTTGTTTTAACTTAGCATTCATGCTTAGCTTAGCATTTAAAGCCTTCCCACCTTCCCTTTCCAAACATATTTCCTGTTGTCCCTGTCACAAACGTAACCCTGCCTCACCTCGCCCCATAACAGCTGGGGCTGCCGGCACTGGCCCTTTCCCATCCCTCCCTGCTCCACCTCCTACAGACCGTGAAGGTTCAAGAAGAATGTACCTTCTTGGGGAATCGTCCCTGAACCCCAAGCCAGAAATCGGATCTCCTTCTGTTGAATTCCTATAGTCTTTTCTCTGCACCTCTCAAATGGCAGATGCTCTGTCTTGCTTTGGTCGCAATTGTGGAACATATTTGACCTCCCTACTTTATTAAAAGCTTCCTGCGGGGGGGTAGGATCCTTGTCTGGCCGGGCTTTATAGTCTCTACCATGCTTTACACACAATAGGTGCTCAGTGGATATCTGTGGAATAAGTGAGTAAACCAAGGAACAAATGAATCCATGAACGGTTCTCATGTACACCAATTAATTTTCACATCAGCAGCTGTGACCACCGAGCAACTAGGTGATGAGTGACGCATCTGGAGCACAAAAAAGTTGACGGGCATGTTAAGGACCCACTATTTTGCTGTGAACAAGAAAAACTAAGATGGTGAAAACAAGAATAAATTTCCATGGAACAAATGTTTGCATTCCCCACCCCCACTCCCATCACCAGCTGTTACAACTCCTGTAATTTATTGTTTACAGAGTAGCTCTTCTGTTACTGTAATTTGTTTATTTTTGCTTTACTGTTCCTTCCTTTGAAGTTTAAAGGCAGACGTGAAAACACCGAAGGGTGCATGTGGCTGTTGTGGCTGGAGCTGGGCTCCCACATTTCAGGCACTCAGGGGTGTTTGTGAAGGTCATTCCTCTTCTCTGTGCTAAGCATAGAATGAAACATTCCTGACTTTCAAGATTAATCCAGGGGCCAGCATTCTCGGGAGAAGAGTGGGGCTATTTGTCAACTAGCTTTAAATATTTTATGGCAAATACTCTACTATAGAAAAGGGGTCCTTTTGCCATTAATTTCTCAACATAGATATACTCTTTGTTGTAGTGAGAAATATTTCCCTTTGCAGTTTAAGCCGGTTTCTAATGCAAAGATACCTAGTCCTGTTAAAGAGAAAACACTGGCTCTTCTGGGGTAACGTCAGCTGTAACTAAAGTTAGAAGCTGAGAAACAGTGCATGTCCCCCGAAGAGGTACGCAGGCAGCTCAGGGCTGGGTGACTGGAGCAGAAGCTCAGACGCCGCAGGTAGCAGCCCAGCCTCTGAACAAAAGGAGTCCCCACCTGGGGTGCAGACAAAGGAGGCCGCCTCGGCTACCCAAGTCCCAGTTCACACCGCCTGCCGCTGGGGACCCCTAGTGGCGACATGCCGCAAGCACAAGTGTTCCTGAATCTGAGATGCGGAGGGGTCCGGGGTAACACCGAGTTTCCCTGGATCAGGCACACATTTGTGGCACGGCTGTCAGCTACAACCTCTTTGACTTGAGAGAGAAGGGGGTAGGAAGAGAGAGACAGAGGTATTGAGAAAGAAAAAGAGAAATGAGGGCTTTTTCTAAAGAAAAAAAAAATCAGAGTTCAGAAATTCAGTGATAGAGTTCAAAAACTCATTGAATATGCATTCTTCCACAGATCACCTCTGGCTTTGTTCCCTGACATTTTAGATAACAAAAATCTTTTCTACCCTCTCTGTCCAAAGAGAAACCTAGGATAAACTAAACTGAAGAGAGCTCTAAGCCTACTCTGGGCAAATGTGTGCAGTGAGTTTGTTTTTCATGTCTTCTGGGGTACCTCTGGCTTTATGCTTTCACTATCGAAGTTTGCTTTCATAAAAGTATCAGATGGATTTGTCCTCTGCTAACTTTTCACTCATTTATGCATTCATCACTTCACTCAGTGATGTTTATTGAGCACTCACTAGGTGTCAGGGAGTATGCTAGGAAGAAAGTATGCTGGGAAGAAAGATAAGAGGAAAACTACATTCTTGCTCTGGGGTGTCCTACAGTATGATGCCTCTCCTCCTCCCTGGAACATTTACATTTTAGCTGGGACAAGGTTTTAAGCTACAGAAATTATCTCTAATTGGGAATTATAGGTATTACCTATACTGGTGGCAACTTTATTTTCAGCATTTTTTTTAACAAAACATCCAAAATTAAGCCTTAAAGTCTGTTTCTAGATAATTGGCATTTTCTCATTCAGTTTTAGCTTGTCAGCTCAGAGAACTAAGCAGATACTGTACCCTAAATGTTCTGTGCCCTCACCTCCCAGAAAAGTTCTGAATCAATATTCTCATTTCATTCCCTGTGGCAGCTACAGATTCAACAACACAACAGAAACAAACCTTTTTTTTTTTTTTTTTTTTTTTTTAAGGAGGGAGGGTAAGTGGGCATTGGAAGAAAGCTAACAGACACAATATCTGGGCCAATTTTCTGATATAAGAAAACATATTTTAGCCTTTTGTAAATATTCCAGATTTGTTTGTAAAATGAGGTATGAAATGATTCTGGAAAAGTTGAATGTGTATCTATGCAGTCAGACCCAGATTTCAATCTTAGTTTGTCATTTATTAGCTGTGAGACCTTCTGCAAGTTACTTCATCTTAGTCTCCTGATCTTTAAAATGGGGTGAACAGTACCTACTTCAGAGTTTGTGAAGCCCAAATGAAACAACAGACGTAATGCAGTGTCTACCACATAGAAGCCCAGTTAGGAGTTCTGGGTGGCTATTCCTCAGAGCAAAGCACAGTGTGCTTACACCTATCTCTCCAGAGTAGTCTGGAAGAATAATGGTCTGAGGCAAAAGTAATTTTCATCTCTACCTATCACTCCTATGTTTGTTCCATCACTTGTGTGAGATTACATTAAGACAGGTGAGAGAGGCCTGGGCTTTGGAGATAAATCAGAGTTCAAATCCTGATTCTGCTGCATATCGTGTGGTAACCTTGGACAAGGAGCTTAACTTTTCTTATTCTTAGGTAAAAGGCAATGATATTAGTGTATGCAACATTATTTTAGCACTCAATAATATTTATGTCCAGCTGGAGAGAGGGTGACTTTGCTAGGTGGAGAGTGTTTCAGAATCTCCAGGGAGTGGCATGTATAATATTAAAAGGTTTACTCAAGTCCTCTCTCTCCCTCTCCCTCACACACACACACACACACACACACACACACACACACACACACACACACACACACACACACACACCCTCTACACAAGATGGCAATGCCTCACATTGAGATATTTTCCCCACCAGCCTCTTTGGATAAGAATCCTGGTAGAATTTGAAAGTAGGGTTCCATGTAAGAATGTAGGCAGATTACATAAACTCTCTGTTAAATCTGGCCCCCATAAGAAAAAAGGGGAGAAAACTCATATTTGCTGACGACTACTACTGCTGCTACTTTTATCACCACTCAGGACGTTCCCTGCCACTAGTGATACAGAAAAATCACCTTCCACATAATAAGCATTTATTGTGTGCCAGGACCATGCTGTACATGTTAACCTATATTCACAACAATCCTGAAGTCAGAATCGTGAGCTCCATTTTCCATTTGGGGAAACTGAGGCCAAAAAACTTACATCACATCTTAAAATGAACTACAAACCTAGTGGTACGTATTATCATCCTCACTTTATTTGGTTAAGAGAACCAAAAGTGAGAGAGGGTACATAATGTGTCACAGTCACAGGCATCAATTTGAACCCAGCTTTGGCTGATTCTTTTCAGAGCACATGAAAAGAAAATTTACCTTTTAGTTTTTGTTTGAAGTTTCTTTCTGCTTTTTTGGTAAACATTTTCCTGTTTGAGCCTTTGCTCAAGTGAGAAATGAAGTCTTTACATTTTCTTTGCTTTAAGCACTGGTGTTTCTCTATTTGAACCCAGAAGGATACTATTATTTTCCTTGCCTAAAACACACACCTTTGCACAGGCCGGGCTCTGGACAGTTCACAGGATGAGCTTGGGATCTGACTCCAAGGGCCTGGGCAGGGACGGGCATAGTGTTGGGGATACTAAGGCATTTGCCCAAGTGAGGGGATTTCAGGGAACCACAAATGCTCCTGATCAAAAACGCCATCCTATCCAGCTTCCAGTTGCTGGAAGTCCCATAAGTAGAACTTTCACTTTTTTTTGGAAAAAAATTTTAATTGAAGTACAGTTAATTTACAATGTCGTGTTAGCTTCAGGTGAGAATTTTCACTTCAGACTTAATCAAACAGTGCTGTGAACACCTACTAGAATTCAATCACCTTTGGGCGACCTAAGACATTAAACCATAGCTATTTTCACTTGAGTGAGTTTCCCTATCCCCTAAACTGATTTTAATACCCAGGGATTTTATACCAATTTTAATTGATTTTAACACCAATACATAGGACAGGGCTATGCAACATTTTAGGTGTCTACAGATTACCTAGGAGTCTTGTTAAAATGCAGATTCAGATTCCACAGGTATGGGGCAGACCCCAATTCTGCATTTCTAACAAGCTCCCAGGTGATGCAGATGGTGCATCAATACACCTTGAATAACAAGGGTCCTGGGGCAATGGTTTGCAACTCTGGCTGCACATCAGAGTCACCTAAAAGGCTTTCAGAAATTCCAGCGCCCAGCTTGCACCCAGGAAAATCAAATCGAAAATCTCTGCGGGTGGGAACCAAACATCAGTATTTTTTATAACTCCTTGGTGATTCCAATGCACTTCTAAGATTTAGAGCCACTTATGGGAAAGATGGGATTTAGAAAAGAGAACGTACTGTCAAAGGAGTCAGTTAGGAATGGCGAGGCCTTATGTTGCTTTAATGATTTTTTTCAGGACTGTCTCTGGTCATAAAGGAAAAAGAGAGAATCAAGTTCTTGTCAAGACCTTTTATAAGACCACATGACACCCACCACTGTGATGAAAGAAAACAGAATGTAATCTAACATTCGGATAAAATTTTCTCCATCAACATGGGGGAAATTCTTCTTTGAATTTTAGTCCACATTATGATTTTTAAAATATACTTCTCGATGAATAAGCATCAATATGCTCTTACCTTAGGGCCAATCCCACAAGAGCCACCAGCTGTCAGGGAGGCAAATGTTTCCTAGCAAATCCACTCTATCATTTCTCAATCAGGAAGAAGATTAGAGATGGGATTTTCAGCTCAGATGGGGTTGAAGAGTGATGTTTATGCCAGAGAAGTACTTCACACCACAACTAGAAAAATCTCTTTGGAGAAGAAAACCCCTCAACTTCTTACGTGTTATGAATATACGAAAATGAAACCCTCAGGCTGGACATAAAGAGGCACTAACATAGGTGAATGAACTTGACTTCCACTTCCTATGTGGCAGCAGCAGGCAGGCAAAAGGTATTTTAGCTAACTCTTTATACCCAAAGAATGTATCCTCACCCACATACACTCCCATTCCTCAGGGTTGAAACTGAAAAGGTGACGAGGTAAACCAAAATGCTTACAGCAGTTAATTCAGGTATGATGGTTAATTTCATGTGTCAACCTGACTGAGCCATGGGGTGCCCAGATATTTGGTCAAACATTATTCTGGGTGTTTCCATGAGGCTGGTTTTGGATGAAATTAACATTTAAATCAGTAGACTGAGTAAAGCAGATTGTCCTCCCTAATGTGGATGGGCCCCATCTAATCAGCAGAAGGCCTGAATAAAACAAAAAGGCTGATCCTCCCCGAGTAAGAGAGAATTCCTCCCCAAAGCCTTCAGACTGCGAAACCAGTTCTTTTCTTGTTTTTGTTTCTTGATTTGAAACATCAGCTCTTTCTGGGTCTTAAGCCTGTTGACCTTTGGACTAGAAATAAACCATCAGTTCTCCTAGGTCTCCAGTTTGCTCACTGCAGATCTGGAACTTACCGGCCTCCATATATAAAGTTATTGGCTTGGCCATATAATTCTATTGATTCTGTCTATCTGGAGAACCTTGACTAATAATTCATAAGGGCAATTTTTTCATCTTTTGTATTTCTCCATATTTTCATATTTTTCTAAAATGAGATTGTATTATCACTGATTTTTAAATTGTGGGCTATTAAATGAACAACCGGAAGAACCATATCCTCTTACATCACAAGTGTCTATACTTCAGAGCAATGTGGCTTCTCCAACTTTAAAACCTATGAATATTATCTGCAGAGCTGTTAAAACTGGGTCCCACCCTCAGACATTCTGATTCAGGAGGTCTGGACGCGGAGGAGGGGCTGAGTGTCTGCATCTCTCACAAGCTCCTATGGCGATGCTATTCCATGAACCCTGCTCTGAGTGAAGAGGTCTACCATCATGGTAATAATGATCACAGCCCCTTTCCAGGGGACTGCCCTTTAATCTCCACTTCCTGTGTTTATACCACCAGTTCAGCCCTTAAAAAAGTTCCACCATGATTTGCAGTTTTCTTTCTATCTGGCGCTCTCATGCGATGGGAAGATTCTGGAGGGCAGCAATGATGTTTTGCCATTTTTGCATCTCCCTTCCCCAACCCAAGAACCTTTCCTATAATAGAATTTCAAAAATGTTTGTAAAATCCAGCTGAGTGTTTATCTTTGTTCTGGTTTCCCAAGCCATTTAAAGGCGGCAGGCTGTCCTGATTTTCCACACAAAAAGGCAGGAGTAGAATTAACACAATAGGATGCTGTCTGATAGTCTCTTCTGCCCTGTCCAAAGAATTTAACCTTCTGTAAGCCTAGCTCCAATTCTTTTGGGGACAGTTATATCTAGAATCTAAATGTTTCATACCCTCTTGTGATGTTGAAGTCTTTTCTATTGAACCCTAATGATCTTGGGGGACACGGAGTTCACTCAATTTATATTTCTAGACATGTAAATGTATGGAATTGTGTAGATAAAATGTTTAAATGTTGAACTGACTTTTTCTATTTTGATCCAAATGTGTAATATTGGGTAAAAATATCCTAGGGTTATAAGTGAGTAATATTGACTGAGCTTGTCAAGTAGTTGAATATGATGATCTGGCAAGACTTAGGGAGAAGTCTGAACAAAATTGCAACTTTATACATTTTCATTTTGATATGAGTCTTCATCTCCCCATTCGGTTACACTCTGTGTGTCATACCACAATGACTAGCTTTCTTCTCTTAATGCTGTTTGTGATCTTATTTTATTATTGTTAGACAGAACACTATAGGCTCATACTATTCTTTTAAGGCATTCAGAATAGAAATCTTCCATGACTGCTAACCTTCCTCTGCCCTCCTATTTTTCAAGCTCTATCATTACCTTCTCTTTTGCAGAGCATCCTGTCATAGTCTCAGAACAGAAGTTCAGCTTGTTTGCATACGCATTTGCATGTCTTCATTAAGAGGAAGACGGCAAAGTGATTAATGAATGTTATTTTACATTTTGCAAAAGAAATGTCCATTTTTATATTCTGCATTCAAATCACTGAAAGAAATAGTTATAAGTTAGCTGAACATCAAGTCATTTACAGCATTTGTTATTTAAAATGTTTTTCTTAAAAAGTAATCATGCTAACTGTAGATGTGTTAGAAGTAAAAAAGAGATCAGCAAAAGAAAAGACAAATTGTCCATAATCCCATCAGCATGAATAACTATGTTAATACTTTTGTTGTATTTTTCTCCCTGTGGCGATTAGCAGTCTAGCAGTCTGCTCGTTGCAGTTTATGTAGGAATATGAATATACATGTGTAAAATACTTTGTTAGGACATATATCAAAAGTGGCTATCTCTTCGTATGTTGAAATTATTATGACTCCTTTAATTTTCTTTATTGTGTCATTTTAAATGATTATATTTTACTTTTATATTGGAATCAGTAAGAAAGCTACCTTTGTTTTGGAATAAATTTATATGAATATTCTCCATGTCATTACATAGTCTTAATTAAAATTTAAATTATTCCATGGTTTCTGCTTTTTGTGAATTATGCTGGGATAAAAATTCTTGCACATAAATCTGTAGGTGCCTTTCTGTTTACTTTCTTAGGCTTAGTTGCTGTAAATTGAGCATGTCACTGGCAGGGCCCCCAGATGTGTGACTCTTGAGGGCACCAGACACGGTGTGTTCTATATAAATGGTGCAGTTTCAAGCTACAATGTGAGTTGAGTCCGTTGGAGTACAGCAATGGTTGAGTGTCGTCAAAGATGAAGGAAATATTTAAAGCCCTTAATAAAAACTGGCAAATTGCCTTCTGGAAAAATTGTCTCAATTTATATTCATTCCAGGACTCACCACATACATATCAAAACTAAGAATGAGAACATATTTTCATTCGAACATTTCAAATTTGCTAGGAAAAAAAATGGTATCTCATTGCTGTTTTAATTTTTATCTCTGATTACTAGTGAGATTAAAATTTTTGCTTATGTCTATTAGTCACTTGTATTTCTTCTTTTGCAAATTGCCTATTCGTGTCTTTTGCCAAAATCACAATAAGTACTGGGTTCCAGTAATTGCTCTAAGAGTTGTACACGTATGATCTTACTTACCTCTTCTCAATTACACTGTAAGCAGTCACTTTTAGTAACTCTGTGTTACATGTTAGAACACTAAGAGGTGTGTGAAAGTTAAGGATCTTGCTCAAGCTCCCTCAGCAAGTGATAGGACTTGGATCTGAACCTAGCTCTAACTCCAGAGTCTGGGCTCTTTACCATTGCATTATAGTGCTCCTTCATTGCTATGCCAGTGTTCCTCTTGTTAGTTTGTAATAACTCTTTATATAATAATTGTAATACAATTTGGTCAAATTTGTAGCAAATACATTTTTCTTGGCTCATTATTTGCCTTAACTTGATATACTAGAGATTCAAGCCTTTCTTCATATCAACTTACAGGACTTCTTTGTATAACAATGATATTAGCCCTCTGTCACGTTTTAAATATTTAAAATTTGATTCAGGTATTAAAATGCTTGGTGTGAAATGATATTTTCCTTTCTAAGTAAAAAAAACTATTAGAGGAAGAACTGACTTTGGACTATAAAGAATGGAACACGTAACCATAATATGTGAATATCTGTAAATCAAATAATCTACATCATTAATGAAGAGACATCTTAATTCTCAGTGGTGTTTCTACCACCTCTAGGGGAACATAATAAATCGAAAATATAAGACAAATAACAGATCAATCAAGTGCTTAGCAATGTAAATTATTCTAATATTTTCAAAATAAGGTGGTGATTAGATGAGGTTTGTAATACCTAAGCTAATTTGCTGGAAATAATAAATATATCCTCATGTGCACTAACTCACTGAAGGTCTAGCATAAGAAAAAATAAACATAATGAACACTAAATAGTCCCAACAAATGTCTCGTCCTCAACTGTGCTGTGCATTCATATGATACAGAATAGTTATTAAGTATTTTATATTTTGTCATTTGAGAAGTGAATGCACAGTAATTATACCTGGTCCCTCTACTTAGAAAAGGAGAGTATTTATTTACATATATCACAATAATTCTGTTTGACAAAGGATATATATAAACTATTGACATATTGATGTCTGCCTTATTCTTGTTGCTGAAGGAGACTTAGGATAAGTGTGAGAATTTTCCCTTCCTACCGCAAGAAGTCTTTGTGTTGAGCCTGGGTTCCTGGGTCCCCTAGTGTCTGAAGGTGGTCAAACAACTCTTATATGGTAAAATTTAAGCCTGAGGTTTCTGAGCAGAACCTTCAGGAGTCCTTTCTCCATCAAGGCTGAGCAAGAGGCTGAGGCTGGGTCGTGGAAAGGCACAAGTGATCTTTCCAGGGATTGAAGCGAGCAAACTTCCCCACGACTTGGAGTGGGGGTGGCAGTTCTCAAGGATGGCAGCCCACCATCACCCAGTGCTCTGTGAGGGGACAGAACCTTCTTAAGGGTCCTCCCAGATGGCGGTGTGACCTAACGCAAATAAGCCTCATGCCCAGGCTTGGCAAAAAGAAAATGGAAGCGTTGCTTTCAAAGGGACCACGAGGGGTATAAGTGTGTCAGCACAGTTTAGAGAATGGTTTCCTATTCCCTGACAGCACGAGACACTCCTGGATCCTACGCAACCCTAAGGGGTCAAGAGACCACTTAACAATGACCGAGAGGGTAGAAATTCTTGTTAGCTCTGGTAGATGGGATCCCAGCCAGATCATTTGATTATTAAAAATGAAATGATGTAACCACTTTTTTACCCCAAGTTGTGGAATTAATGTCAAATGGTCATCCAACAAATAGTAACTGAGGGGTTTCCCTGGTGGATCAGTGGATGAGAGTCTGCCTGCTAATGCAGGGGACATGGGTTCGAGCCCTGGTCTGGGAAGATCCCACATGCCGCGGAGCAACTAAGCCCTTGAGCCACAACTACTGAGCCTGCGTGTCTGGAGCCTGTGCTCCGCAACAAGAGAGGCCGCGATAGTGAGAGGCCCGCGATGAGGAGTGGTCCCCGCTTGCCACAACTAGAGAAAGCCCTCGCACAGAAACGAAGACCCAACACAGCCAAAAGTAAAATAAATAAATGAAAGCAATGCATTTCCATTAAAAAATAATAATAATAACTGAGCTCCTACTATATGACAAGGCTTAGTTATGCACCATGAGAGGAGCATCAGGGCACAGCCGCTGTGACCTCCTCCCTGTAACCTGTGCCATCAAAAGGGGCTCTCTCCAGCCTTTGACCTACCCGAAATCTTTCTCAAAAGCACCCAGTGGAGACCAAGGGGAGGAGCTTGGGAGTGGGTACAAATCCCCATGTGTCTGGGGTACCTAGTTATTCTAATTGATATACTAGTGCGTATTCAGCCTTTAGGAATTCTTTTTTTTTTTTTTTTTTTCTTCCCCCACCCTATGGCAGCCGCCTCTTCCTCCCATGCACTGTCAAAGGTAAAACAATCCATGTGTCCTGACTCTCCTTGAGGGGGACTTTTTACTATTTGAAATTCAGTTTCCTGGTTGCCAGTGACCTCAGCCCTCTGATGAGTTCAGGAAAACTGTTATTGATTTCGTACACCGTTAAGCATTTTCCTGTTGTTAGGATGGGAGTGACACTCTCTAGCAGCTTTCCAGATCTTGAGCAGGAGAGGAATTCCCAGTGTATTCCAAACAGCACCACCTTTCACTTCCCAAGCACTCCGGTTTGGAGGATAAATTACTACGTGGCCACTGAAGGTCAGGCCCAAGCTCAAAGCCAGGAGCACCTGGCAGGTGCCTTCAGGGTAATGCCAGTTGCAGGGCTCACTGCGTCTCTGGATTCCTGCTGTCTTATTTTGCTGGCCTGAGACGATTTCCCTTATTTTTCTGTAAGCTCAGACGTGCATTTAAAAGGATGTTTTTTAAAAAAAACTATCTTATCCAGCATTTTAAAGTGATACATAACAGAGTCTCTTCCAGATATCGAGTAAGTCATATGGCCAAAAACAAAAGTTGAAAGAAAGTGTTTTATAACGTTAAAATTTTAATAATTTACTTTCTTTTCTTATTAAGATGAATGATTCTCAAAATTGTTGATTAGAAGGCTGCATAAGTCAAAAAGCAATGGTTAATGTGAAATTAATATTTTAAAAATGAAATCCATTATTGTTAAAGATTGATTTTACTAAGCTTTTCTTAAATACTCTAAAAATTCAATTTATCTAGAGGATGTTAACATGAATAATTTAAAATTCAGGGCTTCCCTGGGGGCGCAGTGGTTGAGAGTCCGCCTGCCGATGCAGGGGACACAGGTTCGTGCCCCGGTCTGGGAAGATCCCACATGCCGCGGAGCAGCTGAGCCCGTGAGCCATGGCCGCTAAGCCTGCGCGTCCGGAGCCTGTGCTCCGCAACGGGAGAGGCCACAACAGTGAGAGGCCTGCGTACCGCAAAAAAAATAAATAAATAAAATAAAATAAAATTCATTTTCCAACTGCAAGAGAAAGAAAATTGATTTTGAGGATTTTCCTGAATCCAAAAGGTTATTTTTTAAAAAAAATTTTTTGACAAATGATGAATGGATGGTTACATGATGATAGATAAATAGACAGATTCATAGATTGTTATTATACTACACTCATGTAAACTTTAGACACTGATCTCATCATAAGCAAAGGTGAGCCTAAGTCTAAAAGTCAGAGGATTCTTGGGTCAGAAAGTTGATCAACTAGATACAACCAATCAAATAACAGAAATCAGCTAAGATGCCTACAGCACCTATGCTACCATGACCGCAGTGGGACCAGATCCTGGAGAGAAGATAATGCTGACTTTTAATGACCTACAGTAAGATGTTTCATTAAGGGACTGGATCATTGCACGAATTCCCTACATAATAAAACCTAGTTACTTCTTGGGTTCCATTTAGGAGATAACGTTATCCCAATATGTTAACATGATCCGTTAGACCCTACATCTGATTTGGTTGATCTTGTTGACTGGATGGTTGTCTTCTTCCTCCTTCGTTATTCCATGAGTTTTCCCCTGTGCACACTGAGTGCTCAATTGAGGAGGACAACCTTTTCAGACAGGACTGACTGTTCTTTACAGTCAAGGATATAGGAATGGGGGGCTTCCCTCCAAATCAGCTCTTAAGTTCCATTTGTAGGAACTATATGTAAAGGCATGCTTGAAAGCTTCAGTTAAATTACTTCATTCCTTTAAAATGATGGATTCGATAGGTTTTTTTTTTTTTTGGCATTTCCCTACCCCTCTCTGGCAGGCCAAATAATGGCCTCCCAAAGATGCCCTCACTCTAATCCCTAGGACCTATGAATAAGTTACCTTACATGGCCAAAGGGACTTTGTAGATGTGATTAAGGTTACAGATCATGAGATAATCTTAAAATTACCCTAGATTCTGAGTGGGTCCAATTTAATCAAATGAGGACAGTGGTCCCCCGCCGCTTCTCTATGGGGGATATGTTCTAAGACCCCCAGTGGATGCCTGAAACTGCAGATAGTACTGAACCCTATACATACTATGTTTTGTCCTAGAGATACATACCTGTGATAAAGTTTAATTTACATACTAGGCACAGTAAGAGAGTAACAGCAATAACTCATAACAAAATAGAACAATTATAACAATATATTGTAATAAAAGTTATGAAAATGTGGTGTCTCTCTCTCTCAAAATATCTCGTATAAATTTAATGCCTTTTTCACCTTAACTAGGCACTTATCATGACTATGGCCGTAACTTCTGCAGTTTGAGGTTCAACAGCAAAATCACCACAAATTTCTTTTTCCTTCTTCACAATGTCATGGATAGAAGATTCGTTCTTACCATAGATCTTAGCAACCTAGGCATGTAATTTTTTCTTTCCTTATTAAGTTGAGAGATTTCACCTGTAAAGGAAGCACTTTACAGCTTCTCTTTGGCATATCCGAATTGCCAGCATCACTACTCTTGATCTTTGGGGCAATTACTAAGCAAAATAAAAGTGACTTGAACACAAGCACTGAGATACTGCGACAGTCAAGCTGATAACCGCGACAGTGGATCAGATAACCTCGACAGCTACTAAGTGACTTTCAGGATACACTGGACATAGGGACGATTCAGGTCCTGGGCAGGACAGAACTGGACAGCTCGAGATTACATCACGTTACTTAGAATGGGGTGCAATTTAAAACTTATGAATTGTTTATTTCTGGGATTTTCAATTTAATATTTTTCACTGTGCATGACCTTGGGTAACAGAGCCATGAAAAGCGGAACTGCAGATAAGGGGGGACTGCTGTACTTAAAAACAAAGACTTTGCCAGCTGTGGTCAGAGAAATCCAATGGAAGAAGAGGCAGCAAAGATTCAAAACAAGACAGGGACCTGACCCACTGTTGATGACTTTGAAGACAAAAGAGGCCATGAGAGAGCAAATCCAGGCAGCCTCCAAAAGCTGAGAGTGACCATGACCAAGAGCCAGCACGGCAACGAGGACCTCAGTCCTACGAACACAACTTGTGAATTCTGCCAACACCTGTGTGAGCAAGGAAACAGACTCTTCCCAGGAGCCTTAAGAAAGAATGCATCCCTGCAGACACCTTGATTTTAGCCTGGTGAGACCCATTTCAGACTTATGATCCACAGAACTATGAAATAATATATTTGTGTTCCTGGAAGCCACTAGATTTATGGTAATTTGTTACAGCAGCACTAGGAAACTAACACAGCCTCCTGTTCTCATGTCTCTCACTACCCACTTTATGCTTTACTCTGTACTGACTCTACCCAGGTATTCCAGTGCCTTCCTGGGTTCTTGTGATGTCTAGGGAGCCCCACTACCCAGGTGAACAACAGGGCTGAGCAAGGCCAATCCAAGTCCCTTATAAGTTCCATTTGGGATTGAAAGGGATGCTGGGAGAGAGAGTATGTTTCTCCTCTTGAGATGACAAACCAAAACAGAGGCCATGTAAACCGGGAGATCTCATAAGGATAACTCCAAAGGAAAAAAAGGCGAAGAGATTCTGAAAGCACAGTTCAAGCACCCACATCCAGCTGTACCTGAAAGAAATAACCTCTAGACCTTTTAGTTACCTAACTTAATTTAAGAAAAGAGAGAGAGAGAGAGAGAGAAGAGCCTTTTAAGTCTGACTGTGTTCCCTGCCACTACAAGAGGCCTGGTTGATAAAAGTATGGGTGTCCCTGAATTGCTCAATGAATTGATCATGATGGCCTCAGGCACAACGCCCAATGCCTGGAACATAATAAGCCTCAAATTACTAGTTTTATTTTTCAGTCCTTCCCAAGGAAAACCTCATGCTTTAGATGTGTCCTCCCCACTCCAGTCTCCAATCTCAAACTCTTAGGACTCTAAAAGGAGACATGTAAGCCATGGAAAAATCTTACTCAGGATGATAATGTTGATGAATGTGCTCATGAATTAACCTTTTTCATTGAAACTGAAACCAAGCAGGACTCTGTGGGGCTCCTGGGCACAAAGACTTTCCATGTCCCCTGTTTCTTGTTTGTAGGGACTAGACTCCAGCCTCCATAACCTTCCCTGAGTTCCAAAGGGCAGATTCGAACAGTTGCTAATCAGGGGAGGGAGGGATGCAGAGACAAGGGAGGAGCAGTCAAGAAACAATAGTGCAGCCTTGGGGCAGGGTCCTGGCTCCACCTCAAGGTATACACATAGCACTATCTTTGACCTCTTCTACAGAACTAAAACCCCCAACAAATGGAGGATAAACTACTTGATGAAGCAGTCCTCATTCCAGGGAGAAGGCTATGGTTTGATAGCCTGGAGAACCAGAGAAGCTCATCAGGAGACCACCCGAGGCCAGATTAAAGGACTGCAAGCCCTGCACACACCCTGATCCTTATTAGCAACTCCACCCTTGAACTATTGCTATAAAACTCTACACCAAATCCTCCTGGGTTGGGACACACAGTTTTGAGGGGCACGAGCCTGCTGTGTCCCCCTTTGCCTGGCAAAACAATAAAGGTATTCTTTTCTACTTCACCCAAAACTCCGTCTCTGAGATTCGATTTGGCACCAGTGCAAAGAGGCTGAGTTTTCAGCATCAAAACTACTAGAGACTAAAATTTCGGAGGTACTTTAGCTCCCAAGAGTGTATGGTGAATTTCAGGCACTGTGATATGGATATGGAGAAACATTTTGGACTGGGTATCCTTTCCTTGGCACCCCTTAAATTCTATGTCAAAGGATTATCACTCCATTACATCTGTACCTTAACAACAACCAAAATCCTCTTAACTATAACTGGAAAAGGTTTTACCTAGGTTTGTTATTCTGCACTGTTTGCAGAACCTATTTGTTTTCCTGTCTATTTGTCACACTACATACCGTAGAGACAAAGGCCATATGAAAGAAGGAACCATATTTTTATTTTCCAAATCAAGGAATGGCTACTTTTAAACAGCAACATTAGTATTTTAACTTGGTACTGGCTTGAGATTAGGCCTATTCCTTTTTGGCATGTGTTTATATTGAAAAACGAACATGCATTATCTGGAGACACAATGGTAGTTTTCTTAATTATGTCACATGCCTGGATTTGGCTGCAACAAGTTTATGCTCTGAATTATTTGTCTCTTGGCAGATATTTAGTTTGTGGAATTTGATTAAATAGTATCTCAAGATTTTAGAGCTTGTCTTCCCTGCCTCCATGTGAATGAAATATTAAAAGTCTCTGACCTTACACTCTGTATACAGAAGACTCTTGATACAAACCTCAGGATTGAATTGAAGAGGATTCTGGGTAAATTCATTCCCTCTGGGGTCCCACCCTACTCGCTTATTGGGGGCGTGGTGCTCTTTCTCCTGGCAAGCTCATCCTCAGGGCTCTGAACTGGCTAATGCTGTAAGTTATTCCATTACGCACATATTATGTTGGATGCTATCGCCACAGAATAACCAAGCCCAATTAACAGGTTGTTCTTCTTACAGACCTCTGAAATCCCCTGGGTGTTCCTAAGGGCTTTTTGGTTTCTGGGAGTGTGGCAGAAAGAATGGAGTGGGAAGCTTATAAGGTGCTGTCAGAGCCCGTTATTTCCTGTGAAAGAGCAGTGCATATGTAAGTAGTAACAGGGCTTTGCAATCAAGAATCAGAACTGGGAACCAAACTGGCAGTTCATTACTTTCAGCACCTTTCAGCTTGATTGACATACGTGGTAAACAGTCATTTTCAATAGGAGAAATGTGGATTTGTATCCATTAGAGAAATTGATCGGCTGAGTTACAGAGCACTGTAAGTTGTTTTTGCCTGACGTTAGATATTACAGAAAGTCAGGATTCCACGGAGCTTGGGAACAAAAATACTAGAAGACATACATTTGTCACACAATGATTGGTCTTTCTTAGAAATACTAAACATTCAAAAGCCAGTATAAAGTGGGGATCGGTACAAGTTACTTAAATGAGCCATCCGATGAACAATTGGTGAAAATATGAACTATGCGGGGAGCAGGGGGGCTAACATTCACAGCATCCGAATTAATTTAAAGGAAGGGCAAACCTCTGGGATCAAATAGAACAAATGTTTTATTAAGGATGCAGATAAAAGAAACACTGGCATGAAGGAAAGTGTGATGATTAATTTTATGCATCAATTTGAGTGGACCATTGGATGCCTAGATTACACATTGTTTCTGGCTATGTCTGTGAGGTGTTTCCAAATGAGATTAGCATTTGAATTGGTAGACTCGGGTCTGAATAGAACAAAAGGTGGAGGAAGGAGGAATCTGCCCCTTTTTTCCTGCCTCACTGCTTGAACTAGGGCGTCTCATCTCATCTCCTGCCGTTGGACTGGGATTTACGCCATTGGCTTCCCTAGTTCCCAGACCTTTGGACCCGACTGAATTATACCACCAGCTTTCCTGGATCTCCAACTTGCAGAGGGCAATTTGTGGGGCTTCTCAGCCTCCATAACTGTATGATCCAATTCCTCATAATAAATCTCTCTCCTCTCTCTCTCCCTCTCCATCTATATCTATATCCTATTGGTTCTGTTTCTCCGGAGAACCCTAATACAGAAGGCATATTAAAATCTTGTGTTTGAAGATTCGTTGTTCCTTAGAGTTGCTCTGGTACTGAAGATTGGAAAAAAATGTGTCAGATATTAAAACAAAGGAAAAGTTTCATTAGTATCACCAGCAATCAATTGCTAAACATAAAGTGGCCAAGAAAGCACATTAGAAGCAGCTTCAAGAGCTCAGGGAAGCCTCTCTACTCTGTGAGATTCCTTGAGCACAACTCTAGACCATGGGCTTCAGCTGGAAGTCTGGAAACACCGGGTTAATCAAGAAGGTCAAATATAAGGATCAAAGGGATGCACAATTCTTATCCCTGCCAGATAACCATGGAATAAGGGCAAGCAGAGCTACAGGCATGCCAACTGTGCAAGCAGCAGTCAGAGGGAAGGGAGGGGCATTTCTGGATCAAACGTATTAAGCAAGCCCCAAGGAAAAGAGACAGCGCTGCAATGACAACCCTGCAGAGGACGCGAACTGGTAGAAACCAAAGGAGAAAAAGCAGGAAAAGGCAGTGATCCTGTGTTGGTCTTTTCAGTTACTCTTTGATATACTGTCAGCTACTTAATCTGCTCTTCCTTCTTTTTTAAGTGAAAGATAATATAAAAGCAATAAAACCATTGTATTTATTTTTTAATTAACAGAAAATCATTGTATTTAGACATTTATAAAAAAATATAGGACAGAAATCACTAACGGAGTGTTGCTTAAAATAACTATTAACATTATTTTAGAGAGGTATGCAAACGGAATTGTTAAACTCTGAAAGACAAAGTACACTGTACACAAATAATTGAGAAGAAGCAACTTGATTAGATGATACAGTTGAAGGGATTAAATGACAGAATGCTCCTTCCAGATTCTTGTAGAATGGTAATATCAGTATAGTGCCTTTATCCATAGTAGGACCACATATTTTAAGTACCTTTAACAAACAACAGTGCTGGGCTTCCCTGGTGGCGCAGTGGTTGCGCGTCCGCCTGCCGATGCAGGGGAACCGGGTTCGCGCCCCGGTCTGGGAGGATCCCACATGCCGTGGAGCGGCTGGGCCCGTGAGCCATGGCCGCTGAGCCTGCGCGTCCGGAGCCTGTGCTCCGCAACGGGAGAGGCCACAGCAGTGAGAGGCCCGCGTACCGCAAAACAAACAAACAAACAAACAAAAAAAACACTCGTGTATAAGTTTTGGCTTGAACACCTGTTTTCAATTCTTTGGGGTGTATACATAAAAGAGTGGAATTACGGGATCCTATAGCAACTCTACGTTTAATCTTTTGAGGAACTGCCAAGCTATTTTCCTCAGGGTTGCTCCAAGGGAGGCCCGCATACCACAAAAAAAAAAAAAAAAAAAAACAACAACAGTGCTGAACATACAATGCATAGACTACCTAGAATAGGTGTGAAAAAAAGAAAACTGAAATGAGTAGAACATGGAAAAATCCCACATTTTGTTCCATGTGAGATAAATTTCTTTTTATACCCATTAAAACTGTCTATGAAAATCAAGCCATAACTTGAGTTCATTTTCCTCACAATATTCTAACAATTACCAGGATGTCCACTTTCACCAAATATAATTTATTCTATATTTAATTCTGGAATCACATTGGGCTGGGCATTATTTCAAACAAGGCAAATAGGAACAATTCATACATTTTAGAAACTTATAGGTTAAAATGGACACTGGTAAACACACACACGTGTAAAAAACATACGTGCATAAAACACACCTACTCGTAAATATCTAAGCAACATGAGTATATACTAAACTTAATTATTTCTAGTGCTTTTAGCCCGATATAATTGAAAGGATGGCTAAAGCCACCTGGTTGGTTGAAACACAAATGCTCCTCAGAAGCCAACAGCTTCAGTTTGAGGGGAAGGGGAGAAAGCCTTCGGCCTGTGCAGGGTGGGAGACGGAACAGAGTTTACACAAAGCCGAGTCTACAAATAGCAAAGAGATCTTCTCTTCAGACATACACAGATGAAATTATGTGAGGACTGGAATTTTCTTCAGAATAATCCACCAGTGAGGGGATTACTGATGAAACAAGATTGGCCATGAGTCAATAACTGCTGAACCTGGGTTATGGCTCCATAAGGGTTTATTATACTATTTTCTCTACTTTTGTATATGTTTGAAATTTTCTAAAATGAAAAGCTATTTTTTTAAAGAACCAAAGGATTAAAAGAAAAACCATAAATTATAGAAAGAAATTTAAAACAAAACCGACAAAAGAATCCAAAATGTTTTAAGAACTCCTATAAATCAATAAAAGAAAGACAAAGAAATCAATTGAAAAATGGAAAAGCCATCAATGAGTATTCTATGAAGGGACAAAAAATGGCCAGCAAAATATCAAAAGATGTTTGGCCTCATTAAGTAAGCAGGAAAATGCAAATTAAAACCACAATGCGATATCTCCTACATCATGATAGACTAGGTTATATTGTTGCTGCCAAAAGCCAAGAATCTTATACTAACAAAATTTTATGTCTCACTCACACTAACTAGCCATTGTAGGTCAGTTGGGAGGCTCTATTCATCATAGTCACTCATGTTCCCAAGGTCACACAGCAGTCACTTCCTGAATGCTTGTAGGTCTCCTTTCCAGAGGGAAGAGAGTCAGGGAGGTATTTGCATCAGCAATTAATTGCTCCAGCCTGGAAGCGGCACACATCTTTTCATAACTCATTAGTCAGTACAAGTCACATGAACTCACCCAACCACAAGGGGTCAGGAAGTGTAATTCCTCTTTCTTTGTGCTTGGAAAGGGGGATAACTGGAAATGTGGTTATAGCAGCACTATTGGTAAGCAAATAAAAATCAAACTGGAAATAGCTTTCACATGCAGGAACAGTAAAATAGATAATTTGGGGAATATTTATTTATGAGATACCATTCAGTATAGAAAATGAATGAACAAAAGATATACACTTTTATTCAGTTCAATTTCAAAAACATCATATTGAGTGAAAAATATATGTCAAGAACTGTGGTGTTTTGGGAAAGGCTTAAAATAATCAAAAATAATATATTGTTTTAGGAATATAAATAAGTATGTAAATAAATAAATACATCTAGTGAAGCACACAATTCAACATAGATGTCACCTTTGAGTGGACTGAGGGAGGGGTGTCATCAGGGAGGGACTGATAAGGTGGTGGTAACGTTTTTTTTGGAACAATAAGCTTATTATTATTTTAATAATGGAGCTTTAAACATGTGTTTATTTTATTAGTATTCTTTAACTTTTATGTATACATTATATAAACTCTTGTTTATTTGTGCACATTATATACACTCTTGTTTATTTGTGCACACACACACACAAAAATAACAGTGAAATACTTCTCATATTGTGGAGAAAAACCAATCAATAGGAACAAAACAAAATGACACAAATGGTAGAATTAGTAGTCAAGTTTAAGAAGGTAGAGGAAAGCATGAACACAATAAGAGAAAAGCTAAAAATATTTTTAAAAACCCAAATCAAATTTCTAGAGATGAAAAATTAATAATTGATATAAAAAATCCACTGAATCAGATTAATGAATTAGACACAACAGAAAAAAAGCTTAGTGCACTTGAAGACATAGAAACTGCAAAAAATGAAACACACACAAAAAAAGGAAAAAAATGAACAGGGCATCAGTGATCTATACATTAACACCAACTGGCCTAATACATGTATAATTGGAGTCACAGGGGGGATCATGGGAAGGGGAGACAGAAAAATATTTTAATAAAAAATGCCTGAAATTTGTCCCAGTATGAAGAAAACTATAAATATCTAGGTTCAGGAAGTTCAATGAACTTTTTAAACTGATAAAATCTACAACATAGCACATCACAATCAATTGCTAAAAACCAGTAAAAAAGAATCTTAAAAGGAGCTGGGTTGGGGAAGGGAAAGCGAGACACATTTTAGATACAGAAGAATAAAGATGAGAATTACAGTAGATTTCTCTTAAAAAAAATGCAAACCAGAAGACTGGAGTAAACACTTTAAAGTATTTGGGAAAAAATACCGTTAACTTAGAATTCTTTACCCAGTAAAAATATCTTTCAAAAATGGAGAATAAAGATATTTTGATAGATGCAAAAGCTAAGGACATACTTCACTAGCAGTTCAGCACTACCAGAAACACTGAAAAAAAGTCCTTTAGGAGAAGAAGCATGTTACAAAATGGAAACTAAAAAATACACTTCTAATCAACCCATGGGTCAAAGAGGAGGTCACATGAGAAATTAGAAAGTATTTTGAACTCAATGCAAATGAAACAAGATATATCAAAATTTGTGTTATGTTGCTAAAGTAGTATTGTAAAGGAAAATCACTTCTGTTTCTCCTCTACTTTCCTACAACGTTCTGCTCTTAATATACTTCACTTCTGGTCACAAATATGTAGCAGTTTTTTCCCCACACCAAGCAATTCTCAGCATCAGCTGGGTGTCCTATAATTTAACTCAATTCTACCACCATCTACCTGGAGATAGCGTCAAATCCTACAGGTTATTGGCTCAGTTCCACAGACTGTCCCCACTTTAGACACCAATTTCAAGTCCAAGTTGTCACCTGTGCTTCTCACATATCAGTTATAAGTTGGAGGTTCCCATGACTCCCACCTAAGCTTTGATAATTTGCTAGAGCGTCTCACAGAACTCAAGAAATCAGTTTACTTACTAGATTACAGGTTGATTACAAAGGATATAACTCAGAAACAGCCCTGTGGAAGAGATGCATAGGGCAAGGTATGGGGAAGGGGTGTGGAGCTTCCATGCCCTCTCCAGACCTGCCACCTCTCAGGACTCCCATGAGTTCACCCACCTGGAAGCTCTCTGAACCTCATACTTTAGGGATTTTTATTAAGGCTTCACAACCTAAACATGATTGATTAAATCACTGGCCATTAGTGATTAAGTCAGTCCCCAACCCCTCTCCCCTCCCTGGAGGTCAGGAGATGGGGCTGAAAGTTCAACCCTCTAGTCACAGGGTTTATTCCCTTGGCAAAAGCCCCCACCTTTAGGGGCTCTCTATAATCACCTCATTAATGCAAACTCAGGTGTGAATGAAAAGGATTTGTTCTAAATAATAAAAGACACTTTCATCACGCTTATCACTTAGGAAATTCCAGAAGTTTTAGAAGCTCTTTCCAGGAATGGAGACAAAGACCAAATACATATTTCTAATTACAAATCACAATATCACAAATGTTTAGAGAGAAATTTATAGCATTAAATCCTTACATTAGAAAAAAATCTCTCATCTGTGACCTAAGCTTCCACCTTAAGGAACTAGAGAAAAAACAAATTAAACTCAAAGTAAGAAGAGGAAAGGAAACAATAATAGTGAAAACAAAAGATAGAAAATTAAGTAGGAAATAAACAAAATATAGAGAATATCATTAGAATTAAACGCTGGTTATTTGAGACCAATAAGGGCGATCAACCTTTAGCTAGATTGATAAAAAAGAGATGATGTAAATTACCAATTACGGTGATGAGAGGGAGGATACCACTACAGATGTTGTAGACACTAAAAGATAAGAGAATATTATGAACAACCTTGTGCCAATATATTTGTCAACTTAGATGAAACAGGTAAACTCTTTGAAAGAAGCAATCTCCCAAAGATCACTCAGGAAGAAACAGATAATCTGAAAAGCTCTGTCTTAGTCTGCTCAGGCTGCCATAACAAAATACCATAGACTGGGTTGTTTAACCAACTGAAATTTATTTTCACACAGTTCTGGTGACTGGAAGTGCAAGATCAAGGTGCCAGCAGGGTCAGTGTCTGGTGAGAACTCTCTCCTTGAGGTGCAGACGGTCACTTCCTCACTGTGTCCTCACACAGCAGACAGAGATCTCGCTCTCTTCCTCTTCTCATAAGGTCACAGTCCTATCAGATTAGGGCCCCACCTTTATGACCTCACTTAACCTCCTAAAAGACCCTATTGGGGTTACGTTGGGGGTTAGGGCTTCGACACATGAATTTTGGGGGACACAGTTCAGTCCGTAGCATTCTTCCACTGGCCCCCTAAAATTCATGTCCTTATCACATACAAAATACATTCATTCCATCCCAACAGCCCCAGAAGTCCTAACTCATTCCAGCATCAACTCTAAAATTTTTACTTCTCTAGGATAAATGCCTAAGTGCTATTGCTGAATTGTGTGGTAAACATATGTTTAATAAGAAACTGCCAGATTCCCAGGGTGGCTGTATCATTTTACATTTCTATCAGCAATGTCTGAGAGATCCAATTTCCCAGCATCCATGCCAACATTTGTTATTATATTTTTTATTTCAGACATTCTAATAGATGTGTATTGATGCACATGTTTAGGAGTTTAATTTGTATTTCCCTAATGGCTAGTGGTGTTGAACAACTTTCATGTGCTTATTTGTCAACCATATATCTTTGGTGAAATATCTATTCAACACTTTTACCTATCTTATAAATAATTTTTAATTTTCTCACTGTTGAGTTCAGAGAGTTCTTATATATTCTACATATGAATCCTTTATAAGATATGTAATTTGTAAATTTTTTCTCCCAGTCAGTGTCTTGTCTTTTCAACCTCTTAACAGGGTCTTTCACTGACCAAAGTTTTTAATTTTCAATTATCAGTTTTTTTATTCAAATTGAACTAAATTAAAAATTGGGTAAAAAGGCCAGTCTCATTAGGCAATTTTCAGGTACCCACATGGAGCCTGTGGCTAACTAGTAAATAACACAGTTTAGAGGATGGGTAGAATTTGGATGGGCATCCTTCCAGGTGAGGGACCAATATAAACAGGACCAGAAGCATGAATGGGTAAGGAAAGTTACAGGCAAACAGACAGATCCAATTGGGTAGAGTGAGATTCAGGACAAGCAGAGATGCTCCTGCTGGAAAGGTCAATTGGGTCTAGATTGTGAAAGATGCTGAACACTAAGAAGAGGGTGGAAGCCTTATCTGCCAGGCTCTACAGAGTCCTTGGGACTTTCTAAACAGGAGAAAGATGTTATTACAGGCAGTGTTTTAGGAAGATTCATTGGTAGCAGTGTTCAAAGAGGACTGGAAATGTTGCAACCATGCTCTCCTCTCCTTCCTCCTGTTTCCCTCTCCAAACTCGCAGCCATGAGAGCCTGGTCTGGGACAATGTTGAAAACATTAAAGTTTTTCCCCTAATCTTGAGCACCTTACCCTATCTTGTTATTAAGGTACAAAGAAGGGGCTTAAGATAATATCTCGTAAGAAGCGAGACAGCTTACAGGTATTATTGTACAGAAAATTAATTAATAGAAACAAGTTTTTATAAAAGAAGGTTGAGAAAATAAAGTTAACAAAAGTAAGAAAAACTCAATGATAGAGAAGCTCAAGAAAGTAAAATCTTTTCTTAATATTATTATCCCAAGGTTGACAGACATTTTTAGACAAAAATAGTCTATAATTTTTCACATTGATCAAAAATAGAAAAGACTACAGATTTGATATCTGTGATTAAGAGATATCAATGATTAAGAGATAATGTGAACGTGATCAGTAAGTCAGGAGATAGAGTGGTCTCAGACTGGATTTGCTAGCTTAACAATCTCATTAAGAGCCCAGGCACCTTCAGTCCTTCCTCTCTACCATCCTTAGTGCACATGTGATGGTTTTCCTCATGGTCACAAGATGGCTGTCACAGCACCAGGTATCACATTCTCACATGACACCACCCAAATTAGGAATCAAGACTTTGGGATTTGGAGTGGGGATTGCTGAACTTCCCCTATCTTTTAACAGGGAGGAAAATCTATCCCAAGCCTTCCACTAGAATTCTCATTACAATTCACTGACCAGGACTGGGTTACATGACCACTTGTAGAACAGTCACTGGCAAAGGGGAAAGGGATTGCCATGACTGACTGAGGTCAAACATGACTCAACTCCTAGCACATTGTTGCCCTGCCCAAACTAAATTGAGAGAGCAAACAGGAAGGGGAATGACTGATGGATAAGCAAGTAACCTTGTCTGCCCCAGAGAAGTACAAAAGAATTGACTGGAGGAGTATCAGGGAGTTAGAGAAGCTTTATGGGACACTAGTCTAATAAATTCCAGAATATACTACATATGTTTCCTGTCACCATTGAATGTCTGGCACCAACTGCGCATATTGTAGGTGCTCAATACACATTTTAGGTTAATGTAGAATGTAGAAGGTGGCAAACTGAGTAGGATTTAAACATGTAGAAATATTTATGACGGCTGAAAAATCACACTGATATTAAGAAAGTAGGCTATCTTTATCAGAGAGCCAAAACCCACAGTGTTTATTTTTCAGGAGGGCAAGGTAATAATGAAGCCTGGCTCTTCACCATGACTGGGTGTTGATGGACAGGGCATGTCCAGGCAGAAGACGGTGACCACCAATGGGAAGAAGAAAAAGGTGGGCACCTTTGACAGCCCAAAGAATGCCATTTGAGGAGAAAGCATTAGTTCCTTCTGCAGATACTTACTGAGACCATGTTATATATCAGGCACTGTTCTAAGTACTTGCAATACATTAGCGAACAAAAACAACGAAACACTTCCTACTCCCATGAGCTTATATTGTAGCATAATAATGAGTAAATTACAGCCTGCAAAGTGAATTAAGTTAGCAAGTGATTAAGTGCTATGGAAAATAAATAGAACAGGGTCAAAGGGGTCAGTAATCCTGGGGTGGGCGCTGTGGGAGGGGTTAAACAGGGTGGTCAGGGACATCTCATTGAGAAGGTGACAACTGAGCAAACTCGCCAAGGAGGTGAAGGATGGCCAAGAGGACTTGTGGGAAGGCTGTGTCTAATATCAGGCATCCCATTTCCTTGCTCTACAGAGGGACTTTATTATTGGCACTTGCCCTCGCCTCCAGCCCTCTAGAAACATGGGCCTTCCAAACCTTCCCTGAGAGATCTCAATGTATCAGGGAAGTGAGCCACTGCTCCTCCTTGAAACAAAGTTGAGGACCTCTGTATGCCCATTTCAATTTTTGGCACTGACGTGGATTTCATATTTCTTTGCCATTTCACATTTAACACCAAAATATAGTGCTTGTGTTTAAGTGACTGACGAATTGCCTTAACTTTATTGTTGCTTGTTATTATCACATTAATATACTTTTCCAGTTAATGTTTATTTGTGAGAACTGTAACCTGGACAGTGTCATGGGAATGATTAGTCCTTGACAGGTAAGCTGAATCAATGCACTGGATTTAAGATTTGGATAAATTATAAATTCTACAAAAATTCAGAGAACATTTATGAAGTCATCATGATTCTACCCTGATGTTCTCTAAGTGAGACTTTCCAGTTAAGTAGAAAAAGAGATCAGTCTTGTTTTGGAGTGCTACACTTTCCAGTTCTGTCACTGGTTTATGTGACTTTAGGTAAACTCAATGGGCCTCAGTGTCCTTTTCTGTAAAATAAAGGGTTGAATCGGCTGATCTGTGTGATCCCTTCTAGCTCCCAGATCCTTTGACTCTAAATAATTAGTTTCAACAAGCCATGCACAGATTCCACTTTCTGCTTCTTTAAAGGAGACATTTGTTTTGGCCAGAATTGCATTTTCAAAAGAGTCGAATTCATAATTTTCAATTACCTCGCTTTCCAAACTACTTTAGGTAGCGATCACTAGCAGTTTGTTTATACAAAATACAGATTAAATGCATATCACGACACCATGGAACTCAGGATCAATTCAGTGATAGTACATGATATGTTACAAAATGAAACACATTGTAAATGCTCTACCTTTTAAAAAGAATAGGTCTTTTATTTCTTCTGAGGCAACCATCAACCCAGAGTTTTCAAATTCCACCATCCAAAGCACATGGGTCTAGAGAAACTCACCGTACCTTCAGGACTAGTGGGCTCTGTGATTTCAGGATGTTGTAGGGATTTGGGGGTTAACTCTGAGTCTTCCTCAAACAGCTGTGGATTTTGGAAAAACCATTTAACCTCTTCTGTGCTCAGTTTCCTTTTCCGCAAATTGAGGGAGCTGAAGAGGATGATGCCCTAGGTCCATCTCAGGTCTAAATTCTGTGATTCTTAGATAAATCACACTCCTGCTTACGGGAGTCTGCAGTAGCCTCTTCTCACCTGCTCTGGAAGGCCTTCTTGCTCCCTGCAACCCAGAAGGCAAATGAGGCTCACAAAGACTAAAGAGCCATCTAATGACTGAATAGGCTTTAATTTGGGCAGCTAGGCTTTAATTTCCTCTTATAGCAGATTCCTTGGGGGTAAAGGGTACTTTCCAGTGGAATAATAACTGCATAGGATATTTCAATTGCTGGAGGATGTCTCATTTGGGTATCAGGTTTAAGTCACATTCCTCTGATAGTTTTCACTTTCAGAACAAAGTGAAAGCTCCCAAAGGAATGTTTATACTTAAAGTTTAAATCTGCTGGAAAATGAAAAGTATCTCTCTAAGAGTTAAGCATTGGTAAATACTTAAGACAGGATGAAACCACAAATACTACTTCTAATAATCTCTGAAGTTCGAGTAGAAGCCAAAAGGAACCAGCAAAATCCCGGGGAACACTTTGTTAAACTGTTAACTCTCGCAACTAAGACCCAATGCGGCCAAATAAATAAATATTTAAAAAGTTAACTCAAATCATGTCTAAGAACTCATTATAACAGAGAGTTGGGGGAAATGCATAAATTGTCCCTATAAATACACAATCAACTCCACACATGAGAAAATGGATCATGCAGAGGATGCCGAAGAGTCACCTTTCCTCTCTGATAAACTTTGATAGTAAAGCAATCACATAAAGACCAGGCTACACAATAAATAAAGTCAGTCTTTCTGCCTGAATTTTTATGATTTAGCCGCCTCCACCCCTACATACCTGCATAATAGCTTTACACATTACTCTGGTTTTCTGTGACTATGGACCAGACATCATGTTAGATGTTTCATTCACATCATGGTATTTAATCTCCTCAACAGACCATAAATGTAGCAATTGTTTGCTCTATTACAAGATGGTGGAAACTGAGGTCCCAAGGGGTTATGCGTATGCTGTAAACTGCTTTTCCTTCAAATTCCAAAGAACATTAAGGAAGACAGTCCTTGATTATAGTCATTCATTCATTCAGAGACTCACTCTATTTCTAACATACCCTACTCTAAGGAAAGCATCCTCTAAACCCAGCCCACTTCCCTTTCCTTATTCAGTTTTCAGTGAAGATGGGAACTCAGAGAAATGATTAGTTCAGTTGCATCTTTGCCTCCAGTATCTGATTACCCCTCTATCTTGCCTTTTCCGGGATAAATTATAAAATTTCCTTTCTGCTTCTCTTTGGAACCATTTTTCAAAAGATATCTTCTAAGAGCAGAATTGCAAACAAGAAAGAGTAGTTTAGGAGAGAAGAATAAAACAAAAAGATTACCACAGCGTTTTTCCATTAGCACCATGACATTTCTAATAATCTACACAGAAGGATTTTTTTTCTAGCATCCTCCTAAGTGCCTCTTGAAAACCTCTGTGACATACACGATAGCTACTGACTAATTTGTTCTGGCAGAAAAATGAGTTCAGTATCACTGAAAATACGTTTCCTATCACCAGATCTTATTCAGGTCATTGAGTGGCTTTTCACTGTAGAAGGGAGTAGAATTTACCTTTAATGAAACATTATTGAGAAGCGAGAGAAAAATAACATTTTGACCCACTCCAACATTAGCAAAATGCAAATCACAGTCAATTTTCTAGGAGGCGATATTTCAACAGTTTGCATTTCTGTGGTTGTGCAACAATCGGAAATTTTTTAAAGCAAGGTGAATGAAGGATGCATGAAACAGACCGTGAATAAACAACTGTGAAAAACTAACTTTAAGCAGCTTTCAGCTTAGTGACTGAGATAATGCCATTTCTCTAGAGAAGTTCTAAATATAGAGGAATAGTGGATAGCAGTTTACCACAAGCTATGTAGCTGCCTCAACCAGCAGGTGCTGGGCATTGACTGAGGTAGGATTGTATAGTTCCCACAGCAATTTCAGAGACTGATTAAGGATGTACTAGCGACAGGTTCCAGTGGGTGTGGCGGCGGAGAGGGAGGGGTGTCACATCTCATTCTTTTTTTTTTTTTTTTTTTCCTGTGCAGAGGTATGGGTAGCTGCAATGTAAACTGCAGATGTGGATCATTAGGATGTTAAATGGAAGAAAAGAGAGCTCTTCATTATTCTTCTTTTGGAAATAAAGAGGGATAAAATTCAGCAATCATTTCCCTACAATTTGTCAGCACAGCTAGGTTACAGGCTTCCTTTCCAAAAGTGAGATCACTTCCTGCTGACACCAAGAGGGAGCAGAATGGACAAATGCATGAAAAAGAAAATTAAGCTCGAAGGGTAGCTTCTGTTTTGATGTTTGCTAGACATTTTTTCTTGTGTTAAAATTAGATGTATTGGTGACTGGCAGCCACAGGATTGTAACGTTGAGAAGGCAGGGCAGCGTTCTCTACACAGATCCCCAAATGCATAAAACAAGTGTCAGTTTTGATAAAGAATTACGACTTCTTGGACTTTGTCTTTAGCTATGCAGAACCGAAAAATCTCAACATTTAGCATAATGCCATGGATAAACTATGCCAGAGAGTAATAGTCACTTCTATACTAATAAAAAGCTCCCTGGTCAAAATCACACCAATAAATGCATATTTAATTAGACTTTATAGACAGAGAAAAAATTCAAAGGTTCTCTCATAGATGACCTTTATAAGAGATGTCTTACTCTCAGATGCCTCAGGGCAAAATTTCAACCCAAATGAACTAAAACGAGACGTGGCTGGTTATTTAACAAGATCACTGTCATTATATAGAATTTAACTCTTTTTTTCAGAGTTAGAGACTTACACATATTTTAGAAGTGGTTTGGTGATACAGTGGCTTAGATTTATAATTTTCTAATTAAAATCATATCGATTTTAGAGAAGTAAAAAGCTTAAAGCTTAATCCATTGCATTTAATCACTGAGATTTGTTTTGACATTTTTAGAAATGGAACCTAATACAGAGATGTGATTACTTCGCAACAGATTTGCAAGGAAGGTGACATGTCGGGTGAGAATTTACAAATGGAGGGAAAATGGACTAGTCTGGTAGGGGAAGGGAAGACAAAAAAGATCGTGATATCAAAAAATTCAAAGTACATGCATGATTTTCAAAGCGCCTCTCTCTGAAGTCTAGGATAACCTCGTATCTAAACTTTCTTCCATTTTATCATGCTTCACTGCTCTACCCCTGGCCCTCTTTACATCTGAGAGGAAAAAACAAGGTTGAATGTAAAAGTAAGTTTGCTAAACCAACAGCCAAAGGGTGAATGCGTGATCCACTCTGTAGGAGTATGTGGCTTCCAATGGACCCGTCAGCTCATGGCTTATTGCCCAGCTCTCAGACCCTGACAGGATGCCCTAATACTGTCTCAACACAAACAGAGGGTATTTAAGAAGGGTCCTCTCCAGCTGCTCTGTACCCTATAAGAAATCCACCACAAAGATGAGATTTGTCAACTGGCCCCCTCCAGCCAGACTAACTTCTTGGTCCCAGATGAGGGAGGACTGTCCACTGGTGACCTTGCTAAAGGGACAGGATTTAGAAACAGGGAAGCAGAGCAGGTAATGTGAATAATCCAATTATTTATTTTACGCTCCAGAATGGAGGCCACTAGACATAGATGTAAAAAGGATGGGGGTTTTAGTATCAGATAGGCCTTAATTTGAATCTTGATTCTGACACTCAGTAGCTCTTTGACCTTGGACAAATTGTTGAACATCTCTGTTCTTCAGTTACTTCTGTTATAGAATGGAGACTATGATACCTACCTTTTAGGGTTAGGGTGAGGTCTAAATGAGATAATGTGTGTGATACACTTAGCATGGCTTTTGGCCAATAGTAAGGGCTTAATAGCTTTTGTTTTTTTAGGGCTCAGTGCCTTTTTTGTTTTTAGAGCTCAATACCCTTCTCAAGGACCAGAGGGTCCTTGTCTTCCCCCTTAACTTGGAAAAGAGATTTATTTTTTTGATAATTGCTTTTTTTATTTAGGCCGTTAAAATGTGTTTGTTTTCTCTGAAATGGTGTCAACCAAGTTTAGACGATAATAAGAGTACTTTATATACTGGTGAGATGTGCACTGTTTTGTCACACCTGGAGTATAAGAACTGTCCTATCTTTTTATATTGTTGAAAAAGAATCCAGTTTGAGCTCACCCTTGCTGAATTTGGAGAGAAGTCCAAAAACGAATAGTTTAAAGGGATAGGGAGAAGGGATGGGGAATCTCCCTTCTCCCTTCTCCCATTTAGATCCTAGAACATGCTAGTAGCTATTCCTTATATATACAAGGGAAGGGGCCTGATCTTCGCGATTCACAATCTTTCTGGTCCTATTGCTCTGTCACTTACTCTGTGCAGCTCTGACTGTTGTTCCTTATCCGTTGGCACCCTGCCCCAGGTAGATTACAGACATGCCCCCATGGCAGCCCTCACCACAGAACACAGTCACGTTCTCAGAGGCTCCCAGCACTACTTGTTGGGTTGAGCCCCTACTGGCACCCATGCTGCCAGATCATACAGCTACAGAGGTTCTGTAACCGTGAAACCCACTACCCTGGTATAATAGAATAAACCAGGTTATGATAGTCCCAAATATTAGTAACCCGACTCACCAAAGGTTCATTTCTTTCCAAGCCTAAAGTACGGATGGAGCCCCAAGTACCAAATGTCTAAGTATTTAAAAGTTATAAACCAAGGTAACCAACAAAATACGTCCTACCCTCTTGTATGGCTGTTAGCATAACCAATACCATCTTGGGCCTGTTCAGTTCCTCCTGTCCTTCCACTGAACCTACCTAGGACTGTACTGTGTAGTAAATCTATTCTCTATTGTCAAGGGCTTTATAGGTAATAGATATTGTTTAATGTTCATTAGTTCTGGGTGGCCTCTATGCTCTGTTAGTCTCCAAACAATGATACTGACGCATTTCTGGCACCCACAAGTCTAGTTACCCATCATAAGTCAGATACGATTGCGACTTAGGAATATACTCCTTGTCTCTGAGCACATACCCCCATATACTAGTTTAACTATAAAAACGTCCCAAAGGCCCCTCAGCGGAGCAGAGAATTACAGTACAAACAGGGGTATCGCCATTTACCCAATTCCACTCTATATGTAATTTATACTATAATAAACTGATCCATTGATTATATGCAACTGCCTACCTCACTTTTCAGTCTCAAGATACCTTCTTAGTTCAGTGGTGGGCACTCTTCATTCTCTCTGTCTTCAGACACTTCTTACCTTGAAAAATATGCCTTTATAACAACCTGGAAAATGAGATTTGAATTTAGAATTCCAAGACTCCTTCCTTAATGTTCTATGTTAGAACATGGTAGTATAGGGCAAGATAGCCTTTTAGCCTGTCCTGCTCCTTGACACCCTATCCTATACATATAAGACCTGTTAGGTATGCTCCTTGGACACCCCCCAAGGGGAGCTGGAATCCAAAAAAGATTAGCATGCAGGCTCTGGAATCAGACTTGTAGACATTTGGGCAAGGAATTCTGAGGGCCCTGTTATCCAAACCATGGAGGCGAATCTGCAAATACGGAATCCACAAAAAATGAATAGTGACTGTGTTTTGTTTTGTTTGCTTGTTTTTGTCAAGAATTTCCTGAGAGAAATGAACCACTGGGTACACAGAAAGAGGAAAAGTGGGGTTATTAACTCTCCTGACCATTCCAGTTGCAAAGAAGCCCAGATTTTTAAGAATCTAGTGTTGAGTTCTTCTGAGAAGAGGAAGGGATCATTCCTTTTCTATTCTTGTTGCTGACATATCTCTGTGTGGGGTGGAAGAGGACCAGTTAAGCACTGGCAGTTATATCACACTGGTGATCACTGTGCCACCCACGACATGCCCTGCACAATTAGCCCAGTGCGTTCTTATTCCTCAGCTCACTTAGTCATTCATCACCACTCTCTGGGGTGAGGACGGTAGTAAAGGTGGAAGGAGTAGATGAGTTGTCACAACATCCACTTTCAGATGAGGAAACCAGAGTTGAGAGACAGGCTGTAGCCAGTGACAGAGACTAGAGAAGGAAGAGACCTTGGAACTGGTCTTCTAGTGCATCCTCTCTTCCCAACTGTTGTGTGCTCCGAGAGTATAGCCATCTTAAATTCAAGGGAGAATCTTTGAAACCCATAGAATCAACCAAGCAGGAGGTTCTGAGCAGTTTAGCCTGAACCACCCTATATAAAAAAACAACATGATGTTTCATGTCATTGACTGAGCATTCCTGCCGAGGACCACCCTTCACCTATTTCATCTGTATCCCTTATTTGGTAATATTACTTAGTTCTTGAAGTTCTTGGAAGCCCTCAAGAGGTTACAGAACCAGAAAAATAGAGAATCCCTTTTCTAGGCCCACTCTTCTTTGAATCATGCAATTAATCACAGGCACAATATTTTGTTAGTAAGGAGAGCCCCTGGACTAACCACTATTGGCATCAGAGGAAAATATAATAAAACCTGAATAAAAGAAAAAGAGGAGACACCACATGCCATTTCACCAATTTGGTTCCTTTGATCTCTGTTTATCATTTGTAAATTTTTTGCCTTCAACAAATGAATAACTTGCTTGCAATGGGCCAGGCATTGTTATATCAGCTCTACGTGCAAGTTAGTAAATCCTCAGATAAGCCCTGTAGGGCTGTCCTCTTTCCATATATGAGAAACTGAAGGCTGAGAGAGGTTAATTAACACAGCAAAGGTCACACCACTAATGAGCTGGGATTCAAATCCCCATCAGTCTTCTCCATGAGCCATGCTGTGCCCTTAATCAGATACGTTAGTGAGCGTACTGGCAGGTTCATCATCACATCAATATATACCTTGCAGGGCTGGCGTGCAAATTAAAGAGATGATATATACGAAAAGTGTTCAGCAAACCATGAGGCCCTGCAAAGCTTCACTGTGGTTATTTGTCACGGCTTTACACAGAGGTAGCTCTGCTGTCCTTAGTGACCAAGTCTATATTAATCCCATAATTCATCCTTAATCCACCAAAGTCTTGTTTGCCTGGCTTTCTCTATAACCAAAGGGATACTGAAAATATGCCTTCTGTAAGGAAGGCTTCACACCTGCTGCCAAAGGGTGCTGGATCATCAGAGGAGACTAGATTCACTTACAAAAGATGTAGATTAATTTGGACATTACTTCCCTACATAAACCAGGCACAAGAAGGCAAGCAACCCAGGGAAGGATAATCGTGCAAGCACTTATTATAAATAATTACTATGTAATTATCCACAACTTCCCTGAGGCTGTAGCCTGTGGCTGGTCTTAGGGGGTGGCCCTTGCTAACTAAGTGTAAGGAGACTGAAGCACTTCCATAAATTTATCAGGGCATGTGTCTGTGCCTTACAGCTAGGTCAACGCCACCTGGGCCTACTTCTCAAAGCTGATGGCCAAGGGGCAGAAGAGCTGTGGGGTCTCAGCCACTGGATCCACTCTCCTCTCCTCTCCTCATAGCATAATGACTTTTTTTTGCAAGTGTGTGAATGCGAAACATCTGACTTCTTTTCTGAAGCAACGGGGCTTATAGAGCAAGTTAATACAATGGGCAGGCTGTGACATTCCTCTTTCTGATGTGCCTCCAAGCTGTGTTCTCAAGCCATGAGGCTCTGTTGAAGATACTAACAACACTTAAAAGGAGCAATGGCAGAGGCCATGACAAGTGTAGGGAGAGACACAGACACTTCCAACAGCGGCATGGCTGTCTACAAGGTTAATCAATTCCCTTGGTTTTCATTCCAGGTCCACGTTATCTTGGCGGCAGCAGCTACAAACGTGAAAGCCAAGACGACTGAAACTGTATTTACCTGCTTGAGACATGGAAACAAGCTATTCTCTGTGTCTTCTTAGACAGGATGTAAGACATACTGCAAAGCTCCAGCGGTAGGTCAGTGAGGGACACACTTTTCTGTGGTATCCAGATACGATGGAAGACACTGGGGGAGAGGACACAATTTAGTACCTTGGGTGAGACAGGTGAAAAGCATGACAGTCACAGGCCTGAAATCTCACAGATTGTCATGCTCATCATTACTATTGCTATAGCTATGCTTCATTGGGCCCATTCTACATGACAAGTACTTGATGGACACGCTCTCATTTCACCCTCTTAATAACACTGTGAGGTAGCTAATATTATTTTTACCATGTATGGTTGAAAAAGCTGAGATTAAGTAACTTGCTGAGGTCACCAGATGGCAGGTTCTAGATCTGAACCTGGGTCCAACTCATGCTGTGAACCACCAGGGCTTAACAAACTAGAACCTCCCCAGGATATGCAGGTGCAGAGAACACAAGGGCTTAGGGGACCCTGAAGTCATCTGGACTGATCAACTGGCCAACTGAAAGTTGTTCTCAGAAAAGCCAATCAGAGAAGAAGGCTTAACCAATCTTTTGGTTACAAAAGATTACAAAGCCATTCTTTTGTCCAGCTTTGAGAACTCTTGATACAGAAATGGGCTAAAAATACTATTTCCAGCAGTTTGATCCTCCTCGGCAAGTCATATATTTTGATTTTTCAGCTGTTAGGGTGATTACAATTATGGTCATTTGGAGAGAAATGTAAAGAAATACTCTTTAAAGTATTAGTAATATTTGACCAGCTATGCCAAAATATGCCAGTGAATAGTGTAGAAAAGGAATTCATTTGTCTCTAAGGAAAGAAACGCACCAAAATCATCTCTCCCACACTGCTGCCAATTATACCTGCACAGTCTGGATGCAAGCACACCCTACAGATGATCTCCT
The DNA here is from genome assembly GCF_002837175.3 of Physeter macrocephalus. Lineage (NCBI taxonomy): Eukaryota > Metazoa > Chordata > Mammalia > Artiodactyla > Physeteridae > Physeter > Physeter macrocephalus. Next base: position 48,409,572 of record NC_041218.1, read on the forward strand.
CCATTGCAGTGTGGTTTCCAAACAGAATTTGCTCATGGGTTCACTAGATGTGTCATTTCAGAAGCCACAGTTCACTGGAGAATGGGTGTGAATAAAGACAGGGAAATTATTATTTCATGAAAATGTATGGGTTCATCCTTTTTGCCCATCCCATGGTTAGCTGTCTCTAAATCCTCTCAACGCACCTAAATATCTTTCAAAGTTGTGCCCTTTCCATAGGGAATGTAGTGGGTTGAATAGTGTCCCCTCAAAATTCATATCCACCCAAAACCTCAGAATGTGACCTTATTTGGAAAGAGGGTCTTTGCAGATGGAACTAGTTAAGATGAGTCATACTGGATTAGGATGGGCCCTAAATCCCATGACTGGCATCCTTATAAAAAGAGGAGAAGACATGAAGAGACACACACAGAGAAAAAGCCACGTAAACATGGAGGCAGAGATTGGAGTGATGCAGCTACAGGGCAAGGAATGCCAGGGATTTCTGGGAGCTGGAAGAGACAAGGAAGGATGCTCCCCCAGAGCTTCAGGAGAGAGAGCAGTCCTGCCAACACCTTCATTTCAGACTTCTCCGGAACTATGAGAGAATAAATTTCTGTTGCTTTAAGGCATCCAGTTTGTGGTCATTTGTTACAGCAGTTCTAGGAAACTACTATGGGGACTGCCACATACAATTTGGCCCAAGCCCTCACCATCTTTTGCAGGGATTAGTCTTAGTGAATTAATAGCAAGAAAAAATTGGAAGCAATTCAAATGACCAAATGTTGGAAAATGGTTGACTAAATTACGGTATATTCATATAACTGAACATTATGCAGCCATTAACATTATGTTTTTGAATTAGCTATGTGTGAAAATTACTGGGCTATAATATGCTACCTGTTAAAAAAGATAAATAACTCTGTATAATATAATTCCAGTTTTGTTTTAAACATGTTTGTATAGAGAAAAGATTAGAAAAAAAAGTATCATTTGGTTATCTCTTAGAAGGATTTTTATGATCTTTTTATAGATCCTCATATTTCTATAACGATAATATATTATGCTCATAATAAAAAATAAGCAATATAGCTTACCTGAAAAATTCAGAAGACTTCCAGTTCAGTGGTTTTCAAGCTATTTTGACCGCATCTCCTAGTAACAAATATGGTTTTGCATTATGACTATAGTAGACTGAGTAATGCCACTCCCTCCAAAGATGTCTATACCCTAATCTCCAGAAGCTGTGAATGTCACTGTTGGGAAAAGAAAAAAGTTCATTCCACCCTTTCTGGCTGGTGGTTCTTCTGGCTGGTGAGAATTAAACTGACATAAGACAGATTAACAGGAAAAAATCAAATTTAATTATGTACATACAGGGGCCCCATAAGAAAAATGAGAGCCATGGACAAGTTAGTAATTGAGGCTTATATGCCATCTGAGAGAAGGAGAAGGGGGTAGGGGTTTGGGAACCTCAAAGGGGAGAACGGAAATTCATATGGAGATGGAAAAGCAAATGTTTGGTAAACAAACGTTTGCTATGCCATGCAAAGACAATGGGACCCAGAGAGAACTTTGATCTTCAGGCCCTGCTGAGTCCCCCTACCACACCTAACCCATATTCTTTGTAGATATCCCTGGTGATGGTGCTCTTCCGGGACCAGGCCCCGTATCTAAATTCTCTTAGGCAGCTTAAGGGAGAGGTTAAAAAAAAAAAAAAAAGACTTCCTGAGTCTTCTGTTTCTTAAAGACAATCAACCTAAAATAATCCTCACGCCAAAGAGTAACATTTTAGGGTGGCAAATTTTGCTTTCCTACAGTTATGGCTTTGAAACTTCCCCAAGAAGTTTCACAGTCCAAAAGTTGAGTTGGTAGATTGTTCTATCTCACTGAACCAGATTCTTAGTCCTGACAATAGGTCACTTTGGCTAAACTCATTTCAGGAGGTGGTGATGCAGGTGAGCTCCCAGAGTTAGGACTATGGTGCAAGCAATCAGGTGTTTAATAAGAGGCACTTCTACGGAAACAAAGTAAAGTAACGGCTAGTGACTGGAGCAAAACATAAATCCCAGTTTCTGAGTTCTGAGGGTAGCCAGTAAATATTTCTAGATGTCTGGCTCAAAGCGTTTTCAGATAGAGTGAGGGCAGGTAGTGGCACACTGACAGGTTTTCCTTGTTTGCAGTTTGCATGTCTCTTGTGATCTTTCTGAGTGGCTTATATGGCAAAAGATATGAAGACTCTCTATATGTGAGCTATCATGGTGATTTCTCTGAAGTTTATATCAGGTTGTCCAATTTTAGCTTGCATGGCTTCAGAAAAAGGACAGTTTTAGTTCTTAATGATTTCAAGTCAAAAGGGTGGGAGAGAAAATTAGAAATGTTAGTCTGGAGAGTTGAGGCCAAATATTGGAGGAAACTGGAAGAATTCAGGATCCAATCCAGTTTATAGGTAGAAAACAAACCTCAAAGACAAGGGACAGTATTAGAATCTAATAGCCACAAGTATATTACTAAAACATAATTTTTCTCTCTAAAATCATCCTAATTTTTACCAAAGGTAGACAACTTAGGACTAATTTGTTTGCAAAACAAGTTTAGTTTCAAAAAACTTGGCCTGTTTATATAAGTATAGCAAGAATAGCAATTGACCATGTAACTCTTCTAATCTGCTTTGTTGGAACTTTTCATAAGAAATTTCAGATTGGACTTTTAAATGCCTCTTCAGGCCAGGAAGCCAAGCTAAGGATTTGCCATCAGACTCACATGCAATACCTACACATTTCAGTGAATTATTCTCTTCTCAAGGTCCCCAAAATACCTTGAGGTTCCTGTACCTTCCAGGAAGCGACCATCCTTACACACCTGGTAAGGCTGCCAGGAACCCTGTAAGTGAAGTACCTAGGAGGAATATGCCATGGGGTTGGGGGTTATGTGTTGTTTTACAGAGTACCTCATTACATGGAAATTTTCTTGAGGTTGGCAGGTGATCTAGTGTTGATCTAACCCATTCCGTGACCAACTTATCCTCTCATGGGTGCCTTTTTGAGGTGGCAAGCACCCTAATGGCTCTTAAATGCTCCATCCATGTCAACAAATTTTGTGGCTTTGGCTTCCAAGATGTCCCTTAGCAACAGCTTTTACCTTATGTGCCTATTAATCCACAGCAAAGTTTGTCTAAACAGGTGCCAGTCTGCTGAGAACTGTGAACTCACTAGTCTTTGAGGCTCGAACTGCAGGTTATAGGGCCCTATACAGCCTATGCCTCTGTAATTATTCTGTGGTTTTTCCTTCTTATGACAAACATAAAAGCCAAGGACAAAGAAAAAACAGTGACTGTCTCTGGGAGGAAATGGATCATTAAAGCCATTTGGTAAATACCAAATTGATCAGAGTCACTAAATCCAAGGTACTGTAGTTCCACAGATATTTTCTCCTACTAATCTAAATCTAGAAAGAGAGAGTGAAAACATTCACACCACTTTTGCTCTACCAAATCCCACAGACAGAGATTCTGGAAGGCTGATGTAATAGGAAATCTTACCTTCTGCCAGCTTTTGTCAGATGTCCCAGGATCTCTTTATCTGCAGTGGTCTTCTGGAAATCAGTTTTTCCAGCCGGTGAAGGATCCAGCTGGATACACCACCTATTTAAAAAAAAAAAAAAATTTCCTCATACCTTTTCTAGGTTCTTCTAGCTTGTCTAAAAATTAAATTGACCTGAGACAGATTAACAGGAGAAAATCAAATTTAATGACACCCTTACAAGGGCCCCATGAGAAAAATGAGACTCAAGAGACACACTTTAGGGTGGCAAATTTTGCTTCCCTACACCCTGGATTATCTGTTGGGCCCACTGTGATCATGAGGATCCTTATAAGAGAGAGACAGAAGGATCAGAATGATTAGTAGGAGATGTGAGGATGGAAGCAAGTGCTTGGAGTGATGCAAGTACAGGGTCAGGAGACAAAGAATGTGGGCAGCTTCTAGAAGATGAAAAAGGCAAAGAATCATGTTCTCCCCTGAATCCTCCAGAAGGAATGCAGCCCTGCTGAAACCTTGATTTTAGACTTCCAACTTCAGAACTATAAGACAATAAGTTTGAGTTGTTTTCAGCCACTAAACTGTGGTAATTTGTTACAGTACCAACAGGAAACTAATGCCATGACACATATGTACACACACTGAAACAGTTTCGTAACACATGATATATTCTGATGTTTTCTTTCCCATCTTCATGGATTTAATTATGTCCCCTCAAAAGATATGTTGAATTCCTCAACCCCCCCCCCAGTACCTCAGAATGCAGCCTTATTTGGAAATAGGGTCTTCACGGAAGTAATAAGGTCATAAGGTTAAATGAGGTCATTAGGCTGGCCCTAATCCAATATGATTGGTGTTCTTATAAAAAAGGGGAGCATCCTATGAAGACCAAGGCAGAGACTAGAATTATGATGCCATAAGCCAAGGAGTGCCTGAGGCTACCAGAAGCTGGAAAAGGCAAGGAAGAATCTTCCTACTACAGTGGGAATGCGGCCCTACGGACACCTTTATTTCAGACTTGTAGGCTGCAGAACTGCGAGACAATAAATTTCTACCGTTTATAGCCGCCCAGTTTTGGGTACTTTGTTATAGCAGTCCTGGCAAATACATGCTATTCTGTTCTATTCTATTCTATCCTATTTCATTAAGAAAATTGATTTTCCAGTCTACTAATTCTGAATGTCATCAGACTTCATTCAAGCTTTTCCCACACCAATTTTTAACCTCCATTTAGCCAACCTCTGATCCATCCCAAATGCATCCAGTAGCTCCAAACAGTCAATCATTCCCAGAACATAGCATCAACTCACAGACGGCATGCTATGTGCTTGTGCTATACCCTTTCCCCTCAATGTCTATTCATTTTTAATGCCCAGCTTCATGTCACCTCCTCTGAGGGGTTTTCCCTGGCTCCTATGCAGTCAGTTGGTCCCTGTTCTCTGTTCCTACAGAGATTTTAATAGGCCTCAATGATAGTACTTAGCATTTAAGTGTCAATTAAAGGATCAGTTTAGTGCCTCCCTCCCCCCTCCAGCTAAACTCCAAGTTTCTTAAAGAAGACTGGTAAACAACAAGGGTCTGCTGTATAGCACAGGGAACTATATTCAGTATCCTGAGATAAACCATAATGGAAAAGAATATAAAAAAGAATATATATATATGTATAACTGAATCACTTTGCTGTATAGCAGAAATTAACATAACACTGTTAATCAACTACTTCAGGGCTTCCCCGGTGGTGCAGTGGTTGAGAATCCGCCTGCCAATGCAGGGGACACGGGTTCAATCCCTGGCCCGGGAAGATCCCACATGCCGCGGAGCAGCTAAGCTCGTGTGCCACAACTACTGAGTCTGTGCTCTAGAGCCCGTGAGCCACAACTACTGAGCCCACGTGCCGCAGCTACTGAAGCCCGCGCGCCTAGAGCCCGTGCTCCACAATGAGAGAAGCCACTGCAGTAAGAAGCCCACGCACCGCAACGAAGAGTAGCCCCCGCTTGCCGCAACTAGAGAAAGCCTGCGTGCGGCAACGAAGACCCAACACGGCCAAAAATAAATAAATAAATAAATAAAATTTTTTTTTTTAAAAACTATACTTCAGTAAAGTATACTGGGACTGGAGCTTAGTGGGAAAAAGGGAAGTGGCTGCCGACCAGCGGCTGGAGACCAGCTCTCCCTGCATCACCACATTTAGGTGCAGATCACCAAGGAGTTTGTATCTGTCCTTGCAGGTCATTACAAAGGTATATTTGTCAAGGTAGGAAGGTTGCACCTATTTTATTAAATAGTTTGTTGAGGGTGGTCTGATTTTGGTCTTAAAGGAAAATTTTGTCCCACCAATAAATTTTTCTCCATAAAAAGATAAGTGTGTAGAATGTATTTCCTTGCATAGTGTATGATGGCAGATAGTGATGGCTGCAGCCACCCAGCACATACCCTGGGCCAGATGACTTACATTTAGTGTCCACCACAACCCAATAAAGTAAGTATTTATGAGAAAACTGAGACTCAGTGACATTAAGCAATTTGTTCCAGATCCGAAAGTTAATGCTACAGTTAGCCTTAGTGGCATAACAAACTCCCCAAAACTGAAGTGGCTTAAAACAACAGTGATTTTTCTTTTCCCCTGATTGGTGGGCTGCCTAGGCTGTTCCGCTGCTGGTTTCACCTGGGCTAGCTCATGCAGCTGCGCTCTGCTGCAGGGTGGCCTGAGCTGGAAGGTCCCAATGGCTTCTCTCAGCAGTCTCCCCGTTGGTGCTCCTGTCTCCGGGATGCCTCGGTTCTCCTGCACGTGACCTCTCACTCTTCAGGAGCCACACCTGCTTCTTGCCATGGTGGTCCCAGGGCAGCTGTCTCAGAGCAGAAGCTGCAAGGCCTTTTGATTGCTGGGATAGAACTGGCACTTGCCCACATTCTAATGGTCAAAACATGTCACAAAGCCAGTCCTGATTCAAGGGGAGGGAAGAGAGACTTCACCTGTTGATGGGAGGAACAGCCAAGTCACCTTGCAAAGGAGCATGGTGACCTTGTTTTGCCCACCTTTAAAAACAATGGATCAGAGCTAGTAGCTAAATAGCAGAGCCAGGATTCAAAGCCAAGTGGCCTGGCTGGGACGCTCTAATAACTGTGCCTTCTCTGAACCACGGGACCTGTTGGGGACTTAGACATGGGAATGATGACACTCCTGTATTTTGTCTTATCCCCCTGCTCTTGCAATCTCCTTACCTTTTTAGTCTTAAAACACAAAATTCAATCAAGCAAATTTGAAGATCTAATTGGCTTTGTTAAATTGTGAACTGGGTAGAATCCCATCTGAATCCCATTTAGCAAATAGAAAGGAGTCCCAAAAAGCTGCAGAAAATGAAAGGTTTTTAAAGGTGGGGGTGGGGGTGGGATAGGAAGTCATAAACGAAAAAAAAGAATTATTTGAGGCTATTTCAGGCAACGTCGCCTTCTTTTGGGGGACAAAAGGTCCATCAGGTGAATTACCTCACTGGTGCTGACCAGGAAATTTCAGACTGACTGGTTAAGATTATGTTAATAGGAAAGGTTGGATTGCAATCAGGTTAGGTATGAGGTCTTGGTTTGGTGACAGGGGCTTAGCACAAGAGACCCCATTTTGGGTCTGTTCTTTTTTTTTTTTAAACAAGTCTTTGTCTTCCTCCAGTGTCTGGCTTAGGGGCCAGCACCTGGTGGTGGTTAATACTACCTATTCAGGTAGGTCACTTACAAGAGATGACCCTGAACGGGCTCCTTAACCTAAGTCCCAGTTTCCCGCCTGCAAAGTGGGGATAGTTACAGCACAGAACACATCGGGTTGCTCTAATATTCCGATGCAGTAAGGCAGAGAACGCGCTGGACACAGACTGGCTCTCAGTGTGTCCCCAGTGTTAGCACTATTACCATGTGTAATTAACTATCCAGGAATGCATGTGGGCCTTTTAAACGGGGAGAGTAAAACACCACTCTGCTTCCAGATGCAAACACCAGGCTTGCAAGCACGGGAGTGGGGACATTATTTCAAAATACGGTGGAGGGCTTCCCTGGTGGCGCAGTGGTTGCGCGTCCGCCTGCCGATGAGGGGGAACCGGGTTCGCGCCCCGGTCTGGGAGGATCCCACATGCCGCGGAGCGGCTGGGCCCGTGAGCCATGGCCGCTGGGCCTGCGCGTCTGGAGCCTGTGCTCCGCAACGGGAGAGGCCGCAGCGAAGAAAGGCCCGCATACCACAAAAAAAAAAAAAAAAAAAAAAAAAAAAAAATACGGTGGAAATTCTAAGCAGCTTCAAGAAAGCAGGCGAGAAAATCAAAAGGAACACAAAGGAACAAACAAACCAAACGGAGCTGCACCGTGGTCAGTCTTTCTCTGTTCATTTTAAGATTTCACTCTGCGACTGCTGGCTTCTTCCACGACGGAAAGCTCTGACCGGGCGCGGCCAGGTCGCGGGGAGAGATAGGTGGGGACGTACCTTGGGCTCCGTAGGTCTAGGTCATGTGGGTCTCCTCCTCCTGAGAGGGGCACTCAAAAACTCGCGGTCTGCAGGGTACGCGTGACTGCGAGGGGCGACGAGGGGAGTCCGCCTCACTCTTTCCGGACTCGGGAGCCCGGCCGCACCGGGTCTCCTTGCACCGCGAGGCAGGGAGGAGCGCCGTGTGCCCTGCGTAAGTGCGCGGCTCCGCGGGGGTCACTGGTGCCCGGACGCACGGAGCGCAAGGAGGGCGGTCTCAGAAGCCTTCAGCATCGAAGAGAAAGCAAGCCCGGTGGGGTGAGATTGGGGTCAGGTGGTTTGGGCCGGCTAGTAGTTTCCAAATTGGAGTCCTGGGATGCTTGGTATTCTGCTCTGTGTGCGCCCAGCCCGGAACGTGCTCCCGAAGGCTTCTGGCACAATCTGAGGAGGTCGCCCCCGGGCTTCTTCCAGGCCAGGCGCCCCTCCAGGGAAGCGCGAAGCTGTGTGTTCCACCATCACTCTCAGTGCGAGGGGGTCGGCGTCGGACACGTCCTCCTTCTCCTTCACCGGGTCTCTTTGGGATTTCGTGGGTGCTGTGGAGGAAAGCGGAAAATGCCTTTAATGAGTGCGTGTCTCACAAAAGGAGACTTGGCTTGAGTGAAGGAAGGCACACGAAAAGGCTATTTTTCCCGGAATGTAGGATTAGGAGAAAACCAGGGGAATGGCACAGGTGGAAGCAGCTTTCTGCCAAGTGGGTTAGGTCCTTGCAGAGGAATTCATAGGAGCCAGAGGGACACGTAGAGATGTGTGTAAATGGAAACATCCAGTGCCTTTCAGGTCAGCTTGGTGTCCTGAAAAAAAAAAGCTGCTTTGGCATATGTGTGGATTTGAATCCTAGCTCTGCTTTTGGCTAGTTGGTGACCTTGAACAAATTATTTAAGCTTACTAAGCTTCAGTCTCCCCGTTTGAAAGATACTTGTACAACTGCTTTTTACTTTTTTTGGTGAGGGATGAGGAAGAACAGAGATGTAAGGAGAAAGAAAAAAATCCAAGGAGCATTTTAGTAACTTGAAAAATAACTTTTAAGAAAGCTGTTCAAAATAGGAATTGGAACGATTTTGGAGAAGTAGATTGCACTAGCTTTGCTGGCATATGAAAGTCTGAAAAGTTGTCAAAACCCCTTAGCTGATTGGGCTTTCTAGAATTGTACTGCAGGCTAATCTAAGTCCAGTGGAAACCCTTTATAATGTAATGCAAGTATTCTTAGCAAGAAGCTGTTTTATTCTTCTTTTATAGGAGTTGGTTCTTTTGGAGGGACATAATTGGCCCAACACTATATGTATGAATCCAGCTTATAAACCAATTTACAGTGGGGTTCTATTAGACTGATTTTATAACCTGAGAAATAAGTGGGCTTTGACTGACAGGCAGTTCAAATGACTTAGAAGAGTGTTTAGGAAGTCCACTGGGCTTATCAGTTCACTCCCCTTGGGAGGAGAAAAAAAAATGCAAACAACATAACAGTATTTTGTTAATGACTGTTTTTGTTTTGGAAAGTGTATGGTTTGTTAGAAGAAAAATTGTGTTGTGCATGAAACTAAGACAGTAAGAGAGGAAGAGCTTAGTTACTGCCCCAACTAACATCAGATACCCCTTTATCTTTTCCCAAATACCCAAGGTAAATAGGTAATGACCCATTCTTAATAGGAAGTATAGTTCATTTTAAAGAGCAAACATGATTATTTTTGTTTAACATTCCCAGTGGTTTAATGATGTGGAGTTTTCAGGAACTGAACTAAGAACATTTTAAAAGAACTTAAGAAGGACAAGTTTCCCATAATTAGAAAGGTTCCTCTAGAATTTGTTCTAGAAAAACAAATCATTAATATCTATATTGATTCGGGAGAGGTGTAACCTGGACAGAGCGCTAAGAACTGTACTTGGTCAAAACAAGTGATGGAGTTTGAACGTTCATGCTATATAGTTGCAAGTTCAAAGCTTTAAGCAATAGACTCAGTTCACAGGACAGTGATCAGGTGCTTTCTTCATAAAACCTATGCTCCTGATATAACTGAACCAAAACCAGAATATTGAGATTCCTCTCCCTTGAAGATATTGCAGGTACTGCCTTGGACATGAAACCACATGCTTTTCTTTTACTGCTTTAACCTTGACTCTGGGGAGCAAGATCGGGGTGGTGGTAATAAGTCTTGATGTCCTTAGATCCATTAGCCTGAAAAAGCAAATTCTTAGCATCACATCTTTTCAGGATCCTTAGGTCTTACCTCTTAACCTTCTCTTTGTGTTCTGATTCTAGTTAGTGGCTGTCTTTAAATTGCTAAAGTTGCTTACCGGCCAAAATATTTATTTATTTTTATTTTTATTTTTTAAATGACATGCCACTTTAAATTATTAATTAATTTATTTATTTTTGGCTGTGTTGGGTCTTCGTTTCTGTGCGAGGGCTTTCTCTAGTTGCGGCGAGCGGGGCCCACTCTTCATCGCGGTGCGCGGGCCTCTCACCGTCGCGGCCTCTCTTGCTGCGGAGCACAAGCTCCAGACGCGCAGGCTCAGTAGTTGGGGCTCACGGGCCTAGTTGCTCCACGGCATGTGGGATCTTCCCAGACCAGGGCTCGAACCCGTGTCCCCTGCATTGGCAGGCAGATTCTCAACCACTGCGCCACCAGGGAAGCCCCAAATTATTTATTTAGGCATCCGGGGGCTAGCTCTTCCTCCTTTCCCTTTTGTGACTCCATATTCTGTTACTTATCTTTCAGAAAGACCCCTTGACATATCTTCTTGTACCTGTATCTGGGGAGGATAACCCACCTCCCAAGAGATTCATTGTTTCATCCTAAATGGACTAATATTTTTACTGATGTTTGATTATGAAAATTTTCAAACATTCACAAAAGTTGAAAGAATTTTACAGTGTACTGTATACTCCCACCTAAATTCTATTATCATTCAACTGATATTGATTTAGTGCCTACTATTTGCCTGGAGGTATGCTTACGTGTAAAGACATAGAAGGCAGAGTAAAGTTAGGGAACACAAAAGGGTTTGATTTGGCTGGAACATAGAGTTTATGAAGGGGTCGTATCACTTTGCTCTGGAAAGTTATGCCAGAGTCACATTGTGGAAGACATTGAATTTCATGGCAGGAAGTTCATACTTTATTCTGGTTGCAGTTGGGAACCACTGAAGGCATTTGAGGAGGGAAGTGCCTTGTGCTTTAGAAAGCTCACTTCGGCATCAGTGTTAGGCTGAATGGGTGTGGAGAGCACCTGAAGTCTGAGAGACAAGTTAGGAGGCTTTGCAAATGTCCCCAGGGCAAGCGAGGGTTGACTTGTGAACCAAAAGGGAAAAAAAGAGGAAGAAAGGTGGGACTTCGTGAATGACTTAACATGAGGACTTGGTTTTAGAGCCTTGGGTGTCATTAAGAATCAGGAAGTTAGAGGAGGGGGAAGTTCAGGGGGGATGTTGATGTTTTGTTATAAGACTCCATGGGTTTGGGGAACCAACTGGGTACTCATGCGAAGGAGCCTTCTGAGTGTGGGGAGCCCAACAGCAAGGTCAGGAACAAAATTCTGGACTAGCAGTTAGTGATCAAGGGATGGTTGAATGAGAATGTACAGAAGGAGAAAAAAAGGGCAGGACCTTGAGGAAAATCTGAATATACAGAGTTCTTGAAACAGAAGAAAAATAATTGTCAGTTTGTATATTAATGATGGTTCTACCTACAGCATTGTTGTAGCCACAGTTCTCCTTGATAACTTATAACAAACTAAAAAATGTACCCATATGAGCGGTGTGGAGTCTTTCCTACTCCCACTGTAGGAGGCACAGGGGGAGGGTGTGACAAGAGGATGGAGAATAAGGTGGCAGAGGGCAGGAAAGAGGGAAAGTGAAATATTTTTTATCTTGGACTTTGAGAGTACACAGAGCTTTATCCATGTCAACCAAATATCAGGAAGCCAGGTAATTTAATGAATTTGTCTCTCTTTTCAGAAGGCAGTGCCTACTTAATCTGGGAACCATAACAACCTATTGTGACGGTGGCCATATTTTCCGAATGAAACCTCAGGTGGGACACATTCTGAATGCATGGTCACCAAGCCTTCATCCAAATATTTAACAACCAAAACTCCCCTCTCCCTTTTTATATTAATATTTTCATACATGCTCTATGTGTTGAATAAATATTCAGGTCTGTAAACCTATCTTATTATAATAATTCACTGACAAGGCAAAGGAAATAAGATTTAATTAGCATCTCTTCTGTGGTCAGGGACTGTTCTAAGGTCTCAGTTAGAAGGTGAGGGCAGGGACTGTCTTTTATCTCTCTGCTATACCTGGTATGAGTTTATATATGTACGATATCATTGTCACAATAACCATGAGTGGTAGTGTGGGTCCACTCAGTATACAAGTACTTTGTCTAGTGGTACAGAGTTTTTAAGTGACAGAGCCACATTTGAAGCTGTGTCTAAATTCTTTCTGCTCCTCCCATTGGACTGTATTACCTTCCCAAATACTTACTGACTGTGTGCCAGGCATTATGTCAAGTGTTTGCACATGTGGGTTCCTTCATTTCATCCCTCTGGTTTGGTAGGTAATTCAGAGGAAAGCTCAAACCAAAATTGCTCAATTGGTTATTATTGGTGGGGTATCTACCCTCTGGCCCTATTTTATTTTCACTCAACTTCTTTTTTTAAAAAATTATTTTATTGAAATATAGTTGATTTACAATGTTGTGTTAATTTCTGCTGTACAGCAAAGTGATTCAGTTATACATATATATACATTCTTTTTCATATTCTTTTCCATTATGGCTTATCACAGGATGTTGAATATAGTTCCCTGTGCTATACAGTTGGACCTTGTTGTTTATCCATTCTGTATATAATAGTTTGCATTTGCTAATCCCACACCCCCAATCCATCCCTCTCCTAACCCCCCTTACTCTTGGCAACCACAAGTTTGTTCTCTATGTCTGTGTCATTCAACTTCTTTAACTCTGCAGGAAGAGTCAGACCCTCTCAGAAATGCCACCCCCTAAGGCTGAGTTTAACAATCACTTCATTAATTCTTCTGAAGATCATACCTTCAGTCCTCTGCTGATTTCTTTTTCAAGTGAGCTAGAGAAGAGCTCTCTTTTTTGTTTACTTGCTTGTTTCACTCCATCAGTCTTCTGCTTTTCCCATTGTCCCACTTGTTTACATATTATGTTCCTCTTTTTCCTTACTCCAGCCGGGAACTCTCTTCTCCTTAGATAGTCACTTGAAATTCTCGAATACCTTCAGATCTGCTCACCTGTCACCACCTCAGAGGGGCCTTCCCTGACCACCCAATCTAAAATAATATCACTCCTTGACCGCATCCCTCTGTAACCGTTCACCCTGCTTTGATGTTAATAGGTTTCCTCTCTCTTGCCTCCATTATATGGGAAGCTTCATGAAGGCAGACACTTTGTCTCTCTTGTTTTCTGTGCCTGCATTGGAGTCTAGCACATAGTAGGAGCTAAAATATATTTGTTTATCGAATGAATAACTGGTCCAGTGAACTTGGAATCTGTCCCAGCTCTGCTACTGACTAGAGTGTCATTACTTTGGAAGTTGCTCCATCCACCTGGGCCTCTGTTGAAGAGCTGCATTAACGCCTTTCAAGAGTGGTGGTGGGGCTTCCCTGGTGGCGCAGTGGTTGAGAGTCCGCCTGCCGATGCAGGGGACGCGGGTTCGTGCCCCGGTCCCGGAAGATCCCACATGCCGCGGAGCGGCTGGGCCCGTGAGCCGTGGCCGCTGGGCCTGCGCGTCCGGAGCCTGCGCTCCGCAACGGGAGAGGCCACAACAGTGAGAGGCCCGCGTACCGCAAAAAAAATAAATAAATAAAAATAAAAAGAGTGGTGGTGAAGATCCAATGAGACTATGTGTAGAGAAGAGATGTGGGAAGCACTGGAATAATCTAAGGGAGTGTTGCATGGAGATTACTCCCAATGACAACATTATCTCTTTTGGAATCAAGGAGGAGTTACCTGTCACCTGGTTAAGGTGACAACATGGAGTGATTTCCCAGGATCTTCCTCATATAAATTATTCTTATCCATTATACCCAGTCTTATCCTTGTATTTGCCACACTGTGTATCCTGATTTTTTGTATGGAAAATTTAGTCATAGTAGATAGCAAAAAAGGAGGATCATTTTAAAAAGAATAGGGCTACATTTACTTCAGCAAAAATAAGGGACTTCTCAGTGGAAGACATTTCTTTTGCCATGAGGATTGAGGGCTTCATCCATCCCCTCAAATTATTTTCAAAACAAAAGGAAGCTAGAAATTCATTTCAAAGCAATCTCTGGTCATGTGAGTTTCACTTCTTTGCAAATAAACGTGCCCTTAAATCACTTGCAGTTTCATCACCTATAAATCTTGCAAATGGCACGCCAAGGTAATCCAGTTTACCCAGAATTCTGCTGTTGTCAAAAGTTGCATGGAGGCAGATTTTGTTGTATTATGTCATTTATATAATGATATATGAAAAATACATGGACTTTGGAATCATCTAGATCTGGCTTCAAATTCAAGCTTTACTATCTAGTGGTTGAGTCAGGGGCTTGAGAAAATTAAGCCTGGTGCTTGAGAAACTAGTCAACCTAGGATTTAGTTTCCTTATCTGAGTATGTCTTATATAAATCTTGGAACTTAGGGCCTAAGGATAGTGACACAGTCAAATAAACACATGCTATCCATTAGCAAGTGAAAGCCTCGGAAATGTTCATTCTGTAAACAAGAAACCCGTTTAAGTTTGTTTAGCCCAGATTTTCCCAAAGTTTTGTTCTTATAAAATCTAATTATATTTTGCTGAACTAGTATTCCATAAAGGATTCTGTGGGAAATCCTGGCTTACCAGAATGCCAGACATGTCTTAAATACAAAATCAATTTAGCTTCCCTTTCCCATTTTATTGTTGACCTCTCAGAATTTTCGCTTGGATGCTTAATAATAACTTAAAGTAGAACTGTTTAAGTTCCACTCTTTGTAATCCCCTCCACCTTGACTCCTTCCACAGTCTTCCCAACTATCCATGTATTAATTTTCTAGGGCTGCTATAGCAAAGTACCACAAACCAGGTGGCTTAAAACATCACAAGTTTATTGTCTCAGACTTCTGCAGGCTGGTAGTCCAAAATCAATGTGTTGGTGGGACCATGTTCCCTCTGAAACATGGGGGAAGAATCTTCTCTCATCCACATTTACCTTCTGGCAAAAATTTTATTTTTGTATGTTGTATTTCCAAACTTACCTGAATAGGGAGATAAGCCCCTGGCACACATAGCACATTTTGGGAGATGCTGGTATGGGACTATAGAATGGTCTTTGAAAATTGATTGGTACTGGCCTCAATTCGTTGCTCTACTGCTTTCTAGCTGTGTGACCCTGGGCAAGTAACTTAAATTCTCTGAGGATCAATTTCTCATCTGTAAAATGGGATGATAATAGTACCTACCTGGTAAAGATTAGAAATAAAAATATAAAGCAGTTAACACAGTTCATGTACCTGGAGTGCATTGAATAATTGGTAGCTTTGACTGGTATCGTTCACATGAGGATGCCTTGGATCATGGGGATGGTCTTTCTGTTTCAAAGCTGTTATTAACATTTTGGGACAGGTCTACTTTGTACTTCCTACCCCCATGCAAATTTTCCTTCTGGTTGGAGTGAGATTTCACGGTAAGTTCCCTACTATAGTGTCAGATAGTATTATTTCCTCCTCTTCCTGACTCTTTTTATTCTCCACCTGCCACGTACCTCGAGTCTGTTTCCCTTTCCTGTGAGCCCAAGGATATGGTGGCAGAGAAAGGGATGACTAATTCAACTAGCAAGATTAGACACCACTGTCTGATGCCAGAGGGATAGCCTGTGGAAAGGAGATAGGCGTGTAAGTCTCAGTGATGCTTCAGCAAAAGGTTGCCCATCACCTTGTGTCATGTACTATGTCCTTTCTGGGAAAAGAGCGCTTCAAATATCAATTTTAGAAATTAAAATGATGTCCTGAGGAAAATGAATACTGGATCCTTCGAAATAAAGGTTTTCTTTTACCATTTGTTTGCATGGAAATCCTTTGACAAAAATAGCTAGACTTGGGATTTGGGTTGGTATTTAATTCAGGGTTGCACAATAGCCCTTCATTACAGGATTCAAATGCTTTGGATATGCCTGAATAATCTTGTGAGGTGACTGAGTCTTTTTTGAATAGAGGGATCACTTATCCCTTTCTTTAATTACAGATTTCATGGAAACGTCTGTTACTAGTTGGCCTGTTTTTTGTTTGTTTGTCCAGGGGAATGTTTTTCTTATGTTGGGAGCTATTAAAGCCAGTTAAATATGTGAGGGGACTCCAAATAATTGTTTTAATTGCAGCTATGACATTTATTCCATGAACGATTTTTATCCTTTGTTTGGAATAATCTATAATGTAAAATGGAGATATGGGAAGGAGAGAAGAGGAAAACAGGGCTGCTTGACACGTTTGCTCTTTGTTTCTTTGTCCTCATTCTGGAGTTTTTGTTTCTGATTCTTTTCTTCACTGGTAGAACACATACTTTCCAGTGGCTTTTTCAGGTTTCTTTTCTTGAAGCCTTGCCTATCTGGGCGTGTTACTGGTTGCTTCTACACACGGATGACAACTTGGCAGATTTTCCCCTTTTGTCTCTTCTGATCATTTCCATTAGATTGGGGTGTGAGTTGATGGAACGTAGTTTCCAGCTCATTTTTCAAATAAGGAACGTGAGACTCACATGAGCAGGTAAATGTTGAACATCTAGTTCCCTGGGGTAGCGTGGGCAGGGGAAGCCCTGATTTGTGGTGTCTCTGATTTCTGTGGTGTAAATACTCCCACCATGGCTGATTTCAAGCTACGAGATGTTACTGAACACCAAGTTGGAAAGGAATGCACAGTAGCAAACCATTATATAATCTGTCCATTAGACAAATATGAAAAATATAACTCCAGAGCATAGATCATAGTAAAATGTAGTAAAATAGTTAAGAAGTGATGAGTTTTGAGTATTTATTACTTATGTTTTTAATATAACTTATTTAATGGTAAGCTTTTATAGTTTAATTTTAAACAATGGCTGTGTTGAACACAGTTCCTCTCACAGTTCCTGGAAATCTAACCATTGGTTTTAACACATTGACCAGGACCCAGAAAAGCCAGTGTCCTGCCCAAGGTTCAGTGAATGAGTCGTGTTAGAACCTGAATTAGTACAAATCGTTTCTAAAACCCAAATTTCTCTAGAAAGAATTACTTATTGTTTCTGTATATTCATTTGTTTATTTTTTTACTGCATGCTCTAATGATCTAATGAAAGGGGTTTAGGACTGTAACAGATTGTTACTATCTCCTGAGACAATAAGAATCAAAATATTTGAATATATATAATCATAACCAAAGATGGGAGAGTGGAAAGCAGATTAGATTTAGAGCCATAAGTGAGTCCTGGCTTTGAGTCTTGGTCCTACTGCTTTTACCAGTGGTGTAATCTTACTTATAAGTTACTTGCTTACTTCTCTAGTTGTTCAGTTGTCTAGTCTGTGAGATGAAGGAATTGAACCATATGAACATCTACTATCGCCCATCTGTCTAACATATCACGATTCACTATTTAGACCTACCAGTTCAACACATATTTGCTTAGTACCAATTACATGCACATTCGTTATGGACTCTACTCCAGGCAGAACTAAATATAAATACAATAAGAGTAATTATTATTAGAACAACATCTCACATTAGTGTAGAGCCTTCTAATTCACCAAAGACAAACTTTACTTTGAGTCTCTGAGGTTCTATGGTTTTAGGAGATCAGGACACATCTTCACAGAATGTTAGAGCAGAACTTATTCTAAAAGAACAAGCAGAACTCTTACTCCTAGGAAACGCGAGAGGTCATAACCAGGTAGGAATAAGGAATAAGGAACAAGCCATGCCTACCAGTTGCTTCACTGTGTGATAAAAAAGCAAAGCCGAAAATAATTTTCTTCTAATTATAAGATTAATTATTGTAGAAAATTTAGAAATTCTTAAGTGTATTAAATAAGGAGAAAATACCATACATCTATTTTAATAGTCTGCTTTTCTTTACCTAATATTTTAGTATATTTTCTAAAACATTCTCAGTAGAGTCATTTTAATTGCTGTATGTAATTCCATCTTTTTGATGTACAGTAACTTATCTTAAATTGTTTACATTGTTGACAGTTTTTATTATTCTAAATAACACTGTGATAAATAGCTTTGTTTATATCAAAAAAATTTACATTAGACACATGATTTCCAATTGTAGTATTTAAGGCTTAGTAAGACAGTTTTAGTGAATCACATGGTTTTGACCTTTAGCTTATTTGAGTCTGCCAATATTGTTCTGTATCTGCCTAGATTTTATTCTGTTTCTGAACATTTATGAAGAGGAGCAGTTTGCCTGAATCCTTCAGTAGGATGTATTTGAACTGGAAGTAGCACGAATGTTTTCATATCATTTCAAGTAGACACGTGATACAGTGTAGGGTTAATAATTTTTTTTTCACTCTCTGTGGGCAATAACTTCCAGTACAGCGTTTATTAGTTTAGAATGTACTCAATAAATGTTCAATAAATAAAAAGATTCTGACTAATTTAGGATAGACAAAAACATTTGTAAAAGATGTTAAAAAAAACAAAACACTTCTCCGTTCATGATACGGCTTTCGTTTTCATTAGGAGAGATGACAGCTAAGCGCAGTTCAGGAATTCTGACCATTAGATGAAACAGTGAAATGAAGTGTGTTGTTGCTTTAATTCACCTACATGGGAAACCATGACTCTAATAGTTATTTGATTAAATGTCAATGGGAGCTCCTAAATTGACCCAACTCTTACTTTTATGTGTTAGATTTATGTCAGTTAAAACGAGACTGGTTTTACCTTTCTGTCTTTAACATCTTTGAGTCAACATCTGCCTACAGAAGGAGTGCTGTAACTACCCTGGTTATTTAAATATTAATGACTTCCATTAACGGGGGCTGGATGTTTGCAGCAGAAAGATTGAGAAATTAGATGGTATGATTGGTTTCTTGTTTCTGCCCACGGGAAAAAACCTCTTAATGGAAGAGCTTCTTCCAATATGTTTTCAATACCACAGATTTTTTTTTCCCTGCGAACCTGTTAGAGAGTAAGATTGTTGATTCAAGCATTCCTTGAAAGTAGCTGTTAGTAAAACGTTAGCGTAGCAAGTTCTCATAATTTAAAAAAATGTATTATCAGTGCCATAGTGATCATTAAATTACCCTTGGGCTTCTTGGGAACCTAAATTTAGTTTCTAAATTCATTTTGTTCCTTATTATAGTAAATAATAGAGAAAAGCATTTTTTAGCTACATACTCTATTTGGTTGGGCTTGTTTACATTAAGTCTGGGGGGTTCTATTAAGTTAACCATGAAAGACTTGACAAGGATTATGTATTCAATCAAATTATAATTATAAACTTTTATCTTATTGGGGAAATGTGGCTGAAAAGCTTTTTAAATTTGCTACAAGCAATATTTTCCTATTATGCCAAGTTGGGTTATGATAAGCATGTGATTAATAGATTTCTACACATTTTGAGTTTTTAAGGTATTTTAGTGGCTTTGTATTTTAAAACACTGAACAGTCAAAAGCGGGCATTATATTTGCATAAATTGTATATTTCTTTTTGCATCCAGAAATCTGAGTGAGCAGAGTATTTAACTAGCAGCAGTGCAGAGTAATGTAATAGCACTGATGTAGGCATTATAATACTTAGCAGAGTCAGGATTAAGGGGAAGCAAGTGAGGTGCCTGCCTTGGATATAAAATTTAAGAGTGCCAAAAAACTCAGTAATCAAGATAAATAGTATTTTAATGCAATACTTGAAAAAATCAAAAATAGTACAAAAAAACCCCACGATAGACAAAATCTCAAAATTTAAAAAAAGACGAGTTCCCACCCTGCATCTGCACCAGACTCACCTTACCTGGGTCCCGGCCCTGACTGCATACTAGTTCCTATTTCTCTACTTTGATGTCCATGGATAAGCACTCCTTTGAGTCAAATTTTCTTTGTCTAAGATTGATGATAATAATCCTTGCTTTCCTGCTTGATTTATTAGGATGTTCAGATCAGCTAAAAATACATGGGAAAGCCCATTGTAAATACAATTTATGTGTTTACAAGTTTAGAGAAATCACTGTACAATTTTACGCCATTATTATTATCAGCTCAGATGAATACTCTAAGCAAACATCAGAGTGGAAGATCCTTGGGAAGCTTTGTGTTAATAAAGTGTGAAGTCTAACTCTTGAGTTCATTTGTCAGCTAGCTATAGGGGCAGGGGCCTAAAAATTGCTATAAGACCCTCCCTCTCTCTTTCTTTCTTTTTTGCTCTTGGATGCAAAGTTTAGTGATTTGTAAGAGATAGAAAGGTGACCAGAAATCACATGCAAAATGCCCAGGGACAATTCAGGTCTCACCTTTTCTCAAGCTGTGCCTCCCACCATTGATGCCTTCCCCATTTCTTCTTCCTAGCTGAGTTCCACCCACCTTTTATTCACCTCCGACCTTGGTAAGGCCTTCCTAGGTTCTCTTGGCCTGAAATGTGTTCTCAGTCCTCTGCCTGTAGCAGACGACTATCTCTCCCACTCATTTCATGATCTATTTACAGAGTCCCTGTTGTCTTGATGCTTCATGTAATCCTTCATCAAATTTGCTTTCCAGACCACAGTTTTAGAAATATAAATCGTTTCTTTAGTTGCATTGTAAATCCCTTGAATAGCCTTCCATTAGACTGTTAATTTCAGGGTGAGCAAGGATTGGGTCTATCTTATTTAGGTTGTATCTAAGGTACTTAGCAAAGAGCTTTATATATATTTTTCTTTGAGTAACTAAATGAATGTCTTGCATGTAAAGGGGCTCGGTAAGTATTTACTCTGTATTTATTTGTGGAATGTTATTGTTTCCATCCTAGGTCTAGACAGAACGGTTGGTGCCATGTGGAAGGCGCTTGCTTTGCTGGCCCTGTTGGTGCTCAGCCCTGGTGGTGATGGGCTGTTTCGCTCCTTATACAGAAAAGCCCATGTTTCCACACCACATAAAGGAGATCCAGGACAGCCATTATTTCTAACTCCTTATATTGAAGCTGGGGAGTTTGCAGAAGGTAAGTTTAAATCAGAAACCACTGGTATAGTTTCAACAGTTGGGTTTTTTTTTAGCAGTTGTCTCACAGGATCCAGAATACCTTCTAGTATTTTGCTCAATTGTTTTATTTCAAATATTAATGATTTGGTGTCATATAGTATCAGAGTTTAGAGCTAAAATGAAAGTTCATCAGGGTCAGATTAACCAATGGTTGAGTCCCTGCATATCTATTTATAAAACTAGTATAGGGCCTGTCTACAATTGGTTACTACGTTTCAGTTACTGCTTCCAAGCATTTGATATAAAAATCATTTTAGCATCACAGCAAGCCAGGAAGTGCACCTGTTTTACACACAAGAAAACTAAAGCAGAAGGAGATGAAGTTACTTGCCAGAGTCATACAGACACCAGCTGGTAGATGCAAGATTCACACCCAGACAGCTTCATTCCAAAGTCTAAGCTCACAGCCACTGTGCTGGGCCCCTTTGCCTGGTAAGTTACCTGAACATCCTAGGACTCAGTTTCCGCATTAATAAGATGGAGAAAAAACAACCCACCCAAGTCTCAGGGATGTTAAAAGAATCATATGAGGAAATGCATGTGAAAACTCTTTATAACCTGTAAATTGCTCTCTAAATATTAGTGTTTGCTGATGGCTTTTATTTAGAGTTTGTGGGTTTTTCTATTATTAATACAAAAAAAGTGTCTTTTGATGTCATCAGAGACTAAAAATTATGACGTGCCTCTGCCCTTAATGCTTCTTCATGCTAAGGTAAATCACTGTGTAGGATCAGTTATGTAATCTTTCTGGACCTCAGGACACTCCTGAACTATAAACTGGTATATAGGCAGAGCTGTTTGTAAAAGGGAGTAGAGAAATGGGGTGGTGGCTGAAGGGAGTTGTGGAGTCAGGAAGGGTCAGGAAGAGAGTTACGGATAGTAGGAGATAATGATGGAAATAGTCCAGCAGAGAGGGGAAAGTTGATTGGGGTGGGACGTCTGTTGCTGGAACATTTTCTTGAAGGAGATGAGCATCCATGGATGGAGGTCTTGGTGTTTGCTTCGGAGTTTATCCCTAGTCACAGGTGGGAAGGCAGAGTTAATGCTTGTGAGGCTGATAAGTTGGTAGATTTCATGGGAATGTGGAACTGAAACTGGAAATTTTAGGGAAATGATCATTTTAAAGATCTAAAATAAATATATATACTCTGTATGGGAGTTTAAAATAAAGCAACTTTTCTTTAGTTCTTATAGCCAATAGGCTGTCATCATTTTTGTCTTTGGTTTGAGTTAAAACCAAAATATTCTCCCCTCTTAAGGGTGTATTGGAGTCCTGCTCATATATCTTTGTCTGAAATATACATTGGCTCCATGTTTCACCATCTCTTTTCTAAGAAAAAATGAAAAACTTTGATAATGTAGTCAGTGATAATGTAGTGAGGCTGTGTAGTCTTTTTTTTTTAAAAGACTCATTTTTGCTTGATGTAGAAAAGTCATGAAAAGATGGTAGCCCAATGGCATAGGCTGATATCACTAGACATAAATGAAGAGGCAAAATATCATTAACCCAAATCCACCGAACTGGATCATGTGCCTTCCTTTTGGCTTCCGTGGATATTGATGACTTAGATTATGTTTATTCACAGTAAATCAAAGCAAATCATTTCGTTTAGAGCTGAAAAGGAGTTAAATACTCATAACCAAACCCTGCCAATTCACAGATGAGGAATTTGAGCCTCAAATATTTTATGTGACTTGCCCAAGGGGACACAGGTAATAGTAGTAGAGATGGATCTAAGACCCAAATTTTCTGACTTGCGCTCTGTAATTCGCTTGCTATAATTTATTTTCCTTTGTTTAAGAAGCTTGTCCTCTTTTGGAGTGACCAGATGCACACACATGAAACAATTAAGGAATCAGGCAATGCATACTAAAGTTCTAAGGTATTACGTTTGAGGTAGGCGTGCTGGAAATTTTTAGAAGGAAGCTATCCCTGTTGGTTGGCATAATCCAGATAGAAAGTAGTAGTAAGAATAATATCAATAAATAGCTAACATTTAGTAGTAATTGTATCCCGAGTACCTGGCACAGCGGCTGTATGTAATAGGCACTCAATAAATATTTGTAGAATTTAAATTTGAGACCTATGTTTCAGGCGTTATGCTTTACACAAATTAGCTCTTTTAATCCTTACAGCAACTCTAATGAAAAATGAATACTTATTGTTCCCATTTTACGAATGAGAAAACTAAAGCCCAGAGAAATTAGGTGTCTTGCCCAGGACCATTTAAAGGTAGTAAGTGGCAGATCTGGAATTCAAACCTATCTCTGCTGACTCCAGAGCCTGCGGTATGAACCACTGTGCTATGTGACCAGACTTGAGGGTGTAGGATAAGGTTTGGGCAAATAAGAAAGGGCCTGTGCATACTGAGTAAGACAGCTTGAACAAAGCATTAAGGCAGCGTGTCCACGGTGTCTCTGAATCGTACATCTGGTAGAACAAGTGCAAAGAATACAGAGAAATCTGCCTGAGAGATTGTCCACATCCCTCCCATTCCTGGATTTCTCACCTACAAG
Organism: Physeter macrocephalus; assembly: GCF_002837175.3. NCBI lineage: Eukaryota > Metazoa > Chordata > Mammalia > Artiodactyla > Physeteridae > Physeter > Physeter macrocephalus. The sequence goes on from NC_041218.1 coordinate 48,433,300, forward strand.
CATTTCACGGTCATGGGCGTCAGCAGTAGTAAAGAAAGATTCTGAGGGAGATAGTTTTATCTTCTGTCCTTTTTTATGCTAAGCCTGATAGAGCACCATCTGATGAGTGACAACATTTAAAATATTAAATCTGGTGTAATTTCACTTTCTAAAGTTCTGTCAAAAATCTTTGAACAGAATTTTAAATGGCTAATCCAAAATCAGGTACATCTGGGTATTCAACTGCAGTCCTGACAACACAATTAAGGATAATTGTATTCATCCGCTTTACTGAAAGTTCAGGAAGCTCTGGACAGATGGTCAGCTCACTCCCCTGAATCCCTTTTGTTTATCAAGGCTGTCAGAATCTTAGGAACATGAGTCTTAATATCGTAATGGAACATTTTTGGGATAAACAGTAATTCACAAAAAGACGAGGGAAATTTTAATTAAAAAAAAAATCCCCAACATAAACTAACTGGCTTAGTTTTATGTAACTGTAATTGCATGTTTGCTTTCTCTGCAGCTAGAATAAATCCTCACTCTCTGAAACAAAATGAATGTAGGAGGCCAGTTTTAGCATGTTTCCAGACACTGCCTTTTCACCAACTTTAAAGAATATTTTGCTATTAGGTCTTAATTTATTATTACTTATGGCCTGGTTCAAACCCTTCTTTGGTCATACTCTAATCTTTTTGAAAGTGTTACTATCACAAGCACTGGTAACCACAGTAAATAACAAGTAGGAAGTGAAGTCGCTTCAAAGAAAACCTTTTTCCTTTTCTCAGCTGTTTTCAACATTTGTATTATGAGTCACGGTTCCAGGAAGAAAGAAACTCCTCCATCTTGGGAGTTTATTTTCCACATTCCATGAATAGATTCTAGAAGGATGAACAGGGACATTTGAAAATGCAAAAAATCAATTTAGTTGAAAGAACTTTTATTTTACTGGGGTTTAGTTAAAGGAAATTTAAAATTTAAAACAGGATGAAACACTTTTTTGTGGGCCAGAGAAAAGTTTTTCTAAATTTCTTGAGATCTTAATAAGGCCTGCCTGCCTTAGGAGGTTTTTGTAGAAGTAAGCTAATCCTAGTGCATTGCCAGTGTGTCATGTTTTAGTTCATTCATTCACATTTATTCATTAACAAATGTGTATCGAATGTCTGAAGTGTATAAATCAGCATACTGTGTCCCTGGGGGTACAAAGATAAACAAGACAAATTCCCTGCTTCCCAATAGCCCCTGATCCAGGAGGGAAGGTAGAAAGTATACCCCAGTCAGTACAAGGCAGCAGAGAAACAACTTTACAATGCTCAGAAAGGGAGGACTGGGTAAGCATCTGAGTCATTTTCAGAGCAGGCCAGCGGACCTTGTGTTGTGCTGGTCTCAGAGAGATAGATTGATTCAATCACCCCATCTCCCAGAGTCCGTTCCCTCCAGCTCCTTTCTGTTATATGTTTTCTCTTTTTCTCATTCTACTTTGACCTTTCTCATTTTTCTCTGTCTTTCTCAAATGCTCACTTAGCCCTCTGGGATTCACATCTCACTCATTCCCAATGCTTCAGCCTTTGGTTCTCTGCCCTCCTTTTTGTGGGGGATCTCTGTTGGAGTTTGAGAAGATTAATAGTTTTGTGAAAAATATTTCAAAAGTGTTTTAGGTGCAAACTACCAGTTACAAAAGACATAAGTTCCAGGGATGTAATGCACAGCATGGTAACTGTAGTTAATAATACTGTCTTGCTATTTGAAAGTTACTAAGAGAGTAGAGCTTAAAAGTCCTCATCACAAGAAAAAAATGTGTAGCTGTGTGAGATGAGGGATGTTAACTAGATTTATTGTGGTGATCATTTCACAACATATACAAATATTCAATCATGTTATATATCTGAAACTAATGTCATGTTGTATGTCAATTACACCTCAATTTTTAAAAAAGGCCAAAAGAAGTGTTTTAAAGGCTGCCCCTCCCTGGAGGTGGTCTTTCTGTGGGGCTAATTGAGAGGGGAAGCAAAGATGGGAAGAGGAAGGGTGGGGGATGGGAAGGGCAGGCACATATACCACTTTCCCCAAACATCTCCCTTTTCTTTTCCTTAAAATCTTTCTTCGGGGCTTCCCTGGTGGCGCAGTGGTTGAGAGTCCGCCTGCCGATGCAGGGGACGCGGGTTCGTGCCCCGGTCCGGGAAGATCCCACATGCCGCGGAGCG
>NC_041218.1:48435516-48514634 GCF_002837175.3 Physeter macrocephalus
GGTACCGCAAAAAAAAAATCTTCCTTTGTCCTTTGCTTTTTTTTTTTTTTTTTTTTTTTTGGTGGGGAGGGATAGATCTCATTGGGAAGAGAATGGGGAAGAGGTAAAGAGGTTGGATTAAACAATCTTTCCTGGGGGAACTGGACTGAGCCCCCAAAAGGCAAAGTCTTCTAGACTATTCTTGGGGTGGCCCACAGGCTGATGAGAATCATCCCTCTCTTTGCCTGAGCCCTTATTTTATGTCCATCTCTGTGCTCAAGGGTCATATGCATGTTTTCATTTGATCCTCACACAAAGCCCAGGGTGGACAAATCAGTATCCACGTTGACACCATGGCTTGCTGCATCCTATCTGTGCTGTCACTGAACGCTGAGTTGGGAAGAGATGTCAGTTAGCACTCTAGGGCCCATGGGCTCTGGTACCCCACTGAAGACATCCTCAGTTGGTGGCACATGAGTAGGATCGAGCTTCCTTACCTACTGTCTACTAAACAGTCTCCGACTTAATAAGTCTCAGACTTAAGTAGCTTTTCTTGAACAATTTTGTTTTTATTGGGGACACTTGCTTTGTTCCCCCTAAAGGACTCTTCTTCACCCAGACTTCCCTACCACACCCTGCTTCCTACCTGTTTACTGTTCCTTCTCCACTCCTTTCCTAATCACTGCTTCCCCCTCCATTCCCTGCTTCTTATACCTTTTGACTAACTCTCTAGCTGAGATGCAGTGTAGCAGGGTAGGGGCAGGGCCTAACTCCGCAGCCCGACTTCTGGGTTTAAATCCCAGCTCTCCTTTACTAGCTGTGTGACCTTGGGCAAGTTACTTAACCTCTCTGTGCTTCAGCTTTCTCATCTGTAAAGTGGAGATAATAATTATACCTACCATGTAATGTAAAGCCCTTGGTATAGTAGCCTTGTAGGTGTTAGTTCTATTGATATTAGTATTGTTTACTCCTGGGTGCTTCACCTCTCTGAGCATTCCCTCTTTCCTCCTCCCTGTCCCTGTCCTTTTGCTGCCCTTAGAAAACCAGGACCTCTGCCCTCTACAGCTGCCCCTTGTCCTATTTGGCTCCTTCTCAGTAGCCACGTGATCACCCACAGTCTGACTGCCTGCCTCTCCCCACCCTCCCCAGCCGGCCCCAGTCATTCTTACTCCCCACATGCCTGGTCCATTTCCCTTAGTGGAAGTGGCAGGCCCTTTGCTTTCACCACAAGAAGAGTATGGAGAACGCAGGCCTCCCCCAGGCTGAGAGCTCCTTAGCTGTTATTTCTCTTTCACCCCCCTACCTTTTGGGGTTAGGTGACTTTATCCTGCCTTGGCCTTCCAGGTGGCCCCATGTAAACACCTTGGTTTACTCTTTAGAGTGGAGCTGAGGATAGGTGATTTTCTTTTCTTCTTAAAAAATAATCTTATTATAGTTCATAAGATATGAACCAAAAAAAAAAAAAAGGTTTAAAATGTCACTTGCCCTTGGCTAAATGGTGAATTTTGAATATGTGGAACTGGCCAGGGCAGGCTGGAAGTTGCTACAAGTAAACACCTTTATACCAATCCCCTTGTAGCCTTTCTGATCACTTCATTCCAGACCTGGCCCCTGGGAGAAGTCTGGCCAAGATGGAGATGGCTCACCCTGTATTTATTATTTGTCTAATCCTCGGGTAAATTTTTTTCCCCCACTAGGGAGACGGTTGAGCTCGGTGGCTCCTTTCCCAGGATGGAATTTGACGAGTTATTCCGGCTACATCACTGTGAATAAGACTTACAACAGCAGCCTTTTCTTCTGGTTCTTTCCGGCTCAGGTAGGCCTGCAACAGCGCCCTCACAGGACACTGATGCTCAAGAGCTGACTCTGTTGCTTCAGGTAGAAACGTTGGTCCACAACCAAGCTAAGGGTTCTTTTCTTTTCTTTTAAATCTTTTAGATTTTTTTTTTTCTAAAAATAAGTGCCAGTGACTCTGCGTGATGTTCCTGTTTATGTGCAGGAAACAAACGTTAGTGGGGGAGGTCCGGCTTTTAAATTCCTTGCAGCCTTGTTCAGAATATTAATGCTGCCACCTTCTTCCTGCCCCAGTCTTCTTCCTATCTTTTTGTTGTTTTGTTCTAAAAATACTTGAGGGCAGGGTTGGGCCTTGGGGAGCCAAGGAAGGGCAAGGAGTGGGGAGATTCCTGAAGTTCACAGGTGATGCATGTCTAAGCCTGTTTAAATTTAGTCAATTGTAGTCTTATTTGGCTGCTCTGTCTATGGATTTTGCTGTGCCAATTATCATTCTTACACTCACTCCTTCATGCATCCAATACCCATTTACTGAGTAGTGCTCTGTGGGGATACAGAGGAGAGAGAACTGAACTCACTCTGTGGGCCTTTAGGGGAGGGGTGGGGAGGACCAGTGACCCAGGGTGGCTTCATGGATGAGGGGGCTATTTACCTTCTCACATCCATACAGACACAGGTTCGTATATGCTTGTACTTTAGAAATTCTATTTAGCTCACGTCAAGGTCACACAGTTCTTCAGCAGGAACAAATTACTTTTGGCTTATGGATACTATTGGGGTTATTGTAAGAGGTAGTGAGATGCATAAACAAATTTTATCCCACCACAGGGTAATTTTCTATTTTTATTTTCCAAATTGAATTTGCTTTAGAAGCCAGAGAAAACAAAAAAAGGTTACCCTCCTATGGAGGGTAGTATTTATATTTGCATGTGATTTGCATACAACAGCATTGCATATGTAATGACTGGGTAAATTGCTTGAACTAAATTGCTTCTCTTGGTACTGTTGGATCGTATTTTCTTGACTTTTCATTTCTACTATCTCAACCATGGCCTCTGACAGCTCACCAGGTAGTTGTGGCTGGAAGGAGGCATATAAGAAATGGTGAGGAATTCTAGATACTTTAAAGTTGGAGCTCATAGCAGTTTTCAGGCTGTCACCCACTCTGGGAAGGCTTCTCCTGGACCCCTTACATATTTCTTCCTCATTGTTACTGTTGAGTGAGGCAAGTAAGGTGCCTAGAGCACAAAATTTAAGGAGAGACTCACTCTCAGGGTTGTACGAGTGCAAGGCTGGTACCTCAGTGACCTCTAGACTCTCCTGCTGGTACCTCGCATTGGGGGAACCCGGCTGGAAACCAAAGGGCAAGGGAGTCTGGTCCATAGAGATCTGCCTACCGGGGCACAGAGCAGAGTAGAGACTGGATCTTCAGAAGCAACCAAGTAAATATCCCAATATCCAGCACAGCTATCTAGAGGAGATAAATTAAGCCTAGAAAGATGACCTGTTTCTAACAGGTGGAAATTTTCTTCATGTTTTTGGAAGTCCCTTAAACTCCATGCCTTTCAGAAACCATACTGTATGGTTTGTGATATCACATCTATCCATACATTGATATCATATCATAATCTACAGGCTAAAACCTGTAGATTATTCAACTGTCATGGAGTCAAAATCTGAGACGGTTAGAGTTGGGCCTAAAAGCCCCTTTACTCAGGGCCCCATCTTGCTCCTCGAGCCGAGGACAGTGGCTGGTGTAACTGGAATCTATTTGGTGGTTGAGAAAGGTCAGTATCATACTGAGGAGTCAGCAAGGCCAGGATAGGCTGAAGCATGGGAGGCATCTGGAGGCAACATGTGAGGTGCTTCCTCCCTCCCGGGATCATGCAGGTGCTGACCCTGCTTAACCAGACACCAGGAAAAGCAAGAGAGGACAGGGATTAGGCGAACACGGTCCAAGTCCACAAATCCACGGTGCGGTGCAGGGGCAGTGAGCCACTCTGATGCTAATGGCCAAAGCAGAAGGCATTCTCTCTGGGAGCAGGAGAGCAGGTCGCCAAGGGTCCCTGGAAGCCAGTAGGAAAGCCCACCCAGGGAGTGCAGACATGGAATCAGGCTCCACGGGGCCTCTGCACAAACTCAGTTCACTCCCTCCTCTGGGTGTCTGGACTGCTTCAGTAAGTCAGGGTGGTAGAGAGCAGTAGCTCCCAAATTTGCTACAGCTCGTCAGACATACCTGTGGAGCTTTCCAAATATGATAGATTCCCCAGCTCAGTGTACGGCCCCTCCCAGCAGAGATTCTGATTCATTTGATCTGGAGAGGGCCCAGGGATCAGTATTTCTATCAAGCTCCACAGTGATTCCAGTGCAGTTGTCAGTGCACTTGAATTTGGGAAGAGAGAACTGGAGGTCAGGACACGGGGATTCTAGTTGCAGGTCTGCGGTTCCTCACTATATAACTTGGGACAGGGCATTTATACTCTCTGAGCCCCCATTTTTTCATAGAGAAATAAAGATGTTAAAGTTGATTCCTAAGGTCCCTTCCCAGTTTTATATTCTATGGTATCTATAGTTTTAGTCGGCTTGCCTACAAAGCATCCCTAAATGTGCAACCAAAGTTATAAAAGCATCCGAGAACTCTGGTTTGTGAATGAACCCTTGAATTTGTGGCCTCTGTGATAACTGGCCTTCAGGAGAGTCCCCAGTGATCTTCATTTCTTGGTATGTGTTCTCCTGTGTAGTCCCCTTGCATACTGAATCAAGGCTGGCCTTAGTGACCCACACATTAATAGCAGAAATGATGGTGTGTGACTTCCAAGCCTGGACCATTAAGAACAATGCTGCTTCTGCCTTGGTGTTTTGGACCACTCACTCTGAGGGAAGCCAGATGCCATGCTGGAAGGATGCTAAAACAGCCATATGGACAAACTCTTCTGAAGAGGAAGTGAAGCCTCCACCTTGCAGTCAACCTTGGAGTCAGGCCTTCAGACGACTTGCAGCCCCGGCTGATATCTTGACTACAACCTCATGAGAGACCCTGAGCCATAACTGTCCACCCAGATAGCCCCAAATTCCTGTCCCACAGAAAGCAAGAGAGATAATGTGATTATTATTGTCTTCGGCCCCTAAATTTTAGAGATGTGTTATGCAGCATTAGATAGCTCATAGAGCCTCTTGTCGTGTACTTTTGGGCTATGTTTGTGATATCTTGTGACATCTAGAACTTCTGGAGTGGTGACTACCGTACCAGATTTTTTTTGGTTTTGTGTGTGTGTGTGCGTGCGCTTTTGTGTTTTTTGTACAGTTTTTTTTTTGTTTTTTGTGTTTTTTGCCTGTCGGCTCCAATTCTACCCTCTTACCTGCTCCACAATGCTAGAGTTTTAAACATTTTTCCTATTCAGCAAACACAATATTTTTTTTTGAAGACAAAAGCAAATTTATTTACATATTAAATCATAATATAAAAGCAAGAATACAAATGCTATCAAAATGTTCACAATGATTTTAGGCTAGGAGGATTTTAAAAACTTGTTTTTTCTGTCTGTTTTATGCTTTACAGATTGGTTTCCACGAACAAGTATAATCTATTATAAATTTTTAAACAACTTTATTAAACACACCAGATTCCTTATGGACTAGTTCCTGCATTTTTTCTCTAGTGTAATCTCCAAACGTATTTTCTTATACTCCCTATGTTCAAATAATAACTGATCAACTTAACATGTATTGAATTTTCAGTGAACACGATATTAAGCTTTGTCAGTAGAGGGTGCTGGAGGGACATTGCAGGAGGAAGTTGGCTTCTTTTCCTGGCCCCTTGTCCTGCATTTTGCTTTCTCTTGGCCCTGCTGCTCAGTCTGTCAGCAGTGTGTGTGGAGGTACAACCAGAGGCGCTCTGCCTTAGCTGGGCACCCAGACCGCGAAGACCCTCAGCAAGCTTAAAGTCTGGACTCTGTCCCAGTGACCACCTGACTATGGCCCTCGCAAGATACACACCATTCATCCCAGGTCTCGCCAGTGAGCAGGCTTCCTAGAGCCCAGCTTTCTCTGGCACCCTCTCACCAGCCTGGACCACCTGCATCCCGGAGAGTGGCTTCCTGCAGCCCTCCTGACGTGGACACCGTGCACTCCTGGTTGTGTGCCTTCCTTCAAGCAAGGAGGCTCCCAACATCCTGACTTCCTCTGCACTCCTGGCCCTGCCACCACAGCCCACTGTCCAGGAGGCCTTTCCCACTTGCCCAGGGGTTGTTGGCCAGCTTTGCCTGGGCACCTCAGTGAACTTCTCAGCTACCCAACAAGGTCTGGACCGTAGCCTTGGGAAGGGCCGCGCCCCACCTTATGAGTTTGTCCATCCGTGGACATTCTCCCTCAGCCCAGGATACACTTTAGAGTTCTCTTTATATATTTATGGTTATTCTCCCATTATAATGAATACCCCTTTATCTTAAAATCTCCCTGTTCCTTGGTGGACACAGGAAGCCTACCTAGCATGCTGGCATTTGGCAAACACTGAGGAAGTGGCTCAGGGGGAAGCAGACCCCTCTGGCATTCTGCCCCTACTCATGCCCTGGGCTGGATATGATACTCATGGCTGATGGGGGCCAGGGCAAACACTAGAACTTGTAACAGAATTGAAGGTCAATGTTTCCAGGTTGAAAAAATAATAGTTAAAAAAATAGAAAAATTTACTGTTTGCTGAGAAGGCGTCAGGAGCTAGGGCAGCCAGTCTTTCTGTCTCAGCCTTATTCTGTCAAGACCAATGGATCACTCATCTGTGCTTTGTTGCAGATCAACGTGCTTTGCTTCTACAGGCATTTGGCAGAAGATGGCTACCCTACAGTTTCCAAGCCTATCTGTCCTTGGATTGTGCAATCAACAGAGATTAACTAGCACTTCTCCTGGGGGCAAAGTGTGATTGGCCCAGTTTGGGTCAGGTGTTCTTTCTTGGTCCAATCAGCTGAGGCTGAGGTTGCTGGGTCATGTGATAATAAACATGGCTAATGGGCTCTTTCCATTGGTGAATGGAGAGTCAATTCTTAGAGAAGGGAATGTGGTCTGGACAGATCTCTTAAAATACGTCTACCACGGATGGCTACAAATCCACTAGTAACAGTAAAGATGTGGAGGTCACAGACATTTATCTTCTTAACTTTCACTGTTTATCTTCTCTTTGCTATGTACTAATGGCATCAGAGACCTAGAAAAGTAGAGGGTAGGTGGAGTGAGACAAATCAAAAAGAAAATAGCTAAAAAAGATAAATTACAGGGCTTCCCTGGTGGCGCAGTGGTTGAGAATCCGCCTGCCGATGCAGGGGACACGGGTTCGTGCCCCGGTCCGGGAAGATCCCACATGCCGCGGAGCGGCTGGGTCCGTGAGCCATGGCCGCTGAGCCTGCGCGTCCGGAGCCTGTGCTCCGCAGCGGGGGAGGCCACAGCGGTGAGAGGCCCGCGTACCACAAAAAAAAAAAAAAAAAAAAGATAAATTACAGATTATCCCGTCCACAGATATATTCAATCTTTGAAGAAACCTTTGCATGCCTGATTCCCTTTGAGAAATGAAATTTTAACATGGAGAAGAAAGCAACCTTTTCAGCAATTTCTTTCTATGCATTCAGAAAGGAAAGTCAGGCCTTTTCTCTAACACCCTCCCCCATTCCTTCTAATGTCCAACTTGCTTGAAGGAGGCACAGAGAAGCCAGAATTACCTCATGAAGGAATGAGAGCCAGGTAGAAAGGTAAAGAGAATTCTAGTGGGATGTGAGTTGTGGCTCAAATTAATGAGACAAGTCACAGCTTGTTGAGAGCCATTGGGAGCTTGGGAGTGATGTAAGGAGGCTTCAGAAACAGAAAAAAGTTTGGAAAAGTTAGTTGTCTGTATGATAGTGCAGTGGCAACAATCATTGTATAGGAAGTTTTAAGTGAGTGGTCGAAACCAACCACTATAAGTAAAATTCCCCTGAAAAGCACTGAATGTTTTAAGCAAGTTGTTTGCATGTGTTGGGAGTATGTATGTAGAATTTAAATGTTATTAGGGAGACTTCTCTGGTGGCACAGTGGTTAAGAATCCACCTGCCAATACAGGGGACACGGGTTCGATCCCTGGTTCGGGAAGATCCCACATGCCGCGGAGCAGCCAAGCCCGTGCACCACAACTACTGAGCCCACGTGCCACAACTACTGAAGCCCATGCGCCTAGAGCCCGTGCTCCACAACAAGAGAAGCCACTGCAATGAGAAGCCCGTGCACCGCAACGAAGAGTAGACCCTGCTCGACGCAACTAGAGAAAGCCCGCGCGCAGCAACGGAGACCCAAAACAACCAAAAATAAATTAATTAATTTAAAAATACTATTAAAAAATGTTGTTAGGTACCTAGTTAACAATTCTAGGCACAAAACCAATTGCTTTAAATAAAAAGCTCTGTCTTGATTAATACCATTAGTGTAGCAGCTGAACTAGGATCTGTGAGACAAAATGGAAGTCCATTCAAACATACTCAGGGGAATTTCAAGACATTTACTTGGGGTACTAATGACTTCCATTATGACAGAACACATTACTTAAACCAAAAATGATCAGCCTCTGCATATAGAAGTGTGAAGGGAGCCTTAATTAATTTACTAATTGCACTTCTTATTTTAAGTGGTACATTGATTTGGGTCTATAGTGGTTAAGTTGCTGTTTTCTCTTACAAAGTGTGGTGTTCCTTGTTGGGGGTTCAGGAAGAGGGTGGCTAGAATATGTACCCAGCCCTAGGCATTGGCAGAAAATATTGCCCCAATACTTGTTGGGTACCTAAGATTCCCTAGAGTTACTCCAGCAAGTCCTCTGTGTAAAATACAATCTTGTTACCTGAGAGTACTGAAATCGGCAAGTCTTTAGTGCTCCCCTGGCCCCGATGTATGAATGTACTACTTCAGTGATTATGTGTAAGGCCTGAGTAGAAGGTTATCTCTACCACGTGATACAGAGGAGGGCCTGGGAGGATGGAACGAAGATGGGTATGGTTTGATGGGGAGCAGGGATGAACAAAGGAAGACTCAGAACATAAGGGGATGCTACCCACGTGGGAAGCAGTAGGGCAGGAGGGTTGAGTAATGGTTTCATTTCATTAGTGTTCCCATATAGAGTCTCCTTTACGCTCACTTAGAAGCAAGGAGAAAGGAAAAAGCTGGGTGTTTCTAAGAATCTCTTTAAGTACAGAATGTTAAACTAAATAAATGTTTTACTTACTTCGAATGACAATCTATTAAGGCATAGGGTAGATTTTTTCACTATCATAGTGAATAAATAATGGAATATGCTAATGTGAGAGACTGAAATTTACTTCAGTAGGGATCTAAAAAACAATAGATAACCTGCCTCCTTCTGGGCTGTTCCTTTAGGAACAAACCCTGAGGGAGGAATGTCCAAGTTCATGAATTGGCCACCAGGGGTCACTAGAAGAATTGAAAGGACTTCTGAGGCAAAGCCATAGTTTCTTGCTCACCAAGAAGAAGGCAGATTTGTGGGACCTGCGTGCCCACCCTTCTGTTGTTAGAAACACTTCTCACTTAACTATTTATTATTCCTTTGTCCCTTCTTTTATATTTAGAATTTCCTTGTCCCTTCTTTTTGATCATCAGTTCTTGCTACACTACTCTGACCTATGTATCATTAGTAGAGATTTTATTTTCTTTTTAATTAAATATATAAATTTTTATCAATAGGGGATTATTCACCTTTCCGGTCTCAGCTCAAATGTTAGCCCATCACCAGAGGACTTCTTTAAGTGTTCAATCTAACGTCTCTCCATGGCTCTTTCATATCACCCGCTTATTTATTTATTACCCGTCTTCCCACCTTACCAGAAAAGTAATCAGAGCTAACACTTAAGTAGACATGTCAGGAACTGTTCAATTGCTGGGTGTATATTAACTCTGAATCTGCACAGCAATCCTGTACGATAGACATTATTATTTTCAAGCAGAAGACACTGAGACACAGAGATGTTAAGTAACTTGCCCAAGGTCACACAGCCCTAAAATCACATAATTAGAATGCATACCCTGGCAGTCTGGTGCCAAAACCCATGCTCTTAATCATTAACTATCCTTCCTGTCCATGAGTGGAGCTGGTCTGAATCCCCAGCCCTAGAATAATGCCTGTTCATGTTATATGTTAAATGAATTAATATATTGTTGTAAATTCAGAGTGTCGGACTATTCAGCCAAGTGATAATATGTACTGATACGAAGATATTTCCACAACATGTTGTTAAGTGAATACAGCAAATACAGTATATTATGTATAGCCTGATTCTATTTTTGAAAAAAAAAGTGCTGATGTATATCGCACATGTAACATCTATAACATACGTGTATATGTACCTGTGGGGAGGTGAGGTGGGGTATAGAGAACAATCTGGAAGACTAAATATTTCTATGATCATCTCTAGGGAATAGGATTGGTGGGGCAAGGGGGAATTTTTTTATACCCTCTTTGGAAAAAAATTAAGAATAAGTACTTTATAATATGAAAAGCTTTAAGTAAAAATTTTCAAAAATTTGACAAAAATAAACACATTCTCTCTCTTGTTTCATACACTCTTGCATTATAGTTTCAAAATAATAAGTACTTTAAAAGTCCTGAATTTTGTAAATCTGTAAATGAAGTAAAGCAGTTGTTTCTTATTTCATTTGATCCTAGGTTTTGCAGTGTGGTTTTGTTCAGGGTGTCTTCATTTACTTTTATTCTTTCCTAAATGGGGGGTAGCAAGTGGGAGAAGGGTTTCATTCTCACAACTGAGAGCTGAATATATCACCCAAGGAATTATCACATAATAACTTTATGCCATTATTATTGTTATATGTCATGACATTGTGATATCATAGCATATTACAGAAGTCCGCAGGCTGTGTTATAACTAACTCCAGGGCTTTTTGCGATGTACATGTGAACCTTTCTTTTCCAGCATCTGACTTTTGCATTTCATTCCAGATAAGGGTAGTATTAGTTCACAGGTTGGTTGGCTCATCAGAGTAAGAAGACGTGTGCGTGGAGTTTTCTTTTAAAAAATGAGCTTCTTCAGAGGTTGTTGAGCTCGTTCACCTCCTTCAGGAAAGTAAATCTGAGGAGCAGGGTCAGCTGAGGTTGGAGGTGTGTGTGCGGATCTCCTATTATTTAAGCATTCCAAGAATGCAGTGTCCTGTGCTTCAAAGTCGCATAATAAAGATGTTTGGCACTGAGGTGTTGGACTTGACTTTGTAGTGTGGCCTCTCAGGGTCAGCCGATTTTTCTGAGAGCCCGGAGGTCCCATCATTGTGCCAGGTCACAGGAAGGGACATGAAAAGTAGGGGAGGATAGGGTGGAGATCAGAGGGCCCTGGGCACCCAAGAGGGCAAACTCTCTATCACCCTCACAGATTTTCAGCCCTGCCTGTACATTTAACCACCTCGGAGCTTTAAAAACAGACTGATGCCTGCCTCGCCCCAGACCAGTTGAATTGGAATCGCTGGGATTTGGGCCTAAGCAGTAGTTTTTTTTAAAAAAAAAGCTCTCCAGGTTATTTTAATGGGTGGCCAAGGTTGAGAACCACTGGCTCATGGGTAGCTCTCCAGGGCTTCTAGAAGCTCATGTGCACGATAGGAAGGAAGTGGGGGGCTGGAGGTCCGCTGGAATGGATGGACTCACAGTATCTCACACGCCCAGGAGGCTGGAACTACTTCCATCTAGATTCCATCCTCTCTCCACCTCTAATACTCTCCTACTGCTGAGTGAATACAAGTGGAAGGTGGTCCTGGGGAGTGATATTGAATAGCAAGATAGCGGATTGGAGGGGAGATAAAAATCACTTGTTCAAACAAAACACACAGTTGGGGCCAGGCAGTCTAGGGCAGAGGTGGTTATATTTATTCAGCACAGTAGAGTTGACAATATCATTTCATGATACATTTTCTCATTGGGGTCCTTGGGCAAACCTGTGAGGTGGGCATTTATTGCCCTTTGATGGATGAGGCAGCAGAGGGCTGGAAGAATCTGAGGCCCAGGATTACGCAGCTATCACGTGGCCAAGTAGAACCAGCACCTGTCTGGCTACCAGTTCCAGGGTCACTCTGCTTCCCCACAGTGGCTTTAAAAGTCCCGCTTTGATGTTAATTTTTTCTGCTTCAACTTATAAGTTCCTGGTTCTCTTGAATTCTTTATAGACATTTGCAACACTTGAGGCAAGAGAACCAACTAGTGAAAAACTGACCAGGGAAGATGTCCAAAGGAGCAAGGAAAAACAGCAAACAACCCACTTTTCCTATTCTCTCATTTATAGATGGTTTACATGAAAACTGTCTATAAATTCCTAGTATTTTTCTATTATATTGAGTTGGCCAAAAAGTTCCTTCGGGTTTTTCCATAAGATGTTACAGAAAAACCCGAACGAACTCTTTTGGCCAACTCAGTAGCAATAGCTAACATCTGTAGAACATGCACTATATGCCGCTCACTGGGTTTTATGAAAATTACTTTATTTAGTCCTCCCAACCACCACATGGCGTAGGTACTATTATTGATCCCCATTTTACAGGTGGGGAAACTGAGGTCCACAGGACTTAGGCAACTTGCCTAAAGTCGCACAGCTAGTGGCCCAGATTGGAATCCAGTTTGGGACAAGAGCTCACAAGACTTATCCATTACACTGTGCTGACTCTTGGAGCTACAGCCCTGATCTGAGTTCCCAGTCTGACACTGGGCTCCTACCTTTTCTACCTGCTTCCTTAGTTACAATAATCATTCGTGCTTTATGGGATTTTTATCATGCATTAGGTTTTGCCCCAAGGGCTTTACAAATATTATATTATCTCATTTAATTCCTTAACACTGGAGAGTGTATCCCAGGTGGCCCCTCCTAGGGAGACTCTTCTCCAGCTCACAGCTGTTGTGACCACTCGGCCGCTCTGTCAGCACGCTCCCTTGGCCCCTTCCCAAAGCTGCCAAAGGACTCTGTAGATATTTGGTGACTAGATAAGAGAAATCCGTCTGTCCCTGCTGTTTTCATGGTTAGAACCCTGTAAGATCAGCTCTTCTTCCAGGTTCTTGGCTGTGGGTCCCAGATCCCCTCCCGTTGAGTTCATCTTGCCTTCTGCCCACAGCCTTCTCACATCATCCAGGTGGATGAGCCAATCCACTTTGACCTTCTAATGCAACACTGATTTGTCTCTGTGTGACTGGGCTAAGTAAGAGGTTGCAGGATTTCATTCTGGGCTGAAGCGGTAGGATCCTTTCTTGCCAGACCTGACTGACTGCACATCAGATGAGCCATGACATTCAAATGAGGACTCACTATCAGGTTCTGCTTTGAGCCTTGTGGAGACCACGTGGAGCTTCTTTCAGATTTGCTCCCAAGGCTTCATGTAGGACCAGGCAACCTCCATGCTCACTGCTCTCCCACCCAGTTCTTCTCTGTCTTGAGGATTTCTTCTATCTACAGCATCGTTCCCTGGCTCTCCTTGTGGCTGGATCCTTCTCAGCTTCCATGTCTCAATTTCACTCTCAAGATCTCACTGGGAACTTCCCTGATCACTGTGTCCAAAGGAAATGCCTCTTTCTTTGCCCTCACTCGCTCTTTTAACATCACCCTTATTTCCTCTCCACACTCTTTAATCCTCGTATTTATTCATTTATTTACTGTCAGTATTTCCAACGAAATGTAAGCTTGAAGAGGGCAAGGAATTGTCTTTTTCACTCACTGCTCTGCTAGGACCTCCTCCTAGCGTGGTGCCGACCCCTGCAAGGTGCTGCGTGAAAGAAGTAAAGACCACTCTGTCATCAGGGGTGATGGTGGTGACCACTACCAGTGGCTCATTTCCAGCGTCCCAACCCTGCCAGTGACCTTTCCTTATTTACACCGGCCACATCTCCTAAATAAATCCATACCTTGTTCAGGGTTTTGTTGCTATTGTTTGCATGGACTAGATGACTCAGGGCCTGTCTCTGTTCTTCTCAGTTTCATCATGTTGAATGAAGTTCCTGTTATCTCTGTGGACACCTTCTCTGTAAATAAAATCAGAAAGGCAATTTGGGCTCTCAGTGAAAGGGGAAAATTGTCACTGAGGAGGATGGATTCTTTGTTGTGCCTCTTTGGGAATATGTTGGTCAAATGGAAGAGTCCCCAGAAAGTTTAAAGAGCTTTAAAAAAATCTAACCATGCCCTAGGCAGTATGCTGGGTGTCTAGGGGCACACAAAGGCTAAGCTTCTACAATCTGTGGCTTTTCTGGCTATTAGTGAGAATAGACTTAACTGCACAAGATAGATACCGGCATATGAAACAAATACTAAATCAAAACAACCAGAGATGACAGTGGAGAGTGGTCACTGGGGTCTGGGAAGGCTTGATGAGACTTAGTCAAGGCTGTGAAAGACGGAGGATTGGGGTAAATTTGCTTGGATGTAATCTGCAGCCTTAGCACTCTATGTAGTCGCTGGGTTCTTTGTCCCTTCTAGATAGAGCCATGGGATGCTCCAGTCGTCCTCTGGCTGCAGGGCGGGCCGGGAGGCTCATCCATGTTTGGACTGTTTGTGGAACACGGACCTTATATCGTCACAAGAAACATGACCGGTAAGTGCTGCTTGGGCTCTGTTTTCCCATGGAGGGTTCTTCATTTGAACCTTATATCTGCTCTAGAAATAACTTAGAGTGAACAGTGAACCACTAATAATAGCTTTACAGTTCCAGATTACAAAAACATAACTTTCTGGCAATGTTTGTCCAAGAAGGAGGAGCCACCAGGGTGCGTGTCCTGGCTGGGCTGCTTTTTCTCCCTTAAAATTTGGGTGAAAGGTTCCAAGCTCTGTTCTGCCAGCGTGCTGCTGACTCAAGCAATCCGGGCTTATGAAAAACAGTTGGTACTTATTACTATTTGGGTAAGCCCTTTTGCGTAGGACAAATGGGTGGAATTATATCCCTAGTTATTCACATGAACTGAACACTGTACGGTTCAGTCGCATGAATGATCGGATATCTTGGAAGCAAGATACCGAGGGCTGGGGCTGGCATGAAGGAAGGAATGGAGAAGGAACCACATCCAGCTCTAACCCAGGTTTACCTCCATCTCATTTTTTTTGGTGGTGAGGGGAGACTGTTTACTTTCCCTGGATCAGAATTTGGAGGGTGAACCAGTTTGTGACTCAGTATATTCATGTACTCAATTCTGTTGAAGTGTGGTTCTCTTCAGCATTGGATGGGAGGAAGCAGATTCTGGAGAACTGGACATTAAGGATGATTCACCCAATTGGACAGATGGGTTTATTGCATCCCTGGTTGATGGGTGTTTCTGCATGAACCAGTTGCACGGGGTTTTGTTTCCGAAGTTCATCTTAGATGTAGAAACTCTCTGGTTCTGGGAAGAGTAAAGGAGAGGAGGGGAGAAGAAAAAGGTGCTGGTATCTGTTCCCTACTATGAGAGTATAATGCAACGTCAGAGGGGCACCAAGGGTTCGCTGACCTGGAGAGGACAGGTAGGCATGTTGGGCTCCTAACCAGAGCTAGGCATTAGATGGAATGTTTTATTAATGACCCAGTCTAAAACCTCTTCTCTGCTTTACTAGTGCGTGCCAGAGACTTTCCTTGGACTACTATATTTTCCATGCTCTACATTGATAATCCAGTGAGTATCCCCGGGGTCCTGTGAAATGGCAGTGTTGGTCTCTTGTCTTTTTTCTTTCATTAAGTACATTTAAGAAATAGAAAACAATACAGTTTTAATTTTTTTCTTTTTAAAATATAATTGTCTATTTAAAGAACACATTTGAAATTTAACTTTTCTAACATGTATCATTACATCCAAGTTTGGGAATTTTACTTGCTGCCTTCTCTCCTTCCCTCATTTCTAATCTTATGAAATGTCCTGATCACTGAATTATACCATCCACGATAAGGGATTAGTTTCTTTCTGCTGATGATATGGGTTTCTCTATAGCATGGGTTATTATATAGTATGGGAAGTCCTAATCTTTCAAACTGAGTTCTAGATATAAAAAGTCAAAACTGGGGCTTCCCTGGTGGCGCAGTGGTTGAGAATCTGCCTGCCAATGCGGGGGACACAGGTTCGAGCCCTGGTCTGGGAAGATCCCACATGCCACGGAGCAACTGGGCCCGTGAGCCACAACTACCGAGCCTGCGTGTCTGGAGCCTGTGCTCCGCAACGAGAGAGGCCACGACAGTGAGAGGCCCGCGCGCCGCGATGAAGAGTGGCCCCCGCTCACTGCAACTAGAGAAAGCCCTCGCGCAGAAACGAAGACCCAACACAGCCAGAAATTTTAAAAATAAATAAATAAATAAAAAGTCAAAACTGGCCCCTTTCACTTATCACAGTGAACAGAATGCCTCATCTCGAGGGGAGCAAAAGGTGGAATTCTCCTTGGGAAGTTCTTATGAAATTAAATCCTATAAACTGCAGTATAGGAAAGTAACTTTAGGGTCAGCTTCTGCAGATTGGGAGTATCTTCTTTGTCCTCTAACTAATTCCTCTGACTTCTTTCATTTCCCAGATGATTCAAAGATAAAACGGAAAAATAGGGAGAAAAAAGTCCAACATTCTTGCCCTCCCCCATGTTTTGTCAACCATCCTTTTTCCTAGTCTATAATACCATATTTAAATAAAAGCTTAATTAAATGTCCTGTTCTCTTGGGTGTTTGGAGAAAAAACAAAAGCAAAAATATTTACAACTGGTGTGTGTGGAGGGGGTGCATTCCTTATGTATATTATTGACCCAAAATAAGTAGTAGCTTCTTCTACTGATTTACAGCTCAGTTGTCCATGAACTTCTAGGTATAAGGAAATATTAGTTTAAAGCTAATCTTTATTTTAAAGCCCCTTGTCTGCTGAAGGTGAAAGGGCTTAGTGGCCATATTTCCCATAAATAAAGAAATGGGAAAAAATAACTACACACACACACTTTTATCTTTTATCTCCAGCCTAAGTTCCTTCTTAGCAGGCAGAGCAGTGCACCCTCCAGGTTTCAGAGAGGAGACAACTTGGGGTCTTTTGATACTGTAGCAGGAGCCAAGAAAGGTGAATTTCTTGTTCTTAAAGCAACACCTGGCAGGGTCCCCACTGCAGGATCAGAACAGCTCAGTCACTGACTTCTGGGCAGAGCTTTGCGCTGCTATTTTGTTTGGGCTTGGAGGAGGGAAGGGGGACATAGGTGACATGCAGCATCCTCCTGTGAGGATGGCTGAGTGCATATGGATGATGGCAAAAATCTGAGGTCAAAGTCATGGCGTTTGGAATAAGATTGATTTCCTTCCCATGTGGTATCTCTCAGCAGGACATGTGTTTCTCTGTGTTTATACCTGCTTATTTATTTCACCTTCAGGTGGGCACAGGCTTCAGTTTTACTGAACATCTCCAGGGATATGCAGTGGATGAGGATGATGTGGCACGAGACTTATACAGGTAAAAGGCCCTGACTCTTTCAGCCTTCTTCAGACCAAACGTTTTTCTATTTCAACAGGAAAATTCTTCCAGTAGTAGAAGTATTATTGATTGTTCTTCATAGTCTATTTCCTGAAGATCTTTTAAGAATACTTCTATGTGAGGTGTGTGTGTGCGCCCACACGCACACAGCCTGTTTTCCACTTTATTACATTATCATTGATAAGTATGAAAGTAGAGAAAGTAGCAAGAAGAACTGACATCTTAAGGCATAATTTTAATTTTGTAAATATAGCTTTTGAAAAACAATGGAAACAGAGCAGAATTATTCAACCAAAGATGATTTTCCAACCTTTCAACTAGATGCCTAAGAGGTTTCTGCTTGCTTTCCAACATTATATTGAACTTTGCGCTTGCCAGGAAACAACATCTCGGATGTTTGTTTTCTTTCCCAGGATTCCTCCTTTGGGGCCTTCACAAAATGCAATTTTTTACTCTTGTGTTTCTCCTTCATGCCTTTTCCAGGCTGAAAGCTCAGCTTGTTAGAGAGTCTCTTACTTTTCCCTTCATATTACAAAATTATTCTTTTACTAAAAAAAAAAAAAAGAAATTTAAGGAAATGTGATGTTGTAAGCCTGATCAAACAGTATACTATAATGTCTTCCTTTCTTTTTCTTACATTCATTATAGCTATTTTTTAGTACTTGTTTTTAAAGTAAGTGACCTTTCTTATTCGGTCACATTTTTTTTCCAGTCTGTAAATTATTACAAGAGACCAAGTCCTGGATTCTTTAAGATCACTAGGGCACCCCTTTACGCATTGTAATAATTTACTAAAAGAATCCTAGTGGCCAGGAAGAGTTAACTAGCTCCTTTACCCTGCCCCCCACTTTTACCAAACACTCGTTCTGCTAATTACTTGGTGAGCAAACCCAACCAATCCCCAAAGTGAAAGTGAATCTAATAGGAGTCAGAGGTTTTTGATCTCTGACAAAAGCTTTCCGTTTTATTCTTCTTTCTCCCTGAGGCCAATGGCTGGGAGGGGTGGGAGTGGGGGAGAGGAAGGAAGAACTTCCGGCCTCTCTCCCAGAGATTTTTCTCTCTTCTCTGCTGCCCCAGAAAATGATATGGCTGTTGTCTGTCTTGCACACTTTCATCTGCCACATGTCCCATTATTTTAACACTTTCATTCAGTTTCTAGGCGGGCTGGAAAGGACCCACACTACTGCTTCCAGATACAGTGGGTCCTGGGGGCAGATTAGCCAGATCCTGACAGGGGTCTCTTCCCTGCCCCCAGCTCACGCACCTCCTTTTTCCCGCCACAGACATAATCCTGCCGGCTGTCTTTTACAAGTTTACTCAAGCGCCATGTCTTTCTCATTTAGCACTGACTGTGAGCTCTCATTTTTCAGATCGGAAACCTACTTCTCCCCCATACCCGCCTCCTACTCCAACCCTCTTTTAGCTTAAATCCAAACAACCTCAGTTGTTTAACTAGCAAACACCCTGAGGGTGGAGGGTCTGTATTAAAGAAATGCATCAGACCCTCTAAGCCAGAGCCTTGCACCCTTGCCCTTCCTTTTCTGGCTCTCTTGCCCCTCCCCCAGAGATGGTCACAGCTTCCAGTTGACCCTCTGAGTGGATATTTACTGCTGACATGTGGTTCATCTCCCCTTGCAAGACATGTAAAGAGAACCTATTTCAAAGCATCCATTGTTTATAGCTGTTTTAGTTCTTTTTGCTTCAGGCTCTTAGAACTGGAAAGTAGTTAATCAAGAGTAGTGCAGAAAACTGATTTCAGCTGTTTCCTTTATGGTTTGCACTATTTGTTTCCCTTTGTGACTACAACCTTCTCTCCAGCTGTCCAGATGGGTGTTTGGAATAAGAAGGTTGCTTTGAAACCTATAAATTGTCTACTATTGGTTTAAAGAGTAGAACATTCTTTTTCTCCCTTTGAAAACCATCTTTCTTTTTTTCTGAAAATCCAATTCCTTTTCACTATTATTAGTGCACGGCTGTAAGGAGGAGACTCCTAAAAACATTTGACATTCACATTTAGGCTGCTTTTCTTTGTGTTTGGAAGTGAAACTTTTTCACTAACAAGATGTTTAAAATTTTTTTTTTCTCTTTCGAATGTGTTTAGGACCACAATGCCTCTCTGGTTTAGAAAAAAATATAAATTTCCTAAAGAATAATACATTTTCTAACTTTGGAGTAGACCAGCTGGTGCCACTCTCCCTCTACCACTATTTTTTGATGGCCTACTATGTGCCCGACATGGTTCCTGGTGCTGCTGATACAGTAGTAAGCAAGCTCCCCAGTCCCCACTCTCCCAGTGTGCCTGAAGTTATCTTCTTAGCAGCCAAACGGAAATGCTGCTATTCTATTCCACATATTGGTTTGCATGGGAGATAGTGTGTATTGCTAAACAAAGCTTCATGACAGTGTGACTATGAAACAGGTTTCATATATTAAATTAGAACAATACTGCATGATGGGTGCAGGCAGAGATCATGACCTGGCCATACTAGAAGTGGAATGAATGAATGCAGAGGATGGCTCCCCATCTGATGCAACAGAATGAAACCACCAAGATTCTTGTTGCTGTGCTTCTTTCAGCCTGTCAGCGACTAAAGCTACACCTTGTTTGGCTTTTGTTGGTACGGAGCTTCTGCTGAGATTATTTTAACCTCAGTTCTCCTGGATGTCTTGTATTTACTATGACCCAGACTCCCCTAGAGCTGACCAAAGTCCAAGGCTGTCTTTGAATCTATCATGCGTTATCATTTACATCTACCTTCTCTGCCCCGAACCCATCTTCCCTTTTAAAAAAATTATCTGAGGAGTATTTTCTCCTACTCATTCACCCTTCCAATCTGTGTTTCATCCTATTGTCCTTTAATGTACGTTTCTGCCACCAGGTAGCCTTTGACTAAAATTTGACTCAAATTGACAAGGCCTTGGCACAATGCCAGCAAGGTCGCCAAATGGAAACACCTGGAAGAGGCATGCCTTGCGTGCCATGTGGTGCTTGTGCCTGAGTAAATGCATGGAGTGCGCGGGCACACGCACACACGTGTATGTATTATGCCTTATGTATTTTGGCATTTCTACTAAAATTTGCAATTTTATGTGAGCATGATTCTAGATATTATTTTGAAACAACGCTTCACCACATAATGGTATAGTCCTTGATGAAAACACAGTTCAATGAGCAAATGACATATGTACATGCAACTTACTAAATTTACCTTTTTCATTCTTCATTCCCATTTAAGAAAGACCTACTAAGGCCTTGCTATGATTAGCCAAATTTCTGTTCATATCCTACTGTGAAATTAAATCTCTGTGATAGCTTCCTCATGTGGGACCTTGCCTTGGAAACTTCAGCTAGATAATCCTGCTTTTTCAGGCTGGAAGCAACCTGGGAGATTATCTCCTTCAGCTAAGATTGTCAGATAAAATACAGAATGCCCAGTTAAATTTGAATTTCAGATGAACAACGAATAATGTTTTAATCTACGTATGTCGCATGAAATATTTGGAACATATTTCTACTGAAATGTTATTTGGTGTTTATCTGAAACTCAAATTTAATTGTACATCTTTTGTTTTTATTTGCTAAATCTAGCAGCCCTGACAATCCTCCAACAAATTCTTTAAGGAAATAAGCTTTAAGCTAAAGCACAAGGCTTAGTTCAGATTTACTATATTAGAATGTCTATTGACATTCCAGCTAGCAGGCAGAGAGAAAGACAAGCAGTTTTTAGCCTGAAGGTTGGAGAGGGAAGGCTGGAGAATAAACTCCTGTTTTTATCTCAGCTCTAAAGCTAGCTCATTGCCAGCACAAACATGGACGCTATATAATGCAGCTTCCCAGGTTTAGTTGCTACCAAGATTTTAGTTACTATAAATAATAAACAGAGAAATAAACTGAAATTCTACAGTAGAGTTTAATGGTGGGTTTTTATGGAGCCTTTGAAAATTAAGTATTTCCAGGATCACGGTGATTGTAATGACCCAGTTTTGCCTCTGGGTGACCCTTGAACTTTCTCCTTCTCCTGGTTTTGCAGGGCCTCCTTGCCTTTCATGTTCACTGGCTGGTTTACGGCTTTTAGTCCCTCAGCAGGAAACTGGAACAGAAACCCTGCCTAGCTTCTCAGGCATTGCAATCTGGGTCAAAACATTCATAAAGCTTCTGAGTTTCACAAGTTTTTGTTTCCTTTCTGAAAGATTTTGTTCAAGTAGAGAATGATTCAATAATCCACCCTTTTCTTGCTTATTATAAAATAATGTCCTGAGGCTGTTTAAGTCTATTTCAGCTTACCAAGGTGGCTGTTGGCATTCTTTCCTAAATGTGATTCTTTTGACCCTGGCGGCCACTGTGCATTTACTTCAATGTCTGTGACCATTTGGTGGTTTTCCCTTAGACTACAGTCATTTTACAGCTTTTCTGTTCTTTGGTTATTAAAACACTGAAATGCTGGGAGCCCCGTTAGAATATAGAAATGTTCAGCTTCCCCACAGAGAGAGGTTGGTAAGCAACTAAGGTTCCCATTACCTCACCGCAACCCGAGATTAATGGGGTCATAAGGTTTGCACAACTAACTCCACAAATTGCTAAGTAATAGGTGAAAGCCTGTAGCACTTTGCTCAAGGGTCCCCTCAACAGGTGGGTGATCCAAGTTGGTAACCCAGGGATTTGGAAACCTTCCCAGAGTGTTGTTGTTCACTTGTCTCAACTTTGAGTATCACAGAGTAAGCCCACAAGTATTTTTCTAACCATCCACAGAGTATGGAGTGTTATGCACATGAGACGTTGAAAAAATGCCTACAGGAACTTATAGCATAATGGTATCTTAATTCAAATGTGAAACCTATTGTCCAAGGGTGAAATTGTGTAGCATAGCATGATTCCGTGTGATTTTTTTTGTTGTTCTTCTTTTTGCAGTGCACTTACTCAGTTTTTCCAGTTGTTCTCTGACTATAAAGACAATGACTTTTATGCCACTGGGGAGGTGAGTTGAAGTCATGTTTTGTTGCATGCTTCCAACATCATCAGGACTGAAATATATTACGACACTTGTGGTTTATTCATTCAGTATATACACACGCACACATCAATATTAATTCAGCCCATATAAAAAATTATCCAATTATCCCCCAGATGTCCTCCATAACGTAGTTTTAAAAATTCAGTGCCCAATAAAGGTTCATATATCACAGTGGGTTGTCATGTCTCAGTACCATGTCTTTGTTGGTGTTGTTGTCATTTGTGATGATGATTATCCAGAGTCTAGACAAGGTGCCTTGTAGAGTGTCCCATTTTCTGACTTTGTCTGACTCTTTTCCAATGCTTAGATTCACTGAAAGCATTTGGCAAGAACACTACATAGAAGATGTTGTTTACTTTCTGTTCTATCACATCAGAAGGCATATAACATCTTTGTTCCATTACTGGTCAGTTAGTCAGGGTGGTATCTGCCAGATCTCACCATTGAAAAGGTACCATTTTCCCTTTGAAATTAATAAATAATCTGAGACCATGTGAACATCTGCTTCCCCCAACACACACACCACATATGTCACCAAGTAGTTTTAGCATACACTGATGATTCCTGTCTGAATCAGTAATCATACTGGGGGTTATAAAATGGTGATTTTTCTGATCTATCTTCCTTTAGATATCATCTGGCATTCTTCTGTAGAGAACATCTTTCCCTCCTCCTCTTCTCTGATATGTACTTTAAAAATATCACTGGGGACTCATGGATTGTTAATTCTGTTTGCTGTGTTAAATTTTATTGCTATCATTATTGTTTTTGATGCTTGTATTTTCCTATATTTGGTCAATGGGAACCCTTCAGGCTGGCTCCTGTGTCCTTTTGACACATTGTCCCCATTTCTCCCTGTTAGCCTTTGAGCATTTCCTTGCTCTTTGGCACAAATTAGTTATAAGTTATAGGATTATCTTGTACTTTCCCTGCCCTAGCAGGGAATTAATTCTATTTTTTTCCAGGGTGATTATGTTACAATTTAATGAACAGTTCATTTGCATATGTTGGTTTCAATCTTAAGGTTTGCTTTTTTTCATCCTTTTAAATTTAAGGTTATTTTAAAAATGTATAGCAGCCAATATTTTGAGAACACAGACATTCTTAGGTGCTAGGAGTACAGTTGTGAACAAAACAGAAAAATTCCCTGCATTCGTACATTCCAGAGGTGAAAGCAGTGATAATGAAAGAAATAAATATGTACCAGATGGTCAGGCAGCGATATGTCTGAAAAAGATGTCATGAAAAAGATAAGCAGGGTGAGGGTTGGAGAGTGATGGAAGTGTTATTTTGGATAAGATTGTCAGAGAAAGTCTCTTCGGTAAGGAGACAATTGAGCAGAGCCCTGAGTGACGTAGTGGAGTGATCTCTGCAATATCTGTGAGAAGAGCTTTCCTGGAAGAAGGAACAGCAAATGCAAAGACTCTGAGGTAGGGACAGGCTTGGTGCACTCAAGGAAAAGCATTGAGCCACTGTAGAAGGAGCTTAGATGGGAGAGGCAGGCTGATCGTGTAGGGCCCTGTTGCTCATGGCAGAGTGGTTAGACTTTATTCTAAGTGTAATGGGAAACCATTGAAGGGTTCAGTGTTCCCTGAAACAGTATTTAGAATCAAATTCAATTCAGTTCTACACACATATATTGAGTATGTACTGTGTCTGAGGCTTTGGACAAGTATTAGAAAGTCAAAGATTAAGACCTTAACTCTACTGTAAATCTGAGTCTAATAATAAGTACCATACAGAATGAAGAGTACAGTTAGAGAAGTAGCTGTAAAGACAAATAGTATAAGGTGAGCAAATAGCTACCTTTCAATATGGGATCCTCAGGAAAAGTCAAACAGAGGAGACAACAATTAAATTGGATTTTTTTTTTTTTTTTTTTTTTTTTTTTGCGGTACGCGGGCCTCTCACTGCTGTGGCCTCTCCCGCTGCGGAGCACAGGCTCCGGACACGCAGGGCCAGCGGCCGTGGCTCACGGGCCTAGCCGCTCCGCGGCATGTGGGATCCTCCCGGACCGGGGCACGAACCCACGTCCCCTGCATCAGCAAGTGGACTCTCAACCACTGTGCCACCAGGGAAGCCCTAAATTGGATTTTGAAGGATAAATATGGGTGTATTAGTCAAGGCTCTTTTGCTTGCAAGTGACAGAAACCCTATTCAAAGTGTCTTAAGTAAAACAGGGGATTGAATTGTTGGCATCAGGCATAGCTGGATCTGGTTGCTCAGACCTTATCAGGATCTTGTCTCATGTTCTCTCCATCTATTCACTTGGCTTTGCACTTCACTGATTTCATTCTCAGATAAGTTCTTTTCACCTGTGCCCTTGACTCTCCAACCCACTCCAGAGCTCTAGGTATAGCCTACCAGCTCAACTTCTCTTTCCCAATAATTCCACCATATACCGAATCTCATTATCCATTTGAATTCCATGGCCATTCTAGAACTAATAACTGGAGTCAGGGGGATGGAGGAAGTGACACTCCTGTCATTTTGGTAGCAACCCTGGAAAACACCCAGTCTCCACCACCAACAGAAGAGTGATCTGCTTAGTGTGTAATTCCTTGTCTTGCAAATAATGTGACAATGTCGTTAACCATCATGTTGAACTTTCAGCAAAGCTGCCGAATTCCGAATGAAAAATTTGACTTGTCTATTTCATGTCTGCCTGGTGGTTTCATGCATGTAGTTTCTGAATGTGTGTAGCAAAGGACAGTTTTCTTTGTATATTCTCTGCTGCAAGGATGAATACTTTTAAGGAAACCTGTGCCTTCCAAGTGATGAAGGAAGATGGTAATGAGGGCAGGCAGAGCCTGGGATGGAGATGCACTTGCCCGGCAGCAGCATCTTCATGAGAACCACACAAGATACATTAAATCTGGGGGCACATCTTTTTCTAAAAGGTAGAGCAGTAAATAATGCCTTGATGGTTTATTATTGGCAGGATGCTGTGTTTCTCTAGTCTACTTTGTTCCACCTGGTCTTCTGTTTTAAGGCTAGGAGGCAGAATGGAGAAGTGGAAGGAATTCTGGATTAATAATCAGGAGACCTGAGGTTCATTGCTGGCTTTGCCTCTCTCTGGATGATTCCAGACAAGTTCTGTAACCTCTCTGGGCCTCTGCTTTTCATCTTACAATCAGAAGGGTTGGTTGTTAAATTAGATCACTTCTGGGGATATTTTACTTTACTGGATACCCAACTATAGTTACCTAGATGTACTCTTAAAGCATCTGTATACAATTGCAGTTTTAACATAACACCAGCCCACCCTCCCTGTGTCTGCCACCAAAAAAAATGTTGTAGTAGATTTTTCAAGAAAGGGAAATCTTTTCTCTTGTGAACTCTTAATTTCCTGAACAAATAATGCCGCTAGATTTGTAGAATTGTTCTTGGAAAACAAATGCATAAACTCCGAAATGGTTTTCTGCTTTTGATTGCAAAGGTACTAGACCTAAATATCCTCCACATTTGTGTGCTATGAATGAGGGTAGCCTGATGCTCAAAGGGGCTGGAACAGCTGTTCAGTGCCCTAACTTTGGTGTAAGGGAGTCTGGAAGTAATAACAGTACCTACTGCATAGGGTTGTTTTGAGCATTTAATTAGATAATCCTCCTCAAATATTTAGCAGAGTGACTGGCTGTGGTGAGTACCCAGCATATGATGACTATTATTACCATTCATGTTGAAAAGCTGGATTAAAATGTTATGGCTCCAAAGCATATGGCCTAATGCATGTAAACAGGGGCTGAGATGTTTAAAAAGCTCTGCTCCCTTGTTCTTGGGGTATGGCATTGTCTCCCCTCTTATTTTGAAATCATCTTTAAAAGAAATTGTTTGCTTCATCAGAAAATGATGGTGGAGCTTAGAAGTTTTGGATGGTAGCAAAATGTGTGGGGACCAGTCTGGGCCCTTCGCCCCTGCCGTGTGGACCACGCGAGGCCACAGCAAGGCATAGTGCAGACCTGCAGTTGGGGCAGCGGGGAAGGAAGAACTGCTTTGTCTGCTTCCCTTCTCTCCATTTCTGCCCAGAACACCAACTGGAATTAATTTTCTCTAAAGAGAGACAAATGTGTCTATAAATCACCCTCCTCAAGGCATGAAAAAAATGTACTTCAAAAAGAGAAACAAGCTGCATTTAATTCATATAATTAACTTTCTTCCTAAGTGTTATCCTTTCTGAGCCAGTAACTATTAGTGAGATTGCTCTTTTTCTTGAGGTACAGACACTCTTTAGAATCCACTCAAGTGTATGTGGGCCCAGCTAAAATTTAAAGCACAACAGCCCTGGCGCTGGAAGGCAGGGAGGTGACGGTAGGGAGGGGTCTGCCCACTGTCCTCTGAGCCTGTGGCTTTCTGTCCACTCATGGGAAAGATGTAGCGTGTAGAGGCATTTGTGCCAATGGGTGGGAGCGCTTCCAAACTGGCAGGGCATGTGGTTAAAACTGGGCATCTCCTGATCAGCGGGAGAGGCCTACTTTCCTTAGAAGCAGTTTTGCAACCATGATTAATTCGAAGGCTGAATCTGAGGCAAAACTTTGAAGCTATTTAAAAATTAGTGAGCTTAATAGGATACTTTATCTTCATCTGCATGAGTGAAGTCCTGCTGGGCTCACAGAGTCTGATTTCTTTATTGAAATTGTCATGGTCCACTGGGTTCCGGTGGCAGGCTCCCAGGAGGTGAGAGCCAGGTTTGTTTCATTTGTTGCATACAATACTAGGCACAGTGTTGAATGCATGTTATAGAGTGGCTTCACACAAGGCATTTGCCAGATAAAATAAAATATCAATGATATTTCTCTTTGGCTTTTTTACATCTCTTTTCATGGCTCTTCTCTCCCTGTACTGCACCCCAGGCCCTGGGAACCTCCTTTCTACTCCCTTATTTTCCAGGGTCATCCAGTGCCCTACCTGCCACGCTTGGCCTTCCTTTCCTTGGCTGTGTTGTGCTCAGGTCCTATTTCTCCCATGCTTCTTCCATCCCCATCATGATTGTTCTGTTTCTCTCCCCCATTCTGACTTGTTAGCAGCTCACTGTCCATTAGAGAGAATCTGATCAATTAAATGTACTTCCAACATACTTGTCTTTGAATAGAGGACAGAGCCTAAGCCATAGAAAGATGCTTGTAATAGGGGAACTTCAAGCACTGACATACCTGTGAAGGGGTGGGAAGGGAGAACTCTCCTAACTATAGGCCTATAATTGTTTTATGTAGGCCATACCTTTATCTTATTAGTCCAGGCTTGTGATCATTGAATTTGGTGATTAGAAGGATGCCTTCACAAGTTATCTCGTCCCCTTGTTTTATTTGTAGATCTTATTTGAGAATGTTTATGGAGAGTGGATCATATGACAGGCATGATGCTAAGCAGTGTTTCATGCATTACCTTGTTTAATCCTCACAGCTGCCTTATGAAGCTGGCACTGTTATTATCATCTCCATTTTACAGTTGAGATGACTGAGGCTTAGAGAGGTCATGTAGGCTTTACAAGCTCACCCAGCCAAGATTGGAACCTAAGCAGCCAGACTTCATCACCCAAAGACTGTAGTCACAGGATGGGCTAAGGATTGTAACCCCCTTCGTGAAGATGCTCTCTGGAGCCTGGCTCCTCAAAACTGCACTGTTTCCAAGACTTGCCTTTTCCCACAGAATAGATCCACTGTCTGTACAAGGGAGTCGGACATCCCTTACATATTTTGTACAGAATCTCTAAGGGCTACTAACCTTATACAAACAGAAAAGAAGTTCTCTAGCTTCTTGGATATTTCTGTCTTTTGATCATAAAGTTTTATGGAGTAAATGGAGGTTTCAAGTGATATAAAGGCTTGAAGTCCTTGGAATGTAATTACTTCTCAAAGCTTGGAACTTGCTGAATATTACTAGATGACATTCGAGCTGCTTTAACTCCTGAGCTCATGACGGATGTCTATTTTCAGTTATGTTCCTCTGACTTGCCAATATTTTGTTTTAGAATTGAAAACGGTTTGTGACTATTTAATGAATTTAATATTAGAAAAGTCAAGGTTTAAGCTGCAACCTGGAGAATTGAACAGGGGCATATGGAAATGTTTGCAAAATTGGGCCTCGGGCTTTTGGATAGCATATCTAAGTCAAATCAACACATATTTGCTGATTCTCTGGTTACGTGGAGAAGAATATGGGTAAATCAGACGTCAGTATAAGCTTTGTCTGAAGTGAGCTACTATGCTGGACCAAGTGGCAGGGCGACACAAACAGTACCCAATTGGATGAGATGTCTAGGCTGGGGACCAGAAATGCTAAATTATATCTATTACGTAAGCAGCTTCAACCTTCTGAGTTCTATCTATAGTGAGCAAGTGAAGGACTCAAGTTTGTTGACTGTGGCCCAGTATATTCACACTCTTTATTTAAAAGTCAAATTAACTGTAATCTCTAAACAAAAGGGTTTATTCATCTGTTCAAGTCACCTGGCTTCAAGCTGGGTATGAATTTCTCCAAAACTGGCACCAAAGTTAGAGCTGGGGGGAGGTGAGGTACATCCTTTTCACCTATGTTTTGTCACTGATGGAATTAATTTTTAAAGAAGCATCATCTCAAAACGAAATAAGAACATATTTGGAAGGCAGTACATACTTTTGCATAAATTTATGTGGCTAAAAGTTGGATACAGATCAAAATGTTTTTCTCATATGTGTATTCCTGTGGATTCTACATTTCTTTTTAAGCTCATAGTCAAGAGAAATAGATGTCTAGATAAAGTCTTATTCTCGTTAGAAGCCTTTTTTTTTTTTTAAATCACAGCAGTGTGGCCTTGAAATTAGATGACACGTGGTCTAGCAATGTCTAGGAAGTTGCAGAGATTACCACAATACCAAAGCTCCAGTTTTCTCCATTCATTAATTTTCTGAACTGGCCGTGTTAAGGCCACACCTCTTCTCTCCTCAGAAGAAATAATGGTGCCAAGTGAAGTAAGATTCTACCCCAAGGCTAGATGAAGTCAAGGTCACCCTAGCTTAATCCTGTCCTCTTGGCTGCTGTGTCCTGTGTGACTCCGTTAAACTTAGGCTTTTCACCAAGTTTTATAGTTTTCAATGTGTGTATAAAATTCTCTTCAAGGCATATCCCCCTGTTCACTCTGACCACCCCTGTACATGGGGCTGGTTCCACCATAGTCTGTGTTTGGGGACAGCTAGAGGACATGACACCGATGTGACTCTCTCCAGAAGGGCAGCCCACCTGGTTTCCTCCCGGAAGACATGGAAGAGTTCTCACCAGCCCCGAAGTGAACTCTTCAGAGACATTCATTCTAGCTGGAGTGGCTGGGGGTTTGGGGGCAGAGCAGGGAAACGGACGTAGAATGACCCTGACCATCCTTGACATGCTATTGCCAAGGATGGCAACTCCCTTTTTCCACTTGCAGGCAGAGGTGAGGAGCTAGGGCCAATGACTAGTGATACTTGGTAACCAGGTTCAAAGGCCATTGCTCATTATCACTGATGAAGGTTCTGCAAGTTTTACCATAAAAGGTATATTTAGAAGCCAGTCAGAGAGTGAATATAGCTGCATCTACTTTTTTTTTTTTTTAAACTAAACTTCAGTAAGAAATGCAGACGACTAAGAGTAGCTTAAACAATAGTAACTGCTAACATATGTGAAATTTCTGTAAGAGGACACTGTTTCCATTATAATATTATTCTCTGACGCGATTTTGTTTCTTCTGGAGGAGCTGATTGAAGCTTGATTTTCGATATGATTTTTTTGACTCCCTTAAAAGTAACCGGGTGGCAGGGGTACAGTAAGTCGGCTATGAATGTTGTTGAAACATGTAAGAAGGGAGAGATTCAAATGGAATACACAATTACAAGTTTCTTTAAGTCCAATTTCATTTTGCTTTGACACATCTGGATAATTAACCAAGTATTACATTCTCTCTAGACTATTTTTACAAGTACAATATGCTCCTGACGTGATTTCCATTAGGCTGTTCCAAACATCATTTAAGAACACAGAAAGATTGCAAACCAAGATTCAAAAACACTATTCAACTCTGATGTTGGGACCTTTTTTCTCTCATGGGGGGAAATAAAAGTTTGAGAGCTGAATTCTGAGATCCTTCTGATGTCAGAGGAAAACTGGAGGTTTACTGCTTCTTTAAGCTCCAAATACAAGCACATACAAACATACCCTAATGGCTCTGGCCCTTCTTGTCAAAGGTGAGCTCAAAATATGGTCACTGTGGGGCAAAGGAGCCATACAAGAATAGTGTTGGAAATTGTAGCTTCTTTAAATATTGGATAGGAATAATTACTAAGGGCAAACTAAAATCCTGATGTGTTGATTGCTAATCTAGTTTGAATTATTATGTTAGTTAAATATATTTGTCTGACTGAGTTCCTCATTTGAAGGTCACTGCTGAATTCTAAAATAGTATGTGTTCAAACAGTTTCTGGCCACACTTTTCCTCTTTCCTTTTATAATTGCTTTGATGCTGTTCAGAGCTTGTTTGAGGCCAGTGTCTGATCTGAGGGTAGAAGGTTAGTGTTAGTTCACAGACTTCAGGAGCTTCGTTGGCCAGCTGCTGCCCACATTGGTGAACCCCAGCCAGAGATCAGAGAAACCACAGGGCTAATAGTTGTGGTTGTCATTGTTTTAGTTGTTGTTATGGGCTGAACTCAGAACAAAAGAAACAAGAGTTCATAAAGTTACAGGATCGCAATTATAAGTCCTAAGGGCCATATAGTCCATTTCTGATCCATCAGACAACCACACCTAACTTCTCCCCCCAGAGTCTGGCATTCTATTCTATTTAAAACATATCCGGAAAAGGGAAAACTGGGTAAAATCAAACATACTTGATTTATTGTCTGGTTGTCTTTTAAAGTGCTCGTGGTGGTCAGAGAATCATTAACTCGAGAAACAAATGGTTCAGGAAGAATAAACAAATCTGATCTTGAAGAAAAAAGAAAAAAAGAAATATGTCTCAACAAGGAGAGTGAAAATAATTGAAATTTCATTGTAATGTTTCAGTGTCTGTTTTCCATAAAATAATCCTATAATTGTCTACTGTGTGACAGCCTGAGTCGCGCAACCAGTGGAATGATTAATGAAAACGGCAGTGAAGGATTTGTCACACTGACACAGGGCAATGAAGTGTGTGATAGTCATTAGAAAGCAAAATCCAAGGTAAACATCATCACTGTTAGGTTAGCAGATGTAGACTGAACATTGAGGAATCTGTTTTGGATGTGGTTATAGAACTGCTCATCTCACTGTCTCATTTTCCTAAATGGTCTGCTTAGCAAGTGTGCAGTGGATAAATCCAAGGGTGGGTCCCAGGTTGGGGGACCAGAGATCCATAGTCTATCCAGGACCCTTGACTGAAATGTGATTTGATAAGAGAAATGGGAAGCGTAGAGGCAGCCAAGCCCAGATAGAATTCCAGGTGGACATGTGAAACACACAGACCTTTGTTTTCATCATTTTAAAATATAGGAAGATAATGTTAACTTTACATTGGCTCAAATTAAAGTAGGTGAAATAATCTGTTCATGGTGGATGCTCAGATTGAGTGGGTGTTCCTTTTTGATCTCCTGCCTGAGTCCCGGATACATATGATGGTCGCAAGGGGGAAGGTGCCATAAAAATGTGACTGTTTTAGCCTAAGTTTGTCATCACTACTTATAAAGTACATACCCTTCTATCTCTGAAAAAGTCAAGGGAGGTGTTTTGTTGCTAGATCTTATAACAAGACAACTTGAGTGATAGCATCACTGGAAAGTGTACTTTTTTAGCATTTGTACTGATTTCCAATAGAGAAAACATGTTTAGAAATAATGTCAGATGAGTCTTTCATTTATCAGCTATGTTTTTATGTACCTACTATGTGCTGGCTATTGTACACATTGTGGAAATAATAAGCCATGAAATGGTAGACTTTGCCTTATCACATTTGAGTCAAGTTTTCCATAATGTATTTTTA
Source organism: Physeter macrocephalus (assembly GCF_002837175.3). NCBI lineage: Eukaryota > Metazoa > Chordata > Mammalia > Artiodactyla > Physeteridae > Physeter > Physeter macrocephalus. The sequence goes on from NC_041218.1 coordinate 48,467,705, forward strand.
AAAGATATTGTGATCTTTACAAGTTTTGTGCTTTATTCATTTTTGTGTCTACTCAAGTATCTGTTATGATACCTTTGACAGAAGAGTTGCCCAATAAACCATCTTTGAATGAAGATTATATAATACATTTGTACCAGTGAAATGATTAGTCAAGAAAATTTGCTTTTTTGGTCAATTTACAGAAATTTTACTTGATAAATGTTCACGTACTATCCCTAAAAGGAGAATATAGCAAAGTTATACAACAAACCAAATTTCAGACACGGAAGCTAAAAAGTACTCATGAGTATGAATGGATAAGCTGCTTTGATTTAATACTTTGCCTGAATAATTATTATTGCACAAGAGGAGTGCATCAGTGAAGGGATCTTGTGTGAGTTATGTAAATTAAGTTCTTCCATCATAATTTGGAAGGGGTTTAGGATTTGGAGTAGGTCAGACCAGGTTTAATTCTGACTCTATCACTTAACCTCTCTGAGCCCCAATGTCCTTACGTTGAAATGGGAGTAATGATAACTGCAGCATATGATTATGGCATGGAAAAAATTAGAGCTCTCCAGAATTCCCAGTCTTTGAACTTCAGGGCCCTGGAGAGCCTTGGACAGATTGTGAAAGTTCTGCAGATCCATGTGTACCCACATAATGCATCTAGTCTATCTAGAATATATGTGCATTGCTGTTTTTCAAATGCTTGTAGGCTAATTCAAGATTCATTCATTGAGCAGCTGTTTACTGAGCACTAACAAATAGCATCAGGTACAGGGGATACACTAATAAACAAAACAGACAGATATCCCTGTGTCTGTGGATCTTCTATTCTAGTGTGGGTAGGGGAATAACAATACACGAGGTAAAAAGTAAAAGTTTGTTGGAGAGTGATCAAGATTAATATGAAAGAGGAGAGAAGGGGAATATAAAATATCAAAAAAGGGGTGTTAAAATTTTTGATAGGGTGGCCATGGAGGGCAACCCTCAGAAAGCCTCACTGAAGGAAGTGAGGGAGTTAACCATATGGATATCTGGGGAAGAACATTCCAGGGACAGAAAGAGCTGATGCAAGGGAAGGAACAGTACAGATCACAATTATGATTTGGTCTGAGAGAGGCTGGAGAGGAGTAAGCAAGAGGATAGTAGGGGATAATGTGAGTGAAGTGACCAGATCATGTCAGCCCTTATGCCCCAGAAAAAGCACTTCACTTTTGCTTTGAGAGAGATGGGAAGTCATGAGAGGGTTTGAGCAGAGGAGTGGCACGATCTAATTTAACAGACCACTGTCTTGAAATTAGACTGGATGAGGGTAAGAGCAAAAGCAGAGGCCCATTGAGGAGGCTGCTGCAAGAATCCAGGCGAGAGATGACGGTACCTGGAGCAAGGTGATAAAGCGGGGCGGGGGGTGTGCAAAGACACTGGATTCCGGATGTGTTTTGATAGAATAGGTAGAGTTGATGAGATTCACTAATGGACTTTCACGAGGTGTGAGTGAAAGAGATAAACAGTGGCGCCAGGATTTTTGGCCTGAGCAGTTAGAAGAACAGAGTTTACATTCATGGAAATGGAGGCTGCAAGGAGGGCTTGGGGATTGGAGCTTCGTTTTGAACATAGGAAGTTTAATGTTAGACATACAAGTGGAGATATCAGGAAGGCAACTTTTTAATGGAAGAAACACGGAACTATTTTTAAATATTACTGAACCAATAGTGGCTCTTTTCAGCATAATCTAAAAGCAGTATTATCATGTTTGTGTCAGCAAACTATGTTCAAATTGAAAAAGAGCCTTACGTTGGAAAAGGTTGGAAACAGAGGTAAGTTCAAGTGACCATTTTAGGGCCAATAAATATTATTTATCCTTTTCCTCTTCCTTTAATACATGTTGATTTCAAATTTTGGCATCATTGTACAGATTTTGAAATCTTAATTTTGGCCTTGGGATTTTTTTTGTTTGTTTGTTAAATAAAGCTTGCAATGGAACTTTCTGGTAAGGAAAACCCTAAGGGTGGCAGAATTGTGTTCACTGGTGTCCATGTTATTTCTTTTGGAAGGAAATTAGAATGTTCATTTAGGACATGTTCACTTGTTATTTTTTTGCGCTCCTAACCTGTGACCTGCATGTCACTCCATGCTATTTGGGATGACAAAAGAAGGAAGGGACAGAGCTCCGTGCTATTGTCAAATTTGCAATGTGAGGTTAAGAAATACATGTGTCTTGTGGAAATACTGATTGTTTTATTGTGATTTTAATTTGCATAAACACCTCATTTTAGTAGCATTGATTTGTGATGGTTCATTTTAACGTCTACCCTTCTCAGTCTTACGCGGGGAAATACGTGCCGGCCATCGCCCACTACATCCACATGCTCAACCCCGTGATGACCATGAAGATCAACCTGAAGGGAATTGCTCTTGGAGACGCGTATTCTGATCCCGAGTCAGTAGGTGGCCCTTTTTTCCTTTCCATTTTGTTCCTTAAAGAGAGTAAATACCCTTTAACCAGATGGAGGCTCCTCTTACCCTACAGACCTAACTTCGTAAAAGGGAAATACTGTTGCTCAGTTGACTTTCTAATGATTTAAATCTTCTAATTTTTAACAAATGTTTTACAGTGTCAACTTACTATATGTCAGCCTATGTTGGCTGTGAGTGCAAGTGTCAATGTGTGTATGTACGAGTGTGTGCACCTGTGCTTGGTGTGTTTGTGTGTACTCTGTGTACATGTGTGTTGTATGAGTGTTTGTGTGGTTACGTGGTGTGCGTTTGTGTATGTTTTGTGTATATGTGTTTGTGTAGTGTATTTGTGTGTTTTACACGAATTGTGTGTGTGCTCTGTGTGTGTGTGGTGTGTGTGTGTTTGTGTATGTGTGTGCCGTGTGTATGTGTGTGCCGTGTGTATGTCTTATGTATGTGTGTGTGTGGTGTATTTTGTGTTGTGTATGCATTGTGTGTGTTGCACGTGTATGTTTGTGCGGGGTGTGTGTGTATATGTGTGTGTGTTGTCCTGCTCCGCTAATTGAGAAGTTACAAAGGGTTATTTCACGAGCAGATGGGCTTCCCTCACATCCCTCTCTCTCCATGCAGCGTCTGTGTTTGCTTCTTTTCTCCTCAGATCATACAGGGCTATGCACCCTTCCTGTTCCAAATTGGCTTGTTGGATGAGAAGCAGAGAAAGTACTTCCAGAAGCAGTGCGATGAGTCCGTGAAATACATCCAGGAGGAGAAGTGGTCTCAGGCCCTTGAAGTGAGTTCTGGGGCCTGCGCTGCCCTGGCGCAAGGAGCACCATCTGAGAAGGTCCCGGAAGCACTGCGGTGCCTGGCCTGTCTCTTTGTTGTTAGCAAAGGTGTTTCCTTGGTGCTGTCCCGAGATCAGGAGGCGAGACAGTAGGCTTGCAGCGAAGAAAAGAGCCATCTGGGTTTCTTGGCATTTACTTTGACCATATTTTAAACCTGAGATCACCTCGGGGTGTTTATCTAACTGTGTCTTTCATTAACTGTTTTGATTTCTTGAAATGCTGTGTAGGCCCTCAAGGCATCCCTACCATAAAGAAATAAGAAGAAAGGCAACCTGGAAAGTGGATGCATATGCTTCCACATGTGCTCTAAACCCTTCAGAGGGTAATATCCACACACAGGGCTCCAGCTGGGGAAGTGGCCACAGTGTAACAAATGTCACATGTTCCTGCGTGTCAGGAAGAAAGAGTATAAAGCGTGGTGGCTTGAAACTTTTACAAAGAGCCATTGGCATTTGTAAATATCGTCACATCGCTCTCCTAAAATTAAATTTGAGGATCAAGTAACATGCTTATATTCTTCAACCTTCTTTTTTTTGGTTGTTTAAAATGTAAGACTATACTAAATATTAGGATGCAGGAGGCTCGTGTTTGTTGCTCGTTTGTTTTTTGGCCGGTGCAGGCAAAGATCATGTGTAAGCAATCTTCCTTGGGGGTTTTTGTCACCTTTGCCATACAACCTGCGTGTTTGACACATTAGTAAATGAGGTGAGGACTGAATTTTGAGACGTTTAATCTTGTTACTGGGAACACAGCCTGTCACAGTGTACCTAACAGCATTGTTATTATTAAGGCTGAGGCCTGGTATTCATAGTCTTTTAGGCGCTGTAGGTCAGCTGGTTCAGATCAAAACAGGAGACATACAAACTTATGGAGAAGGGTGGGGTAACAAAGTTGTGCTCCATTTTACAAATAGGGTGCCAGGGCAGTGACTGCCCTTGTTGTGAGTTCTGACAGCAGCAAGCTGTGTAAATAGGAGAACTCAGGAAGTCCCGCAGCACCCTGGCGGGCTCCCCTTTCTGTGCCAGGACACTTGATGTGGCTGCAGAGCGTGGATTCAGAATTCCTTGTGCAATTGTGAATGCGAAGGAAAGAAGAAGGATCTTATCAGGGACATGTTGGGTCATTCTTCAACTTGCAATCACAGTATTTTCAAGACTGGTTTTAGGCTATCTGCTGTGGTAGGCAGAAAGGGTAAAAAGGACTAAACGTTTAGAATTTAGAATTAATATGAAATTTTACGTTGCATGAGACCCATCTGCAAGTGAGACATTTGATGTGTTTCTGAAGAAGCATATGTCAAGAGCAAGCATAAGCAGTGTCAAGAGCAAGAATATTTGATAGACTCAAAGGGATAAAGAAAGCAGAAAGATGTCTGTGGTGCGTGATCCAGCAGCCTAAGCGTCCACAGGATTAGTGAAACTGTTGAAAAGTTCAGATATTGTGTGTATTCAGAGATATGAGAAGATGGCCCGTGAGGTCTCTCCCAAACCAGATTCATCAAAAACTAGAGAAACCCCCCACCCCTCCCGGAAAAAAAAAAGCAAAAAACAACTCTTGAAGGTATGCAATGTCTCTGTGACCACTGGTCCAAAATCTTGAGTGATAAATGAAAAGACTTTTGCTATTTCACAGGAAAGAGATGAAATGATACTTAGGAAAGTAATCAAGTAGTGGTAAAATGTGTTTCACGTTATGTAATACAAGACTCCAAGAAATCCTGAAACCCAAGAGAATACAAATGTCAAAATCTCAAGCCTAAATAATAAAGCCTTTTTGATGTTCTGATCCCTGAAAATGATTTAGTTAATAAAAGAGTGGCAAGTCGGAGCTGAAGGGAACTTCAGGGATCAGCTTCTCTCCCGACACAAACCCCTGGCGTTCGCCTTCTCATTCTCTGAATATTTTGGTTCCTGCCTCAGTGTCACTTTCCAGCATTACTCTTGTCATCATTTGTGGTGACTGAAGTCTCCACGTGGATGATCTTTTTAATACTTGGTCCCTCAGTTTCTTAGTCTCCTCTCATTTAGTGATCTTGTTCTCTTTACCTTAGTTGCTTATTCCCATAACCCCCTGCAAAAAAGCCAGCAATCACTCCACAATCTCAGATTCCACAGATTCAAACGTCTTCCCCCCAGCTGCCGCCTCCCGTCCTCCCAGCTCACTTCTCTGAATATGCCAACTTGAATTACAGTCCTGCAACCCCATTGTCTTTCAGTCCATGGATCCTACTACCTCTTCATGGTCCCCTACCCCTGCAGGTCTTAATTTCTCTAATTACCCAACATAAACCCAAGCTCAGTCATCACATACATTCCCCACCTACGCCCCCCTTTGCACCTCCTCCAACTCCTTTGGCCAAACCACAGTCCTGGCTAGATGTCCCTCTCTCCCACTCCATGCCTGCCTTTGTGCAGTTCAACGTGACCTGAGAAAAGCACACAGCTGTGCCCACTGCTCTCACCTTCAGCTGATGACCAGGTTTTCAATGTCACCAGTCCAAAGATAACTTCCACCAGTTCCAAGTGCCTAGGTGTATGTCCATATCCTCTGCCCTGTCTCCTCGTACCTGGGTGAGTGGTCAATGATCATGTTATGGTAACCCTTCCCCACAAGACTCACTCCCGCAGTCGGGGCCTTTGGGCTCACTGTTTCCCCTACTTGGAAAGTTCCTTCCCTAGATGTCTGCCGGGCTTGCTTCCTCCCTTCCAACAGGTCTTTACTCAAATGCCACCTTCTAAGTGAGACCCGTTTCCTCCTCTCTGCAGTGTTTCCCACACCCACCACCCAGGCACACATACCCCCCAGGCACCCATGGCACTTCCTACTCCCCTTCTCCTTGTTAGTTTTCTCCTTAGCCCTTATCATTCTCTAATACACTGCATATTTTACCTATGAATCCTTGTTTATTATACCCTCTAGAATATAAGCTCTGTGAGGGAGCATTTTTGGCCTGCCTTGTTCACTGCTGTTTCCCCAATGCCTTGGACAGTGTCTATAGCGCAGAGAAGATGTGTGGGAAGCGGTTGTTGAATGAAACAGTTATTGAATAAATGAAATGACAAATGCCTGTATATTTTTACCCACCCTGATGTTTTCCTCCTTTCTTTCTCCCCTCTCTCCCAACCTAGTTACTGGATAAACTACTAGATGGTGACTTAATAAGCGAGGCTTCCTACTTCCAGAATGTTACAGGATGTTCTAATTACTACAACCTTTTACAGTGCACGGTAATGACAATTTAAAAAAACATAATAGTGTTTGCTTAAAACTTTTGGCAAAACCAAACTTCCTCCAATTTAGGAAATAGGAGAGCTGACTTTACACTAGACAAATATGTCCAAACTGTATTGCATTTTTGGTATACTAATCTATAGGATTTTTTACCCTGTCAGTGTTGTATACATTATAATCTGACCATTGAGAGTGTGTGATATTCCAGATAACTCAAAAAAAATCTCCGATTAACACAATTTCCCCCCACTAGAGCTTGTTATACAGAAGTTCTTTTGTGAAGGAGACAGGCCAGGATTGCAGTTCTGGGTATCAGGTCCCAGAGCTCCAATCCTGTAGTGAATTTCTTGAAAATGCCCACGTTATTTGTTCTGTACTTAAGACAGCTTGGATAACCCAAACTGCCAAAGCCTTTATGAAAATATTTGCTTTGTCTTTCTTTTAACTTAAGATGTTTCATGCATTCAGTACGGCCCTCACTTCCAGCCCTCTGGAATATTTCTCAAAGTATTCAAATAGTTTCTTTCATAAAAGTGGGCCAAAATTTGATGTCTTTTGGGTAGAATTAATCAAATAAGATAGAGGGAGCCAGAGTGGGGATTTGGATTTGTATAACCATGTCTAGTGGATATGACAATACATTCTGTTTTTAAAATTGCCTTACTTATGAACTATTTTGTAAATAAAATATAAAGCTAATTTCAATGGAATTTGCCAACCCTGTGGTTTTGGATTTAGATTCTACCAAGAGAAAAACATATGCTAGGCAAAAAAAGAGCAAAATTTGTGATTAAACTTTTTTCTTTACAAAGAAAATGTATTCACAGTTAGCAAAAAATATTGATGATTTACAAAATTGTTGATTTCAAACTCTTTTTTTTATCCTTTTGTAACTTTCTTAAAACAGCATTTACTCCTTTTTTTTTCTTTTAGCATAATGAATCTTACAGAGACTTTTATGCAGTATTTTTAAAAAATAAGGCTCATGGACAACTTCTCTTTTGTCTTATGTCCTTCATAAGGTATCATCTGTTCTTACACTTGATATATCGTCCCCCTTAAATTATGGTCAGCTGATTATTTTGTGTGTGTGGTATTAATAAACGGCAGAACATGAAAAAGAAATCCTCAGCTTTTAATCCACCACATCACCTCCCTGGCCCCTTGTGGTACATTTCACCTTCTTTCCCGAGAGCCTCCAACAAGGAGCACATTGATTTTGATAATCTCGCCTCTTCATTTTTCCTATCTTTGCCTTGAATGGGGTTTTTAATTGGAGTTACAGATCACAAAAGTTTCGTTGTTACGAAAAGGAAAATCCAGCATTTGCAAATTGGATACTGGCTCCAAGAGTATCAGATCATCCAGATTTGCTTGGTAAATTTTGAATTTCCCCAAACCCCCAAGTTAACATATTCAGGGTAGAGACCAATTAATAGTGGTGTCACATCTTGTTCATTGTGATATATGTTAGGAGAAATTTGAAGGTTTCCCCAGAGTGCTGTTCCCACCACCCACTCGTTTTCCCTAATATTTTTCTGATGCCAGGAACCTGAGGACCAAAGTTACTACAGGAAATTTTTGTCCCTCCCACAAGTGAGACAAGCCATCCACGTGGGAAACCAGACTTTTAGTGATGGATCCAAAGTTGAAAAGTACTTGCGAGAAGATACAGTAAAGTCAGTGAAACCATGGTTAACTGAAATCATGAATAATTATAAGGTAAGAGACTTAACTTTAGTTACCATCTATTTTAGGAACTTTTCAGATCACCCAAAGCAGAAGTGACCTTCTTTTATTCTTAATTTGACTCCTGCCTTTTTTTACTTTTATGATGTCTTACAAATGTAAGTAACAACTGCTGCATTGTTTGATTTCTTTGAATTAAAAGTTTTATTTTTTTCCTTCTAATTAAATCACTTTCCCCCGAAAGTTCCTAAAAATGAAATTCTCTTTGACATATGACACCTCTCATCATTTCTTGAAAATAGAAGGAGAGCAGAGCCGAGAAGATGACTGGCCTTGTGTAAGCCAGTTTTCCCTTATTGTTTGCTTTATTATGTTAATCCCAATGAAGTCAGGAATAAATGAAATCAACTGGTTATTCCAAAAATGCTTTTTGCTTGATAATTGCATTCATTCACGTTGCTCAACCACAGTTTCTTCAAGGCCAGCTTTAAGCCAAACATTGTGCTAGTCTGTCAGGTTGAAGCGTTGAATGAGACAAGGTCCCTGTTTTGAGGCATGTAAAGTCAATCACTGTGTTATCTGACTGAGATGTTCTGCCTGATTTGCTGCTGGTGGTACCAGAGGTTCAAGCAAAGGAACTGTGGACCCTCGAACTCTCACTGTGAGGGAAGGACACCACGAGCAGGTGACAGGGGGACAGTCATCCTGTGCATTTCTTTCCCCTTTATTTCTCTTCTTACGTCCTCCTCTGATCCTCCAGGACTGTTAGCATATGTCCTAGGCATGGTCTGGGGGTAGCTCAACAGGATAAGTGTGTTAATGATAGAGAAGATCACCGCCAGAGGTGATCCACTTTCTCTCTGTTTCCTGGCAGAGGCAAGAGTAATGTTTGGAATGAACAAAAAATAGGGCAACCAGTAACCAACACATGAATCAGACAAAAGGCAACCTCTCCTCAAGATACTTTATTTCTATCTGTCCAAAAGTTGTCCTAATATACTGCTTTTATTTGAACCAGACTCTTTACTGCCATTTTTTGACATAAGGAAAACACTTTTCAACAATGTCTATGTTAGGAATAGTGTCTCTTGGGATTGTTCAGTGCACAACCTTCAGTACTACCCAGGGAGCCCTTGACCTAATGCATCATTACTAGATTGTGTTTTAGAATATGCCCGACCTAGAAGACCTATTTTCTGATCCTGCCTCTAGTATACAGAGTTTGAATCCTAGACATACAACTTTTATTCAAAATAATCTAAGGCCAATGGCATGCAGAGTCTACAAACCCATTATATACCTGCAAACTTACTTTGTAGGCAAGAAAGGGCCTAACTAGATGAGGTCAGGATTTCAGCCCCTCTTGTGTTTGGTTCTGTCAGGGAAATGTAGTGGCCCTTAGTGCTTGCCTGCTTGGAGCCTTCTCTGAGCACCTTCAGGTTGTCCTCTTCTCTGAGGTCTCAGACCATGTGCTCTCTACTGCTGTGGTCACACTTAGCACACTGTACTGCCATTATGGGCTGTCAGTTGTAGCACCAGCCTCGAGCAGGTGTCAGTAACACATAAATGAATGAATGAATGAAAAATCAGTTCTATAAATTAGTGGTCTATCAAAAATATATCTAATAAACTTGTTCATAATCCATCAGGTATTTATTATCCACAAATTTATTAAACCAAAAAGAGCTTAGCACTTATGTTTTCAAGATGTAAACATTGGACTATAATGTAATATTAAGGAATGCAAAATGGTTTTTTTGAGTGGAGAGCAGATAAGGAAATTCCCATGTATATTTTTTTGTGCCCTTGCAAGATAGGTTTTCTCACTGTATAATAACTAGAGTATGATTGCTTTTTCAGCCAAGTGAGGACAGCATGAGATATATAGTTCACCTGATGGTGTAAACTCTCCTGGTATTGGCTGATCGCCATACAGTGTCCACTTGCTTGATAAGGGAGAATATGCTGATCAAAGATGAGCCTGAATCTTTGATATTTAAACATATCTGTTTCTGTTTCCCATGTATCCTAAACCTACCAATATGAATTCCAATGAAATCAGAATGTTTTCTAAACTTGCAGACTCTGAAGCAGTTGTCAGAAAAAGAGAATAGATTAGTGATGCAGATAAACCATGTTTCCAGAAAGAAAGAGAACAAAGTATGCAGTCAGTCTGAGTGCAGACCAAAAAGCGGCTGTTGCTGAAACAGACCGCATATCCATGGCTACAGCTGGCATAGCCCACAGGGCAGTGATTATCCTTGGCTTGTCTGTTAATGGTGGTGAACCTCAATGTGTATGCAGTGGAATCAGAACAATCTAGGTTGGCTTAAAGCATTAGTACCCTCAAGGTTATATTTATGTAAGGCTCAGTACTAATTTGTCATAGAAAATAGTGCACATGTTTCTATTCATAGGAACATGGAAGTCTCTTTCTAGTACTAGATTCATTTTATGCAATGTGGAATATCTGATGGGCTGAGGAAGACCTTCATCAGTTTCTGGAAACTAATAGAACTAAAAGAACAAGGGTGTAGTACATCAGTTTCTGTACAGACTATGTGAAAACATAATCCTTTTCTGGTAAAGACCTACAGGGGATGTGTACTCAAAGTCATCCTCTTTTCAGTAATTTCAAATATTTAGGTGGTAAATTGAAATATCATTTTAGCAGTTTCCAGAACAACTAGAATGAGAAATAATCTGTTGGACTATTGGAATTCATGATTAAATCAGATCATGGTTAAATATTATCAGGATTTCTAGGAGTTACCTGGGTCCATAGCACATGGTGGTTATAAGCATGGGTTCTCAAGTTAGACATTTTGAGTTTGAATTATGTTTCCACTATTCACTGGCTATGTTCCTTTGGGGGAGGATACTTAAAACACTCTGTGCTTCAGCTTCCTCATCTGTGAAATGGGAATAATAATAGTACTTACAGGTGAGTTCTTATGAGGTTTAAATAGATTATGTAGGTAAAACACTTAAAACAATGACTGGTGCTTAGAAAGTGCTTGAAAATATAAGCTGTTACTAATGATGTTCAACACATTTCAGCAGAAGCCTTTAAGCACCTGCTACATACAAAAGTTATACAAAAAACCATGGAAAATACAAAAGTAAAAAAGACTTGACAGACTTCTGGTTTCCAGTCTGGCTTGTAAGGAACTTGGAAGTTACCATTCTGTCCTAACAACAAGTAAAAAGCTGAACAAGCTGAAAAAGCAACAATTCCTCTTAGATCTGTGAGAGAAGTGAAGTCATCACAGGGCAAACTACTTCACAAACAGGAGAGACCGACAGGTGGGTACAGAGAATCACAACTTTTCTAAGCAGAAATCCATGAGCAGAAACCTCCACAAGAACCAGTGCCAGGATAGGAAAAACGTGAGCTGTAATTCATGAATCACTGCAGGCTCAGTGGGGATAAGCCTGAGACTTAAAAAACTCCAGGGGAATCCAGTCATGGGAGGAAGCCCCCACTTTTGTAGTTTTATCTCCAGGAGTTCTGCAATGTCATCACAGTGAATACTGGAGAAAAATCCCTTCTGCTTATGGCAGGAGGAGGTAAAAAATAGCCACCTTGAAATACACCAGAGCATTTTGTTTTTTGTAACAAGGCCTGCCCTCAGAAAGCTATTTTACCAAAGCCTAACCCACTGAGGGGTTATCAGAGCCTGATCTACCTGTGGGAAGGGAAATACTCAACTTCAGCTCTAGACTTACATGTGGGGGAAAGGAAACACCCAATTCCAGTTGCCTTTAGCTATGCTGTCCCACCTAAGAGGTGAGGGGGAGCAACTGCAAAGCACTGGTGAGGTTCGCAGTCCAGGGGCATAGGCTCCTAAAAGACTGAGACCTAATCCTAGGACTCTAGTATGCTTCCCATCCCCCACATCTTACCACCATGTTACAAAAGGGTTATTTACCACAGTACCCTGTATCCAGTGCATCATGTACATCTTTCAACAAAAAGTTACCAGGCATACTAAAAGGCAAAAACCACACTTTAAAAAGACTGAACGAGCATTGGAACCAGAGTCAGATAGGACAGGGATGTTGAAATTATCAGACCAGGAATTTTTGCAAACTATGATTAATATGCTAAGGGCTTCAATGGAAAAAGTAGGCAACATACAATAATAGATGGATAATGTAAGCAAAGATATGGGAATTCTAAGAAAGAATGAAAAAGGAAATGCTAGAAATCAAAACTGTAACAGAAATGAAGAATGCCTTTGATGGGCTCTTTAGTAGACTACATGGCTGAGGAAAGAATTGCTGATCTTGAGGATATGACAGTAGAAACTTCCAAAACTGAAAAGCAAAGGGAACAGAGACTGAACAAAACCAGAAAACCCCAAAACTGTGGAACAACTATAAAAGATGTAACATATGCATAATGGGGATATGAGAAAGAAAAGAGAGAAAGGAACAGAAACAAAATTTGAATAAATAATAATTGAGAATTTTCTCAAGTTAATGTCAGACACCAAACCACAGATCCAGGAAGCTCAGAGAACACCAAGCAAACAAATGCCAAAAAATGACACCTAGGTATATCATATGTAAACTTTAGAAAATCAGAGATAAAGAAAAAAATCTTGAAAGAAGCCAGAGGGGGGAAAAAAACACCTTACCTCTAAAGAAGTAAAGGTATGAATTACATCTGACTTCTCCTCAGAAACCATGCAAGCGAAAAGAGAATGAAATATCTGAAGAGTTGAGAGAAAAAAATCACCAACCTAGGATTCTGTGTCCTATGAAACTATCCCTCAAAAATGGGGCAGAAATAAAGATGTTTTCAGACCAGTACAGATTGAAGGAATTTATTGCCAATAGACTTACCTTGCAAATTATGTTAAAAGAAGTTCTTCACAGGGAAGGATAATGTTATAGGTCAGAAACTCAGCTCTATATAAAGAAAATAGAAGTATTGGAGAATGAATAAGTGAAGATGGCATGATTGTCTATGTAGAAAATCTGAAAGAATCAATAGAAAAGCTCCTGGAACTAATAAGTGATTATAGCAAAGTTGCAAGATACAGGGTTAATATACAAACACCAATCACTTTTCAATATACCAGCAATGAAGAAGTGGAATTTGAAATTAAAAATCCAAAACCATTTACATTAGCACCAAAACTACTGAAATACTTAGGCATAAATATAACGAATTATGTACAAACCTATATGCAGAAAACTACAAAATTTTGATGAATGAAATCAAAGAACTAAATAAATAGATATTCCATGTTCATGAATAGGAAGACTTAATATTATCAAAATGTCAGTTCTTCCTAACTTGATCTACACGTTCAATGAAATCTCAACCAAAATCTCAGCAAGTTATTTTATGGGTATTGACAAACTAATTCTAAAGTTTATGTAGAAAGGCAGAGACTCAGAATAGCCAACTCAGTATTGAAGGAGAAGAACAAAGTCAGATGAATGACACTTCTTGACTTGGAAACTTACTATAAAACTGCAATAATTAAGACAGTATAGTATTGGCTGGAGAACAGACAAATAGATAAATGGAAGAGAATAGAGAGCCCAGAAATAGACCCACATAAATATAGTCAACTGATCATGGACAAAGGAGCAAAGGCAATACAATGAGCAACCTCACTTATGAGCATATATGTACAAATCCTAAACAGAATATTAATACAACCTAATCCACCAGTGAATAAAAAAGATCAGGTTGGGTTGATCCCATGAATGCAAGGATATTTTTGTATTAGAAGTTCTATCATGTAATTTACCACCTAAAGTGTTAAAAGAGAAAAAAATTTTCTATCTTAATAGATGCAAAAAAGTGGATTTGATCAAATTAAAACCCACTTAGGATAAAAATTTTTAGCAAATGAGGAATAGTAGTATCTGTATTAATTTCCTATGCTTGCTGTAATGGATTACCACAAACTTGATGGCATAAACTACAGATATTTATTTTCTCACAGTTCTGGAGGTTAGAAATCCAAAGTCACTTTCACTGGGCTGAAACCAAGGTGTCAATAGGGTGGCTCTAATGGGATAATCCATTCCAGCTTCTGGTGGCTGTTGGCATTCCTTGGCTTGTGGCCATATCATTCTAACATCTGCCTCTGTGGTCACATTGCCCTCTCCTCTTCTGTGGTCAAATATCGTCTGCCTCCCTCTTAGAAGAATACATGAGATTGCATTTAGGGACCTCCTAGATAATCTCCCCATCTCAAAGATGCTTAAGTTAATCCCACATGCAAAGTCTCTATTTTTTAAAATTAATTAATTAATTTATTTATTTATTTATTCTGCATAAGGTAACATTCACTGGTTCCAGGGATTAGGACTAGAGATACGTTGTGACAGGGCATTATTTAGCCTACCATAGTATGGGACTTTCTTGACCTAATAAAAATCTACCAGTAAGCATTACTCTGCTCTAAAAACATAATCTGCATTCCCTTTAAAATCAGGGCTTATGATGATGTAAACAAATAAAAAATAATGGGAGAAAAATCCAATTAATAAATGTGTAAGAAATAATGGAATAGAAAATCATTATTTGACAAATAGGACAGTAATAATTGCTTCAGGAAAGAATCATCAGTGGATACTAACATCAGTTAGTGAAAGTATGATGAGAATCAGAATATTTACGTAGTCTCAAAGTATCCTCCTTCAAAATATTTATGATGAAGGGGAAAATAGTAGCTTTATAGTGGAGAAGTCTGGCATATGAACCAAAGGATCTAAGTTAACATCACCAGTAATGGGACAAATCAACATTTGTGCCTCCTGATATGTTGTACTGAGAAGGACACAACAACACTAATGTGTGTTGCCAAAAATGAATGAATTTGATCATGAGGCAACAGCAGACAAACTCAAATTATGGGACAAATTTAGCCATAAAATAACTGGCTCGTACTTGTTAAAGGACATGAATGACACATAAATGAACAGGTCACACATAAATGAACAGAATGACACATACCTACACACACACGAACACTGAGGGATTAAGGAGACTTTACAACTAAATATATATAACATGTGACCTTTCATTGCATCCAGGATCAAAAAAAGGTTAGTAAGGGACAAGTGGAAAATTTTTAATAAAATCTGTAGCAAGAAAATAGTATTATATCAGTGTTAATTTTCTGGTTTTGATGATTGCATGGTGGTTATTTAAAACGTTAATATTTTGAAGGCTACATAAAGAGTATGCAGGATTTCTTTATACTATTTCTTTAACAGCTTGATTGAAGATATAATTCACATAATACAGAATTCACCCATTTAAAATGTTCAAGTCTGTAGTTTTTTAAATATGCACAGATTTTTGCAACCATCATCACTATTTAATTTTAGAACATTTTTGTCATGTTCCCTCCAAACCCCTTATGCTTTAGCAGTAATTCCCATTTTCTCCCTCCCTCCACCCCCTGGAAACCACTAATCTACTGTATCTAAGGATTTGCCTATTTTGGATATTGCCTATAAATGAAATAGTATTATATAGTGGTTCTCTCTGTGGGGTAGACAGAGGGGGGTTGGGATAGGGGAGAAGTTCACTGGGTAGATTCAAAGATATTGGTACTATACTAGGTCTTAAGGTGGCTGGTGCATTTGTGAATGTATATTTATTCTTATACTTCCTAACCTACAGATATGTTATAATACATTCTTTGGTGTATATATAATATATACAATAAAATTTTGAAGGAGGTAGACTGTGATCAGTGCTTTGCAGTGATTTAATTGACCATGTTGTGAGCATGTGGACTGCTTAGTATGGCCATGACTTTAAAGTCCCTCAGCATACTTCAGAGAATTATGAGGCATTGTGGTGGAGGCAAGGACACTGATCTACTCTCACAGAGAATTCCATCAGTTTTCCTCGCTGGTAGACATTGATTACATAATCCAAAATAGCAGGTAATTAAAATAATATTTTTCTACCTGGCTCTCTATGCTCATTGGTGGGTAGCCAGTTTACTTGCAAATTATGTTACAACTCCCTGATGGTGATGTTAAAATATGTTCCGTGTCAGCAGTCAAGCTGCCTGGAACTGAAGTTCTCCCTTTCACTTCCTAATCTGTAAAATTCTATCTCATAGACAACAAACCGTGTAAGGGCAGCCATCTTACCTTCTTGTTCACCACTCTGTACCCAGAGCCTACCACTGTGCCTGGCACATAGTAGGCACTCAACAAATGTTAATAATGAAAGAAGAATTGTCTTGGGAACAAAGGAAGTAATAAAAGGCTTCACAGAGAGTAGATGTTGCTTAGAACATTTTACTTCCCTTAATCTTCTCTTTTCCTACCATTCTTAAACTGTTCTTCCACTTCAGCTGTGGTTCACATTGCTCTCTTTGCATTAGAAGTACCTGGGAAGCTTTAAAAAATACTTAATTACGACCCCGTCCACCAAAGGTTCTGATTTAGTTTCCTAGTATAGCAACTAGCACATAGTAGTGTGCAGTAAACTTTGAAGAAAGGAAGGAGGGATGGAAGGAAGGAATGGAGGGGGAAAAGGACAGAATGACAGAAAGAAGACAGATGATCTGTTCATTTACATCATAAGCTGTCTTTATAGTAAACTTATTTGAATTTTAGTAAGTGCAAATAATTCACCACTCCAGTTACTATTGATTATATTATGTATGTTATATTCCTTCCTCTTTTAAGCAGCATTTTTTTAAAAACAAAAACAAATACACTGATTGTAAGATGTATCCTGATTTTCAAAGTAATAAAATATAGTAGCGGGTGGATAGATAGATAGATAGATAGATAGATAGATAGATAGATAGGGATAGGGCATCTCTAAAATCTAGGAAATGCAGCCCATACCCCCATAAAATCTATTGGTTTTGAATCCCGTGTTGTTTGTAGAAGTCCCACGGTCCTTAGTACTTTCTGATAAAGAAGTTACATTTTCTTATGAAGATTCTTGCTAGAGATTCTGAATATGTTTCCAACCTCCATTTCTCTGTTTGGTTGCAGCTCTTGCCTTCTTAAAAATATATAAGCTATATTTTCAAAGACTAAGAGTACATGAGAAAGAAAATGTGAGTGTGTGTGTGTGTGTGTGTGTGTGTGTGTGTGTGTGTGGTGTATTTCCTGTATGAAACCATTATTTCAAAAAAACAGGAGCTACAGCTCTAGAGGCCATTTGGATCCAAAGCAAAATGTTGCCCTTGGATTGAGGTTGCCCTTGTTGCTAAGTTGTCTGGAAGGCCACTGCAGTTTTAAGAGGTACCATCTCCAAAGGCTAATAGCGCCATATGCTTTTGCTTTTAAAGGTTAAATTGCCCTTGGGTAGGGCTTAGTTTGCTGTGTTTAAAAGTTCATCTAGTCAGGAAATTGTAAATATAAAGTTACATTTCCCTGTCACTTATCATTCTGCAGCTCATTAAGTTTCAACTAATTGCATCTTCAGAATTCGGGATCTTAATGTTTCTCAGCTTCACCACCAGACTGAAATCTTAACACCCAGGTCGTTAAGAGTTTTATTTACTTATTCTAGGCTATCAAAAGATCTTCGTTTAGAAATGGGCAATTCCTGGCTAATGGATGTGACTTAGAAGTTTGAAAGGTAAATATTTCTAGTAAATCTAAGTCATTTTAGCAGTCATTTTAATTGCCTGTGGCATTTTCCTTCATAACATCTTCTGATGGCAAAATGTCAATGGTAATAGTGCCAGGAAACTAGATTTGATACATGTGTAGCATACCAATAAAAATTTAACACTTAAATGGGTCCGATTCTTCAACTGCTAAGTTGGACTCTGAGCTTCCATCAGACCGTGATGGGAAAAGTCTAGCTTTGTTGACTATAATCTGATATGATCACTTTTCTTTCAAACCCTTTGAAGACCGTAAAGAGAATGCCAGTACCATTCTGTGAAAAACTTCTGTGAGGAGGGAGTAGTTTTTAGGGAAGCATAACAGAAGAGAGGGAAGCTAATCCTGGGACATGTGTTTTATGTAATCATACTATCAATAAGCAGTCATCACTTTGCAGGCAAATAAAAATAGTATGCATTTGAAAATCAGTT
Organism: Physeter macrocephalus; assembly: GCF_002837175.3. Taxonomy (NCBI): domain Eukaryota; kingdom Metazoa; phylum Chordata; class Mammalia; order Artiodactyla; family Physeteridae; genus Physeter; species Physeter macrocephalus. The sequence goes on from NC_041218.1 coordinate 48,485,967, forward strand.
ATACTGTTGAGTTCCTTGTGAATTACTTTTACCTATTTTAGTTATAATCCAAGTGCAAGAACAGCAGTAATTTTTTTAATGAGGCATGCTTCTTTTGAGCTTCTTTGATTTTTAAGCATTTCAATGAAGAAAGGGAAAAAAGCATACCCATAAATTATTAAACAGACTTTGATTTCACCCCACATTACCATGCTATTGACACCTTTTCTTGTTTTTGTCCTTTAAACTGATGTTGGGATGAAATACTCAAGTGAGAACCAGCATATATTTTTATTTACTCTTACTTATTTCTTTAAGCCATTTGATAATATATTCTGCTGTGTGAATTGGTTTATTTCAAATTGCTTTGCTTGTTGATGATGTCGTCATTTTGTCAGGGCTTTATTTTGTTGTTGTTTGAAGGCACCTCACACTCAGAAGGTACGTTTGTGATTTACGGCAACATAAAAGTAGAATTTAATCTGGAGCCACCCAAATACAGCAGAGTGAGGGTGTTACAAGAAGAAAGATATTAAGTGGTGATACCATTTGTTATGTAGATTCCAGGGACCTAAAAATCAACAAGCTATGAAATGCACATTTAAATCCAGTTGCTATGAAATCCAGCTGGTATGAAACACAGGCAATTACATCAGTTGACTTTACTTTGAAAAGATAAATACGGAAGGAGTGAGAAGAGTATTGCTTTCTGGATACAATGAGGAATATCTCTTGTGCAATAAATGTCAGCACGCTGCAGTAGCTTCTCAGTCTTTATTTCTTGTGTCTTAGTATAACAGGAGAAGATGCAAAACGATGCCAACGTGTTCTAAAAGGTTGGATCATTGGGAACCAGTGGTCTTCAAAGCAGCGTGTGCCAACCACCATCCCCTGGGGTGTGGGAGGAAAATAGTGTACATTAATATTTTATTTTTTAAAAAAAGGAGAAATTAAGAAATAAGCTTTACTCATGTTTAATGGCTAGATTGGCACTAGGGCGCTTATTGGCTCTCTATGATAGTCACATCAGATGTGATAGAGCCAGGGTTTGGGTTTGGGTTTGGGTTTGGGTTTTCCTAATCATAGTCATTATCATCACCGTCATCACTTAAGTCTGTTTGCCACAGGATCTGCCTCCAGGCCCAGGGCTCTTTGCACTGCAGTTTCCTCTGCTTCCATCTGAATGTGGATGACTTCATTCCGTGGCTTTTGGCTCTGGCCTTGTAGTCCAGTAAGGAGAGCAGCATTCACATACTTCCCACTGCCTAAGGAAGCCACATTCACCACCTCTCGGGCTTCCCAGGGGCTTTTCCCCACTGGATTTGCCTGGCCTGCACTGTAGAAGTCGTCCAACCCCGCCCCCCCAATGGGGCAGGCTGTGCTATCTACTTGCTCGTTCTGAGCGGCTCCCCACCGTTGTCACCGGGTAACAGCACCCGGCACAGTGTCCTTGTGCCGAATGGCATGTGACTAAATGAAAGCCAGAAGACCCTTCAAGCAAGCTTTCGAAAGAATCGGTCTGGGCAGGAGCCCTTGACCTCCTCTGCCTTGATCTTCCTCACCTGGTGCTCCTGTCACTCTGCACCTTCAAGTCTGTGTCTTCAGCCTCCTGACAGCCCCCCTGTTTGATACAGGGACACGTACAATCCTTTTGAGACCGTTTGACGTTCTCTAGGAAGAAAAGGGAAAGGGATGCTTTCCTTACCAAATAAGGGGGAGTTGTGTTTGGGGGAGGAAAAAACCCTAATTGCAAAGTAATGAGGGGACCTTGGTGAATATCACTATTGAGAGTATGGGGCAGAGAATCTTGCAACCTGACTGATACCAGGTTTTCCCATGGAGATGAAAACATAAAGAGCCAGAGCACCACTTAGACTTTTTTTAAAATTTATTTATTTTTGGCTGCATTGGGTCTTCGTTTCTGTGCGAGGGCTTTCTCTAGTTGCAGCGAGCGGGGCCACTCTTCATCGCGGTGCGCGGGCCTCTCACTGTCGCGGCTTCTCTTGTTGCGGAGCACAGGCTCCAGACGCGCGGGCTCAGTAGTTGTGGCTCACGGGCCCAGTTGCTCCGCGGCCTGTGGGATCTTCCCAGACCAGGGCTCGAACCTGTGTCCCCTGCATTGGCAGGCGGATTCTCAACCACTGCGCCACCAGGGAAGCCCCACTTAGACTTTTAAAAAAATTTTTTGATAAAGAAAAGTAAGCTGTACAACCAGTCACTTGCTTTCTTTCGTGAGATCAGCCTGGCTGGAAACTTTTCACCTACTTTGCTGCTCACCTGGAGATTGATAACAACAGGTAGGAATTAGACTTGTAGAAGTGCCCTCTCTGGCTCTTTGGATGAGGGCCTACTTACTGTCACTCTAGTCCTCTCCTAAGAGAAAGGCAAAGTAATCTTCATCCACAGAGAACTAGAATTTTCTCAAGCTGGAAGGAAAATTTGTTATGGGAGAAGTGGGTCGACTTGTCTCAAAGGCCAGCCCGAATCCAAAGTGAGCTGCACCTTGCTGCTTGGTGAGTACTCTACGGCCTCTCTAAGGCCTCTCTTCCCACTGTTTATAGTCCTTTGGGAGCTTCCAGGTGCCTCTACATTAATGCTTTTTCCAGGTGGTTTAGCATTCCTCCTGCAACAAGACCACTCTGCTCTCAGCTGGCCCTCAGGATAACTTCAGCAGGGAGGTCATTCCCTGTCCTCCCTGGGCACAACGGGTAGTAGAGCAGCAGTGACACTGTTTAGTGGCGGGGGCTCAGCTTTCAGGTTTTGTTCACCCTCAGAATCCTTGGTGAATCCTTTCAATTTTATGGCGACAACTATTGTTTTTTTGAACTTGAGTGATGTTAATAATGTTGGGGAACGGGATGCTGGGAGGGGGACTTGATGACAAGGGGTTTTCCTGTAGCTCCTACCTATCTCTGCCATAATGATTGAGACTGTAGGAGCATCTTCCACTCCTCCATAGGAAGTTCTTTCTGATTTGCTTCATCCAGCTTCATGAACTGCAGATCACTCCTCTAAGAGTGGCTGTCCTTGGAAGTTAACTGCTGTCATTTGGCAGCTGTTGACAAAGGGACCAGTTTTCTTTGCAGGATATACCAAATCCAAGGTATATGGCTGCTGTCCAATAGAAATGCTAGTCACATATAGAGTTTTAAATTTTCTAGAAGGCACATTAAAAATATCAAAAGAAACGGATGAAATTAATTTAATAACATGTTTTCTTTAACCCAGTATATCCAGTATGTTATCATACCAGCATTTAATCAATATTAAAAAATTCTTGAGAGATTATACATTCTTTTCTTTGTAGTAAGTCTTCACAATTCGGTGTGTATCTTACAGCACATCTCAGTTTGGACTAGGTACATTTCAAGTGCTCACTGGCCAGGTGTGGCCAGTGGCTACTGTATTGATGAGTGTGAGCCAATTCCTATAGACTTAAATATTATAAATTATAGCAATTCTTGTTTGCTTTTTGGGGATGTTTCTTGTTGGTTTGTTTTATGTGCAAATGTGTACTGGTTAATTAAGTACATCTAATAATGTGGAAAGATAAAGAAATTGGTTCCTCAGCCCACTTTTAGTAGAGTGATAACATTGGCAAGCATGGGGCAGTGTTTGGAGAGGACCCTTGGCAGGACCTTGAAGCTGACATTCTGACAACCAGGGAGGACGCTCCTCTCTGGAGAGACTTGTCTGGGGGAGAGGCAGGCCTGCTCCTGGAGCACTTTGAGTTCATTAAATCCAGTTACTGAGGATGGACAGTAGGTGAGAGGTGATGGTTAGAGGTGAGGAGATCAGAAAAGGGCTATGAGAACAGACCCTGAAACAAGAAGCAGAGCAAAGGACCCCCTAGAGTGGGCCCCCCAGGACTCTTCTATTCAAATGGGAGGAAAATATTATCCTGGGTCATTATTAAAAGTCATGTTAACTATGCTGTTCTAGGTAGTTAAAATTTTTCAAAGATCCCTGGGTTGGAGTGATGGCTCACTGGATTATTTTCAAGTTGGCTTTGCTTCTTGTTCCATTCTAAAAGCAACTAAATTATTTAGAGTTAAGTTGCAAGAAAGCAGGAATAATTTTCTTTGTGTAATCACTGGACACTCACTATTATCTGTGTAATCACTGGACACTCACTCAAACTCCCTGCCCCACTCTCATTTTTCTTTACTCATCTTGGCAAAACCAGCTGGTAGGGGAATGGCACGAACATGGGGGTGTTTATTCTAAGTCCATTTTCTCTCTTTCTTTGTCTTCCTTAAACTTGGAAGCAAAATATGTCTCATTTGAAGAACGACATGGTTGCAGAAGTGACTACTGTTTCATTCAATGCTGGCATTATTTTTCTGCCACAGTCTCCTCCAGGCAGGCCCTGGGGACTCAGGCTTCCTGAGTGTTATAGCCCTATATCCCTGCAAAGTCACCAGGAAGCAGTAGGGCCAAAAGTGCGAGCGACGGGCAACTGGGGCCCAGGCGTTGTTCCTGGAAGAATAACAACTCTGCCTCCAGTGGGGAAAATTGCTAAACGTTATACTATATAGCTGAAATTGTTTTTCTTTTGCAGCTGAGCTTTTGAGAAACCCTTGGCAATTGCCCTGGGTTGAGTTGGATATTAATGAAATTAATTCTCTTCTATTTGGGAGAAAGTTACTGGTGGGTCATGCTAACTGCTCCAGGCAGAAAGAACTCCTGGCTATGTTGGAGTTTGTAATAGAAGAATGATAGGTAAGGCAGCCAGAAGAGGAAGTGTGGAGGGCTGCTTTGTAGGAGTTTCATTGATTTAGCATCTGTAGGGAAGGCTTCTTTTTAAAAAAAAAAAAATTTTTTTTTTTGATTAGCGAACAGGAGAACATTCAAAACTAAGACAGACAGCAGCCAACTGGGAATGCTGTGCAGCCTGGAATAGCTTAGGCTGTTTCCCCAAACAGGAAACCACAAAATGTTAGAGATTAAGGTCACTGGATCATTGGGAAAAGAGCATAACTTTGTCTGCAAAGTATTATGATGGATTGTAAATGGGCCAAAATATAAGCATAAATCTTTCGTTTAAAAACGCAACAACAAAAATCCAGCCTTCTCACAAAAGCTCAGTTTGCTTTCCTGTTGTGCTGAGAGACCAAAGCCTCCTTCTGTGGCATCTCTGTAATTTTCCTAATAAGTAGGGGAGGTATCGGGGATTTAAAGAGAAAGGCTTTGTGTTCTCTGTCAGCAACACGTGTGTTTCGGTTTGGAGTTTTAAAAAGGTAAAGTTTAGACCAGAAAGTGGGCCTCATGTGATTTATTTTCAGTCTTATGCTTTAATACAGGCAACAATGAAAATATAACAAAATGCACATTTATATACATTTTTGCCCCAAACCCCTTCTTTCAAGTGTTCGCAGGCACCATCAAAAACACAGTTGTCTCTTTTCTCCTTTGAGTATCATCCCTTGTCCCCCAAACTTACTTGAAGTCAAAATCTGAGTTTAGAGGGTGTGGGATCTTCTTAGTTGAGTTGGCAGGTAAACTGGCATGCAGCTATCTTTAGCTGACACAATTGGATGCTTTATATCTGCCTGGAAAATATCCTTCAGAAGCTTATACTGTGTAAAATAGGGTTAATCATCATCTGATTCTGTTCACTAGGTCTTTCCTAGAGGGAGGTTTTCTTGCTGAGAGGGTGAAATCCATGAAAAAACTACTGATTTATGTACATCCAGAACCTGAAAAGTTTATGGTTTGAAATGTTAAAATGATTTAGATTTTACAAAGATTTAAGTGAAACTGACTTTTTTAAAGTCCTCTTTTTAAGGAAAACTTAGAGAACGAAAGAGTAAACTTGCTTTTCCTCTTTTGATTATTCACTATATTGAAAAGTTAAAAAAATATCTGGAGTATAAGGAGGACAGGGTCACATCTTTTCATGTCTGTTCTCTTGGTGCCCAATCCTTAGGCTCACCACAAAGATTTACTGTCGAATAAATAGAAATTTCACATGAGCAGATTAAATAAACAAACAAATACATTCCATGTATAAGTGAACACGAACTCTTTTCTCCAGCTCAGACAAAAGGCCACTTCCTTTCCAGATGGAAGTGAAACTTAGCTGAAGAAAATGAAATGAATGAGTAGAGTTGGATTGAGACTTACTGATCTTTCTTTTCTACCCATGACAGAGACAGGGATACAGAGGAATATGTTTCTCTTCTAAGAAGAACGATAGCATAAGCATTGAATAAATGACAGCTGCCCTTGCACCTCTGTTGGGGGTGAGGGAAGGACACTCAGGAAGGGGTAGGACTGTGTCTTAGGGAGATAACTATTGCACAGCCTGCACTCATTGTGGCCGGGTGGAAATATAGGCCTGCCGTGGTCAGATCTCTGGGTATTTAAATGATAGCATCTAATTGCAAAAACAATAACAACACCATGTGGACCTAGATGAATATATCTGCAAGCTAAATGCAGCCAATTGAAAACGTTTGCACACCACTATAGAAATTTAGTTTTCAGATTATTCTTAATAAAGAGTAACAAAAACAATAATAAAACCTTGCTCTTCAGCTTATAAGATATTTTTATAACTAGTATCCCATGTGGTCCTCCCAAGAACTCTAGGATGTAGATATTCCACTTCACAGAGGAGAAAATTAAGGCTCAGAGTGTGTAGATGACAGCTCCAAGGCACTCAGTAGCACAGGCCTTGGGAGGCTGAGCCAGGGCTGGAGATCAAGACTCCTGTCTGCAAGTGTCATATGACTTTTATAAGCCCCTGCCATTTGTTTTATGAAATTGAGAACCTAGTGCAGTTACATTAGAACTCTTGCCATCCTAACAGTTATTCTAACTCTTACCTCCAAAATCACAATTGAAATCCACAGGTAACATCTCATTTGGAAATTGTGGAGCTATTTGAATAGCTATGTTGAATTATTCAAATACGATGATAATAATAGCTAGTGTTAACTGAACACTTACTATGTGCCTGGGACACAAAGAGCTTACATGCATTATGTTATGTAATTCTCCCATTGACTCTCTCTCATACATGTTTTCTTCTATCCATTTTACAGATGAGGAAACTGACCTCTAGACAGGCTATGTAACTTAATCAAGGTAATCCTGCTAGTAAGTGGCAGAGCTGGGTTCAAACCCAGCTACAGAGCCTGTGCTCTTAACTATACACATGCATCCTTCATTCCAAAGAGTCATGCTTACATTTAAGTTTGCTCCTTGCATGTGTAATTACAAAGAATAAACCACCTGTTCAGTGTATTCTCTGGGCCGGGGGCAGCGGAGGGAGCGGAATACACTGAGCAGTGTGGAAGAGGGGTTAGAAGCACACACTTTGGACTCAGGCAGATCTGAACTTGAATCTCTGTTACCAGCTGGCTCACCTCCCTGCATCTCTGTCCCTTTGTTCCTAAAATGGCATAAATAACACTTGCCTTCTGGGGCTGTTGTGAAATCATGGATGTAAAACGCTTAGCACAGTTCCTGCAACATAATAAGAACAATGAGAGAGTTCTACTATTCCAAAATGTCCTTTTAAAAGCTATACTCTTAACCATACTTTTCTAGCATTTAGGTATGGGGAAATTTCTTGGGCTGCTTCAAAATTACAAGTTCCTTTTAAAGGGTAATTTATAGACTTATGGCTCTGAGTACCAAGAAAAGACTGCTGAGACACCATGCCCAATGTGTGTAAAATTAGTCATGAAAGGCATGTTATTTCATGCATTTGAGTACGTAGAGTTCAGGTTTACCCTGGCTGGATTCCCTCCTACTGTCGGCCTTTGTCTAAAAGAGTGAGACTGACAACCAAGTATTTGACACAGAAGGACCATCTGCATATTTTGAAAGTTTATTCTAGAAGAAGTTCTTTGTTGAGTCAGTCTTCCAAGTCATTATCACATTATCAACCTACTTGAAAAGGAGGACTATTTTTACCTAACTCCCCCAATTTGTATCCAGTGCTGTGCTTAGAACCCTGTTCATATTTTCTCATTAATTCTCACTACATTGAGATGTAGGTCTCACATCTACATGTCCAGGAAAGGCAACCACAACTCATGGAGGTTAAACCACATGTCCAAGAATTCCCAGTTACTGCATGCTGGGGCATGCGAGGCACTGGTCCAATGGTGTATGAGTTTGGATTTCATGCTTTTAGCAACAGCAGCAACTGTGGTTACTTGAAGCATGAAAAGAACTGGTCAGAAGACAGGATAGGTCACAGAATTCATGGACAGACTGAAAAACTAGAGTGAGGAAAGATAGGGGCCAGGGAAAACTCTGGGGATCCAGGTAGCAAAACTAATGGGCAGACTCATCAGGGAACCCTGTGTCATTCTGTCCACAATCCAAATTCTAGGGAGAGAGCATTTGAGTGCCCTAGCTTAGGTCACATGCGCATCCCTTGCATAGAGGAGGAAGAACACTGATCGCCAGCCTCCACTAGGGCTGTATCCATTGAGGGAATGGGAATACAGTTACCAGGGGAAGGGGGAGTGGACCTGGGCCAAACAAAACGGCAATCACTATACAGCATTACAGAAAGCCTTTAAAGAGCACAATTGCCTCTACTCTGCAAGTGTCCTTACGTCTTATGGGGTGTCAGGCACTGTGCAGGGGCTGCAGGTGGAGTGAGGGCTAAGAGAGCTCTGTTCTTCAGGAGCTGATGCTGTTCCACAGCTGCTTAATCAGGGCCCGTCCCTATAACAGAAGTGAGGCATCTGTTGCCAGCTGAGTAATGTCCTTGCACACATCCTGGTCCATAGAGCCAAAGTGAGGAATGAGAGATGTCTCCAGAGTTGGACAAACAGATGAGATTGTTTCTGAACCGGAGATGTGAACTATGTCTCCTTCTCCACCAACGCTCTGTTTCTTAAGGCTTGGAGTAGCACTTAAACATGTAGCTGTGGGGAGTCAGTAAATGCTTGTTGTTTGCAGGAATTTAGCTCCTTTCTTAAGGCGTTTTAGGAAGGAGTTCGGAAGTGTGGGATCTAGGATGCATTCTGACGCCTCCCTGTGTCACGATTTCCTTTACAGTAAAGTGGAGGCGGGCCTTGTAATACTTCTCATCCCCACCCTGTGAAGCTGGATGTGAATAAAGCCATGTGTACATGAAAACACTTTGAAAAGTAAAGAACAGTAAAAAAATGATTTCCTCATCTCTTCCTTTTGAAAAAAAAAAAGAGAGAAAAAGAGAGATGCTCGTAATCGAGATCACCTAGTGCCATCTTTTGTAAATGCTTGAATTCTGGAATGAGTTTTTAAGATCATCTATGACTGAACTAAAGTTATGCTGTTTACCTAGTTGTCATGAAAAAAAACTGAGAGCTAGTAATACTTGAGTTAGCACAAATTATTCCCCAATAAAGACCCATCTTTTGCCAAATTGAGGTGTCCAACCTCTTAGTGTTATCGTTCTTTTTATTATTTTTTCGTTATGGAAGCATCCCAACATACCCCAAAAACTTAGAAAATAGCCAAGTTAAAACAAATCGCCCGGGCTTCCCTGGTGGCGCAGCGGTTGGGAGTCCGCCTGACGATGCAGGGGACGCGGGTTCGTGCCCCGGTCCGGGAGGATCCCGCATGCCGCGGAGTGGCTGGGCCCGTGAGCCATGGCCGCTGAGCCTGCGCGTCCAGAGCCTGTGCTCCGCAACGGGAGGGAGAGGCCACAGCAGTGAGGGGCCCGCGTACCGCAAAAAACAAAACAAACAAACAAAAAAAACAACAAATCGCCCATATTTTGACTTCCTTAACTGCTAGTATTTTGATGTATTCTTTTCCCAAGTTTGAAGCATCCTTTTAAAATATAGTAATTATAGGGCTTCCCTGGTGGTGCAGTGGTTGAGAGTCCTCCTGCCGATGCAGGGGACGCGGGTTCGTGCCCCGATCCGGGAAGATCCCACATGCCGCGGAGCAGCTGGGTCCGTGAGCCATGGCCGCTGAGCCTGCGCGTCCGGAGCCTGTGCTCCGCAACTGGAGAGGCCACAACAGTGAGAGGCCCGCATACCGCAAAAAAAAAAAAAAAAAAACAACAACAAAAAAAAACCACATAAAATATAGTAATTATAGAGCATGAACAGTGGGATCATAGTTTTTCATTGATTTTTTAAATAAGTATTTTTCCATGTCTTCACATCACCATCAATTTCAACAAACTAACCAGTCAGACCTCTTACGTAGTAAAAGAAAAGCAAATTCTCTAAAAGGAGTGCCTCTGCTCTTTAACTGAGGCCTCACAGCTGACCAGAAAGGAAAGTGAGGACACTAGTTGTTCAGGGGTGCTGCCTGGTGTGTCCCTGGAAACCTACTCCAACCAGCGCTTTCCCTGCCCCTTGTTTTGTTAAAGTCACTCCTGACAAGGGAAGCGTAGCTAAAAGCTGCATTCATTTCTGTCTCCACCTCTCTGTCTTTACACCCTGTTGCTTAAAATACCAGCAAGCCTCAGGGGAAGGTTTGCCCCAGACTGTCCCAGTTTTAGCCTGCAAGCCCTGCATCCTGGGAAACTCCTCCGTCCAGGGCAAACTGGGACAGATCACCCCACCAGGAAGAAGTGGGCGAATGTGTGCAGATCCTTCGTAAGTGGCCAACCCGTTGCGGTTTAAGCCTTGTCCTGGAACTTCTCTGTCTCTCAGGATGTGGGTGGGCCAACACGTGCCCTCCAGCTTCAGAACCACCCAGCCCTGTGCTACACCCACCTGGCTTCTCAGCTCACTGTCACCAGATCCTGGGATACCTCACCCACTCACCCAGCCCTGGAGGCACCCAACTGGGATATTCCTGTGGGGGCTGAAGAGAGTAAATGTGACATTTAGATAAAAATAGAAGCTCTGGAATTCTTATATTTAAGGCAGCCTTAAATGCCAGCTCTGAAATCACTTCGCTTGATCATTAACCTGATTTCTTTTTTTGTTTCATTTGACTTATGTGCCCTTTAGTAGTTAAAATTGTTTTCCTTGCTTTGCAAAGGAAGGATTTCCATTTGTCCCCGAAAGTAGGTTTTCTGCACATCACATGCACAAAATTATGCAGTCCAGCCCTTCACTGCCTCATTCTGGAGTGTTAGTATTCTTGTTTATGATGCCTTGAAAAACAAGGGAAATGGCTCAGGGATGGGCTTCGTTTCAATTCATTTCAACAAACGTGTACCCTAATGCTGTACATATCAGCCTGTTTTTGCTGTAACCTGTGGATTTTGCTATCATCCCTCAAGGATGAAAATTCAAATCAGTTTCAGAATATCCTGATGATAGTAAGGTAACAATTTCCTGATGACACTCAGAAAGATGCAAGCTTCACAGAGTAGCCACGAAGAAGAAAGATGGCTACATACACTTGTGTGTGTGCTAGTTAATCAGCATCTTTTCACTGAATTCTAGAAGAATTCCTTTATAGATGATTATCTTCGTTAATCAGCTATAATCAGGCCTTCCTAGAATGATGAAGTATTTAAGCCTTGTTTCCTGGTACAGATCATGTGTAATTGTTTCCATACTGTTGGCAGAACAGCTGTAGGAGTTTTGCATGGGCCATAAGTATTCAAGGTCTTTGAGGCAATTTCTTTGTATAAACAATGCAAATTTTTATTGCTATAGTTGAGTTTTTGAAAGAGGCTTTAAATCCATCAGGATTTTCTGTAAGGGGGGGGGTCTTCATAGGAGAGTGGATGTGGTGCTGATGACTGAGTAACATGAAAGACCCTGTGTTCCGATAGGTGAGGCCCAGGGCTCTTTCATCTTAGGCTGAATCCTGGCCCACTGCTGCTTGAGGATTTGGAGTGTGTAAAAGTCCTGGGCTTTTTAATTATGTATAGCCTTTTAAGAAGCCTGTACCAGGAGGGCAGAGATGGAAACATGCAGTGAAACATTTTATATCCAGTTTGAGGATTCAACCAAAGGTCTTCACTTGAGTCAAACCAGAGCTTCCAAATAGATCAAAGGTAGCATGGAGTTGAAGAAAATCTCTTTGTTGGTGGTGAAGTGACAATACCTTATGAGAATCAACAAGTGTAAAAAATAGCCTAAGGAGAGTAGAAAACAAAGGGGAAAATTACTCAGATTTCCACCACCAAAATTAATCAACTCTGTTCCTTTTTTTAAAAGTTTCATTCCATATATGTAAATAAGTATGTCATATGTCATAAGTATGTTATATATCATAATTGGGATATATATTTGGCATTCAGCTTTCATAATTAACATTATGTGATAAGCATTTTCCACATTGCTTCGTGGTTTAGTCCAACAGTTTATTTATTTATTTTTACCACACAAAAAAAATTTATTTACCGAGAATAAATGAACCACAACTATTTTGTGAGAAAGCTGATGATGAACAATTTTTTTAAAAATCAGAATTCTTCTGGCATTATCATCCACTGAGTTTGCACTTACACTATAAACAGATATAAGATGGGCATAGTATATGAGGCAATAATTTTCAGACTTTATCAACAGGCAGTAAAGAGCACAGATCCAAAGAGCAGGGAAATAAAGTCAGTGAGCCCCATAATGTGCACTTCTGGAATGAAAAATGGGATGAGGAACACAAGCTTAAGATAGCCATCTCCCTGAATTCAGGAGAAAGAGGCTGGATTTAAGGAGAATGAGGTGACAACTTTGTAGTCCAACAGTTTAAATGGCTTTGCAATATCCCATAGAATTTCTGTACCGTGGTTATTTAACCACTCACTAATATGGAACTTTTAGACTGTGTTCAAATTTGTCATTATAAAGTTTCAGTGGGCTTCCCTGGGGGCGCAGTGGTTGGGGGTCCGCCTGCCGATGCAGGGGACACGGGTTCGTGCCACGGTCCGGGAGGATCCCACATGCCGCGGAGCGGCTGGGCCCGTGAGCCATGGCCGCTGAGCCTGCGCGTCCGGAGCCTGTGCTCCGCAACCGGAGAGGCCAGAACAGCGAGAGGCCCGCGTACCACAAATAAATAAATAAATAAATAAATAAAGTTTCGGTGAATATTGTTAAATAATTTTTTTTTATTTCTTTGGGCTTATTTTCATAGAGTTTATTCCACAAACTGGGATTACTGGGACAAAGTCTCAACATTATAAAGTCTTTGCATTAAAAAGTGATGGTTGCTTTCCTGAAGAGTAATGCCATTCACACTGTCCCCAGTAGCTTCACAACTTCAGCAGCATTGGGTATTATCTGAATATCTTGAAAGCTGTTTGGGAAGAAAAGACCAGAGTTGCCTCAGAGTTTCTCCTACAGTACCCATCAACTTGGCTAAAAAAAAATGTTATCTTAGGCATTTTGAAGGACGTTCCTCATTTTTGACAAGTGGCTATCATATTTAAGAAAGGAGGTCTTTGGAAGTGGCATAGCAGACATGGTTGCCTCCAACAAATAACAAATTTGAGGCACCTGCATCTATCTGTCTGCCTCAAAAAATTATAGTTGTCACTGAAATGTAGGAGGGGAAAGCAACATGGATTAGCAGCAGCCACGAGGGAATGCCCAGCTTGCCAGCTGCTGCAGGGCCTGAAAAGTGAAGATAATCAAATGCAGGCTTCATGACAATCCTAGTGTGTACCATTCCTTAGTTCCACTGAACTGTAACCACAGTCTTCTTCCTTAACATAGCCATACATGCAAGTAAAACCTATATTGCTGGGTAATACAGCACAAATGCTTTTGCAACAAGAGAGATGTATGCAGATTCCTATGAAGAAGCAAACTTTTGGAAGAATGCAGTGGTTGAGACAAGGCTTGAGTTTATTTCAGGTTGTTGGTATATGTAGCCAACTGGAAGAAAGTGACCCTACTGAGTTCCTGGGTTGGCGTCTCTGAGCAGCGCCCCAGAGCAGCTAACATTCCCTTTTCTCTCTTGTGTGCACTATCTGTACCTAGATACATTGACTGGCTTCCCCTGCTGAATCCTGCATTTGCCCATGGCTCAATTTCATTTCAGGTTCTAATCTACAACGGCCAACTGGACATCATTGTGGCAGCTCCCCTGACAGAGCGCTCCTTGATGGCCATGAACTGGAAAGGATCCCAGGATTATAAGAAGGCAGAAAGAAAAGTTTGGAAGGTCCTTAAATCTGATCCTGAAGTGGCTGGTTATGTACGGCAAGTGGATAGCTTCTATCAGGTATGAAAATGCTTCCCGGCGCGCAGGTTGTAAGAATGGGATGATGAGATTGAAATGAAAGCCCGAATACCCATAAGACATGGTCAGCCTTAAGCAAAGTCATACAACAACCAAAAGGTGTCTTCTGTTGCTCTCCTTTCCACGGGGAAGGGTGGTCTGAGTTCATATTAAAATACAAATACTCAATGTTTAAGACAGAAGTTGACAGACAATAGTGTAGGTATTATTTAACAGATAAGGTGACAATTACCAAGATTAAAAAAAAGATAATACCCAACCCCAAAAGGTGAATCATTAATGAGAGAATTGGTCTATTGGGGGAACAAAAGAGAGCGTGAACAAATTACATGAGGAAGATTCAATGTAATCTCCTCTGGCAAACCTATGATCACATTCACGTATTACACATGGAGCCCCAGGACAAAATCTATCTGATGTCCTAGTGTGACCTCTCCTTTAGGGGTCAGATGTTACTCTGGCCAAGCCTGTCCACTGCTTCTCCAGTTTGCAGGTCTCAGCTCCTCGAAGATGAATAGGTCTTCCTTAATGTTTACACGATGATTACACTGTTTACCTCCAGAAAGTTTCTGGAGAAATTAAGAAAGCCCCCTTAGTTTTGCTTAGTTAGTCTCAAGAGGAAAAATTTATTCTTCTGGACTTGATTTTATTCCCCAATTTTTTATGTGAGGCAACACTGGGACCTCAATTCTGTACCTCCAAGTATTTGGAAGAATAGCTTTCTAATGCTTGAGTTTTCCTTTAGGCAAATCCATGCTCCAAACAGAAATTAATCATAGGAATGCTACTTTAAAAGTACTTTGCTTTGGGATTGTAAATGAGAGATCACAAAGTATTTTATCAGGGCCTACTGGGTTATCACCTGAATTACTCATTTATGTTTAAAAACATGATAGGTCCAGCAGAAATTACGGGTATTCTCATGTGAAAAGGTAGCCTTCCTACCCTACCCTAGTCATTCTAACCATTAAATAACATGAAATTTAACAGAAATTTAAATATTACACAAAATGTTAACTACCTTGGACAATGGAAACAGTTGAGAGACATATTTCTGGGCTCAAGTGAAGGTAAACTTGGAAAAGTTATAATGTTACAGTTTCTAAATCAAGGTAAATTATACCAAAGAATTAACTACTGGTGGAATGGCAAACTAAATGACTCAGAGCAGGAAACAGTTCTGGCAGTATATATATGAAGTCTGAAAATGGGACAGGGAAGGACAGAAAGAAGTGTCTGTTTACATGCAGAGAGATCTCAAGAGAGGATGGAAAGTGCCTTGTCAGCCCCGGCTGCTTCTGTAAACTTGAGCGATCTTGAATCTGGTATTGAGTTGGGGACCACAATAAATAGTTAACTCTGAAGACAGATTCCAAAATATTGAAATTCCTGGACAAGTGGAGGCTCTTCAGTTGCAGAAAATAATCTGGACTTAATTTTGTTGTTTATTTGTCTCTTTTTAAGTAACACAAATTATATAGCAATTCACATATTTTTTAAAAAGAGAAAAAGAAAAAATTCAACAATTTCAACATCTGAAATTGCATTTTAATTGATTCATATGTGCACAGGTACAGGTTTTTGCATAATTTTAACAGTGTAATATAAGGTTGATTCTACTTCGTTACTTAAAAAAACACTTACTGAGTTATAACATAATATGGAAAAGTGAACAAGTCACAATATACAGGTAAATGAATTTTTACAAAGTGAACATACCCCTGTAACTGTTACCTAAATAAAGAAATAGAATAGAACCAGTGCCCCTCCCCCTCCCGCCCCATAGTCACTACTCCCCTCCTCCCCAAGGTAACCACTGTCCTGACTTCTAATAGCCTGGATTACTTTTGCAAGTTTTTGAATTTTTATAAATGGACATATTCAGTATGTACTCTTTCCTGTGTGGTATGTTTGCTCAGCTTTGTGTTCATGAGATTTATTTATTCTCTTTTTATATGGTAATTTGGTACTTTTTCCTGATATGCTTAGAAATTTTCAGTTGAATGTCAGACATTAAACAGGTAAAATTATGGAGATAGTTTGAGTTTTTGGCTGATGATATTTACCTTCAAAGAGATTTTGCTTTGCTTCTGTCAGGCAATTAGAATAGAGGCAAGCACCTTTATCAAGTCTGGAATTGAGTGACTTTAAATCTGTACTTTTTGTCTCCCAAAGCTCCATTCAAGTTTCCAGTCTCTTAACTACCACTTTATGCTTGGTTTTGTAGCCTCTTGGCCGCTGAATCAACCATTGCTTTGATGCGGACAGGGCCAGAGAATGCCAGACTCCACTTGTTGCCCTCTCCTTCAGTTTGCAAGCGTGGCCCCTTGTAGTGGGCAGAATAATGGGCCCCCAAAGAGACCCTCCCCCTAATCTCTGGAACCCGTCAATATATTGTATCATATGGAAAGAAGGAATTAAGGCTACATATGGAAATAAGGTTGTTAATCATCTGACCCAGAGATGGGGAAATTATTCTGGATTATCCAGATGGGCGAGTATAATCACAAAGATCCTTATGAGTGAATGAGGGAAGCAGGTGAGTCAGAGCCAGAGAGGGTTGCAAAGATGCTGTGTTGCTGGCTTTGAAGATAGAGGAAGGACCATGAGCTAAGGAATGCAGGCAGCCTCTAGAAACTAGGAATCACAAAGAAACAGATTCTCCCCTAGAGCCTCCAGAAGGAATGGAACCTTGCCAACATCTTAGTTAGCTTAGCCAACATCTTTAGTCCAGTGGGACCATTTCTGACTTCTGACCTCCAGAATTATAAAATAAGAAATTATTGTTGTTTTAAGGCACTTAAATTTGTGGTGGTTTGTTATAGCAACAATAGGAAACTAATACACCCCTTATACCCTGGCTGCCTTGGGTGATCCTCAGGATTTTCAAGTGCGTGTGTTCTGTATTTTGTCCAGCTTCTCTAGTTTTTCTTAGTAGGAGGATTGAGAGCAACAAGTGTCTCTGCCCGTACAGGATGTGGTACTTGCTGTTTTGTTCTTTTAACATTATGTCATACATATTTTCAAAGTTACAGTATAGATTCTTAACTTATTTTTAAGTAATACTCCATTGAATTGATAAAATTAATTTTCTTAATTACCCTCTTGTTGGCCACGTAAGGTTGTTTTCTTTTGTGGCTGTTATTATTATTACTAATTATAAGCTAATTTTCCAACTAATATCATGTGTATCAGTAGTCCTACTGATCTACATACACTATGTAAATACATCAGGCAAAAGATAGATTATGATTTTTTGTGTGCAAAATAAATGAAAGAGAAGAGGCAAATAAAAGACCTGAGTTATAAGGGATGGGCTCATCTACCTATATTTAAGTTCAATAATGATAAAGATAGCTTTCGTTTGTTGAACACTAAATATGTGCCAGCTGTTGTGATAGGTACTTCATGGATATTATCAGAATAACCTCTGAAAATTATATAATATAATTTCCATTTTACTTACATATGAGGAAACAGACTCTGAGAAGGTAAACAGTTAATCCAGAATCATCCAGTGACAGCATTGGGATTCAAACTTTATTCAGTTTGTTCCCAGAGCCTGTGTGCCTATGTCTGTCAGATTGCCTCTGATTTTTAATTGCCAGTAAGGTGGAGAATGTTAACTAAATAGAAGAGAAGAGAAACACTCCAGAAAAAAACTTGTTTATTTAATCTTTTCACATGTTTGAAAGACATTTGTTAGGCGTTCCTTAGGGGCAGTATAAAAAAAAGATATTTGTCAATACTCATGAGGTTCTAAACTTACCTCCCATGATTAGAATACAGTAATACTTTGCCTGTGGCTAGAAATGAAGAAATATTAGTTTAATAATGAAATGCCCACACTCTTTTATTTCTGACTGCATCCACCCATTCACTGACTGGATGGTCTGGCTGCTATAAGATCAGCAGACTGAATATGATAATAAAGTCTACTCTCTCAAGGAGATTTTACTCAGAGGAGTGAAGAAATAAAGGCAGAAAATAAGCAAATATAGACATTCACAAATCAGATCATGCTAGAAAATAAAACTGGATGATGTGAAAGAGCTGGTACAGGGACTACTTTGGATGGTGGATCCCAGAAGCCTCACTGAAGAGGTGAGACAGTAGGACATGAAGCAGCCTCCATGTGCAGATGTGGGCCGGTGTTTCCATGCAGAGAATGTCTAAATGTGCCAAGGGGCAGAAATAAGCTGGATGTGCCTGAGGAAAGGAAGGAGGGCCAGTGGATCTGAGGGAGGAATAGGGAAAGAGGGGAAGCAAAGATGGAGGATTGGCTGCGGCCATATCATACGGGACCTGGTGGGTCAGGGTAGAGTTTGTACTCAGAAAGTTAATCACATCCCATAGACAGAGCTCTAAACTTCTTGCTCTGGTTTGAGATCCCTTCCAGTACAAATTCTGAATATATTCATGCTATCCTCTTTGGTATCATTACCCTCTACACACACACTCTTAATTGAGTTCTTTCTCCCACAAGGAAAAATTTGCTTGTAGACATCTTTCTGATGGGGAGATTTTTTTTACCTCAACTACTGACTAGTTTAGGAATGATCATTGTTACTGAATAAAACTGTATACAGTATTAGGTTGTATGGATATGTGTTTGTGTATGTGTGTTGTACATGCGTATACCTATAACATATGCAGAGACTATGTAACAGAGTTGTTAGAGACCACTATGGAGTGGCCTCTAATACTATAATAGACTATTATAGTGGTCTCAGTACTATAATAGAGTATTATAGTGGTCTCATTACTATAATAGAGTGTTATAGTGGCCTCTAATACTATAATAAGAGTGTTACAGTGGCCTCTAATACTATAATAGAGTGTTCTAGTGGCCTCGAATACTATAATAGAGTGTTCCAGTGTCCTCAGTACTATAATAGAGTATTTGAGTCAGGAAGACCATGGTTTGCCTCCTTAATCTTCTACTTAATAGCTATGTGACCTTGGGCAAGTTTTTCACCTCTCTATACCATGACTTCATCTCCTATAAAATAGGGGTAGTAATAATATCTACCTGTTATGGACTGAATTGTGTCTCCCTAACTTAGGATGTTGAAGACGTAACTTAGGATGTGTCTGTATTTGGAGATATGGCGTCTAAGGAGGTAATTAAGGTTAAATGAGGTCATAAGGACAGGGCCCTGATTCTATGGGATTAAGAAGAGACCGCAGAGAGATAGCTTGCCCTCTGTCTGTCTCGGCCATGTGACGACACAGCAAGAAGGCAGCCATCTGCAAGCCAGGAAGAGAGCTCTCATCAGAAACCCAGTCAGCTAGGACCTTGATCTTGGACTTCCCAGATGCCAAAACTGTGAGAAATTTCTGTTCTTTAAGCCACTCAGTCTGTAGTATCCTCATAGAATTATTGAGGGGATTCAATAAGCTAATTAGCTTAGAGCAGTCCCTGACTCACAGGAAACATTTGCTATTATTATTGTTACTGTGGATCACTTATAAGAATATACACAAAAAAAGGAAAATTATAAATGGTAAAAGTCAAGATCAGGGAAGATGTTTGATTTTCCCTTAGAGGAAAGTTGGAATGTTAGTATTCAGGCCATTAAGGGTAAACATGCATGCCAAGCTGCCAGGGAGCGATGGGCACGTCCTTAACCCCCTGTCCGCCGCACTGCTTTATGATGAGAATCCCACCAGGCGCACTCAGCATGTCCTCCAGATCCTTTGATGGCTGCCTCAGCCACCTGTTATTCTATGTCCCCTGGACCTTCCTTGTGAAACGCTCCAGTGCCTGGCATCACACGTGTCCTGCTCGGCGCTGTGCATGGAATGCCCATCTTGGGAGGCGAGATTGGGGCTGCAGGGCAGCCTGGACCATAGAGGTGGGAAAACGGGTTGACCACCACTCAGACTTGTGGCAAATATCACACTGAGCCCGCTGACTCTTCTGGTGAACGCAGAACACATTGAGAGATGAAATGACACTCCTGTGGCTGCCCAAAACCAGCTAACAAAAGAAGCGAGGCCCACATATGTTTGTGATAGAAGTGTTTTACCACACAGCGGCGAGGGATCTGCATTTTATGTAGGTGATTTTACAGTGCTGGCAGCGCTCCTTCCCCTAATGCCTCAGCGTAGGATTGGGGGTGGTGTGTGGAGATTGGGGGGAAGGGCAGGGATGAAGGAGGGAAAGGAGCTCTGGTGTTCACAAAGGCATTCTCTGTGGACTAAGGATACTGGTCAGATGTCAGGCATCTGATAATGAAAGAAACGGGCCTCAACCATGGACTTGGCTTTTTAGCATTTGACACACAAAACAGAAGCATGTGTATGTGTCTGCCAAAAAAGAAAACTCACTCTCTGCCAAACTCCACAGCTCTTAATTTAAAAATCGAAACCAAAGTAGACTTGTCTCCGGATGGTTCCCTAAACTGTCCACTTAAAGGAATGACAGATCTCCCAGGGGAGTGTCAAGGTACGGAGATGGGGAGCAGTTTCTCCATCAAGGGAGGCCCAGGAAAACCAACCAGCTCCATCAAGCCTTCGGAGATCAGATGAAGAAAGGGTGCTATTTGTTGCCCCTTGTTGGTCTGACCTCCACAATCTGTGCCATTCTAAGACTTGGACCCTCCCTTGTTATATCACCTGGGAAGTCATAGGCTTTTCTGAGCCTCAGTTCGTTCATCTGTGAAATACAAGGTTTGAACTGAGTTATCTCTAAGATATCTTCAAAGAAAGATCTGAAATATATTTTTCATTAATGTCCGGAGGGGCTCAGTTTGCAAGCAATATAGAATAGATAGTTGCCTTCAGAGTGTGATGTGTGTGTTTGTATGACTCAATAGTGTTGCAGTATAGATCAAAGGCCTAATCCTCTCTCTCCCCCTAGCTGGTGACAACCCATGTCCATCACTGTCAAGGGCACCCTGCTGCTCCTTTTGGGGTCTTTCTCTGCCTTTCTCCAAATGTCACAGTTTCTGTTCATGATCTGTTTTGATGTTGCCACTGCTTTTGAAATGCAGGACATTTTGTTCTTACATCACTGAATTGTCATTTCAACTCCAAAGACTCTTTGATGCCACATTTAATATAAAATTTAATCAGAATATAAAATTTTAATCAGAATAATAACACTGATGAATTTCTTTAAAAACATCTTTCTAAAAAAAACTTCATGAAGCTACACTTTCTGGGAAAAGCATTTTTTCTATCTTTATTTCAATGAAAATATTCTTACGGAGATTAATTATTTTCCATGTAAACATTAAAAGGAAGACTTGAGTCCCTGGTCAATTTTCATTCCTATGCGATCATAGTGGGTGTAGCTTCTTCTGCCATGAGTTTTGCATTGTTTCCAACAACTGTGTTTTCCTGATTGCAATTTGAGTCATCATTAATTTTATTTTATGTTTTCATTATCAATATCAGCTTAGGTTATTCAATAATTACAGGATGGATTATCTCCATACTCTAGGTAGCATTTTCCAGTTGAAACAAATTTTAGATCTCATTTTCCAGGTGGGGAAACTGAAGCCCAGAGCTTAAGTGACTGTTCCAAAGTCTCCTACCCATTTTATGTCTGAGCTGAGATTAGATTCTAGGCCCCCTGGCTTCCAGCCCAGAGGTTTTCTACTTCACAGGGGCACCCACCTCTGGAATGATGGATTGGCAGTAGTAAATTAGTACAGTTAAAATTGGAGCCTGCATACATATCTGCCATAATTAAAGCAGGCCTGAGAAATAATGTATTTTACTTCCAGTGTTAGCTGTTAAGTTACATGCATGTGCCCTTCTACAGACAGACAGAGTATCGGGATTTTTAAAAAGGTGCTAGAGCTCAGTAGGTGGTGAGGCAAGGTTCATCCAGTGTTCAGAAAGGTTATAGCTTTACCTGGAAATTTCTGATGTTAGTAAAAGAACAGATGCTGAAATTGGCTAAAATGAACAGAGGAAACATGGTGGGCAGAGCCTCAGAATGAGAGCATACAGGGCAGGGTACAGGCAGAGCACACAGTCTGGTTTCTAATCTGGAGCGTAAAGGGTGAAAGCTGGGAGAGAAGCTGGAAGGAGATCATGGGACCTTGATGGTAGGCAAAGGGGTGAGTGTTCCATTGTTTAAGTAGTGGGGGGCCACTGAAGGGTTTTTTTTTTCCAATTTATTTTATTGTGATAAAATATGCATAACAAAATTTGACATCTTAACCATTTTAAAGTATACAGTTGAGTGGTATTAATGCATTCATAATGTTGTACACCATCCATCTCCACAGTTCTTTTCCTCTTGTAAAGCTGAAACTCTGTAACTAAACACCAGCTCCCCATTACCCTTCCCTAGAGCCTGGCAACCACCATTCTACCCCATCTCTATGAATCTGACTACTCTAAGTATCTCATATAAGTGGAAGCATACAGTGTTTGTCACCGTGGAAGATGTTTAAGCACATTTTCAAAGCTTTGGAAAGTTTAAAATGGCAGCAATAGGATGAATTCAGGGTAGAAAGAGGTCAGAGAAGGAGGATCCCCAGGAAATAAGGAGTCATGTTAGGAGCTGTATTGGAAGAAGGTTCTCCATCTCCTTCCTGAGACCACCTTCTTGATACTTGATTCTGAGGTCCTGAATAGAGGAGACAAGCTTTGTAATGTCTAAGCTGTGAGGACTGATCCCTGTTTGAGACATGGTGTTTCCTGTGTAGTGAAACCAGCTTGAAAGCTAAGTATCCACAGGGGGCACCTGGCGTGCTGGTGTCATCCTGGTGCCTTCCTCAGGCAGCCACAGCGAGTCCCCCAGCCCCCAAAAGCACAAGCCCTGAGCCATGACTTATACTTTGACGTTGAACCAGGTTTGGCTTATGGAGTCCTCAGGACTGTGGTCTGCCACGCTCTTCTCAGGGGCTTCTGCCTGAGTTTCCAACAGGAATCAGACCTTCTGTTAGGGGTTACATACAGAGAAACCAAGGGAAGGAGCCCACCACCCTCAAAGCTTGACTGTTTTGGAGAGTCGTGACCAATGGGAGGCGAGGGGTAATGAGAGGAAGGTGGACTGTGGAGTTAGACCAACCTATGTGAATTTCAGTTTTGCCACTTACCGGCTGTGGGCTGGTCGCAGGTGCATGGGGGTGTCAGGAAGGCCAAAGGAGACGCTAAGGATGGCCACCAATCCTTCAGCATTTGCAAGCCCTCAGGCCAGTGGGTCTGCCACACACTTTCTTATCCACCATTTTATGGAATACTCATAGCTCCCCTGTAAATTATGTGATTGTATTTACTAATTTATAAATGTAGAAACAGAAGTTTCACCTGGAAAACTTGATTAAGGCTTCAAATAGTAATAGTATCTGAGATTTGACAGCCCACATTGTTGCCCTTTCCCCGGCACCGCTGTGCTTTAAGTACCCGTGGAGGCCATGGAGCGGGAAGGATGGAATATTCTGGTTGGCCACTGGACCAAGGCTACAAGTCTGCCCTTGGTGGTGGTGGTGACAGAGGTGGGTAGAGTGTGGGTGGTGGCCAGTGTATTTGGCAGTGCATCCAGTCCACATAGAAGAGGCTGTTTTCTAAAGAAAAGCAGAGTGCTTACACGGAATAGGAGGATGGGGAAAACCTGGTGTGCAGACAGAAAACAATTAACAACTACGGCTTCTTAATTGTGCTTTTCTAAAACTAACATCAACCATTTTGTTTCTTTGACTACACACAACTGAAAAAATGGAGAAAAGAATAACCACAGTCCTTCGAGTGGAAGGGAAGGTCAGGCTAGGATATCATCATGTGCACGGATAATCCACAGAGAGAATGACCGAGCTGGCCACCTGCCTCTCTTGAACTTTCTGATAATTCTTTTTTTTTTTTAATTTAGAATTTTAAACATCTTAGGGAGCATTAGAAACTATTTCTGAAGAAACCAACAGTTCCAGAAAGGTGTTCAGCAAGTCCTTGGTTGCACTGACAAAATCAGAGTAAGCAAAGAGCAATAAATGTAACTATTGCATTCAACTAATTGATAGGGCATGAGAAGTTTAAACAATATTTAATGGAGGAAAGTGACTGTTAAACAGATTTGAGACAGTGATTACTAAATGCAGCTAATTCCTGGGAAAATGTTTTGGCTTTGTTACAGAAATTGTTAAACAGAATCTTCATCTCTCTCCCAGCTCTTAATTTTTACCACGAGGGATGGCCTGATTCATGGGTTCTTTGTCTCTATCTTCCAGACCTGGGGAAAGTTCTTCTGTCCACTTTTGGGAATCAGACTGTGGGCAGAAAATCAGACATAGCAATCAAAACATACCCCTGCCCTCAATATAAAACTTGCCATCAAGAGCTTCTCGGATTCTCCAGAAGCAGGCATTGAGGCAAAGTTTGGAGTGCAAGATATTTATTAGGGATTAACACCTGAGAAAGGAAGGGGTAAGAAGCAGAATTGGCAAATGAGAAAACCAAACTATGATAGAGGCCTGACAAACCTTGGCCAACCTGCAAGGGAGCTCCAGAGAGAGTAGTTTCCATCAGAGTATCTTACATCAGACAAAAATGATCAGGCCTTTATACCCCCCCGCCTCACTTAGTCACCAAATGTGGGATGCCCCGGGAAGGGCATCATTTTGGGGAAAGGCTGTGCCCTGCAGCTGAGGCAGACCCCGAAGGAGCTGGAGGCCGGCTGCTGACTGGACCTTCCCACAGCTGGGCCGCAAGTCCATCCTTGTCTGATGATGCATCTGTCTTCCACAAAGGCCACCGAGACAATGCAGTTGCAAGCTCTCAGGATTTGCGTGGGGGTGGGTGAATAGACAGCAGCAGGCATTGGTGGTTTGCCTAAGGCCACATGGGGTATTGGTCTTCCTTTGTTTGCATAACGTAAGCTTTCAGTTGAGCTCTTAGTGTCATTATGTCTTCTATCTGCATTAGAAAGATGGATCCAGCCTTGTTTTTCAGTTCACATCAAGATTCCAATATAGGAACAACAGATCTTTCAGGGAAAAGAATCAAGAATTGTCAGGAAATATTTCCCTTTTTCAGTTATTTATTACAGAATAAGAAATCTCTCCAAAACTTACTGGCTTACCACAACAATAATTTATTATTTCTCACAATTATGTGGGTGGAATGGGCTCAGTAGAGTGGTTCTTCTCACTGGGGTAGGCCGAGGTCACACACGCAGCTGCATTCAGCTGAGAGTTTGGCTAAAGCTGGGTAAGGTAGTCTCCTAGGTAGTCTCCAAGGGAATCTCCTGTCCTCCAGCGCTCTCTCCATATGACCTCTAACCATGTAGTGTCCTGGCCTGGACTTCACAGCATAGCAGCAGGTATCCCAAACTGAGAAGCAAAAAATGCCTATCCTTTTAAGGCCAGGGTTCAAAAGCCCCAGACTGTTATTTCCATTGCATTCTCTTGGTCAAAGCAAATCACAGAGCAAGGCCAGATTCCTCCTGATGGCAAGAACGGCAAGGAATTTGGAACCATCCTTGTTCACTACATTTTCCTAAGCCATTGTGTCTCAACCCTTGCGAATATAGATTCCCAAGGCCTATTTCCAGATATTCTGACTTTACTGGTCTGGGGTAAGACCTGATCATCAATATTTAATCTTCTTAGGGAATTTAATATGCAGCTGGTTTGGGGGAACCCTAAACTGTGATGTCTTTTGTTCCTCTATTGATAGGGAAATGGCTTCCATCTTGCAGGAATCCTGTGTGGCTTACGTTTGGATAAACTTCCGTTCTGATGCCTAAAGGGTGCTCTAAATCCTGACCTATTTTACTTACTTACAGGCCAACCAGAAACCTGAGAACATAGATTTACTCTTAACAAACCAGCCATTGATCTGAAGCATCACATTTAGAAAAGTGTCCTCTAGTCAACAGTATTTACTGGTATGTCTCTGGTTCTCTGAAATTCTCAGCCAAAACCTTAAACTAAATTTTAAACCTCAGTTCCCTGCCATGCATTGTAGGTTTACAAGTGATCTTTGTTCTCCCAAAATACTGATAGACCATTGGTAATTTAGACTCGTAGAAGAACTCTTTTATTTACTCAAAACATTAGCTTCCTTTTCCCAGCAGCATTCTGTCCCATACTGAAATGATGCGATCCTCATGGGCAAAGTCTTCTGTTACTTTCCAACAGAGATACAACTAGATCAAGCAGCGTCCCCTGTAAACATCATCCAGAAGAGTTCTCAGCAAAGATGTTGCCCACTAGTCACAGTGTGTTTCTGGATATTAATTATTGATCAAATACTATTGATATAATAGATTGATACAATTAGTTCCATGCCAAAGCAAAAATAAAAATGCAATGATTTAGACTGAAGCCTTATCAGGAGTAAACTTAGCACTTCCATTAGGTGATCGTTAGGTTATTTAATAGATTCCTAACCTGGGGTAAGGGTTTGTGGTTAGGATTCAAGGGGTCAATGAACTTAGAAGGGAAAGAAATTGCATCTTTATTTTCACTAACCTCTAACTGAATCATCATTTCCTTCCATTATGAATGTAAGCAACAAACCACAGCAGTATTAGCAGTGCCTTTGACTTTGTCACCATAGAAAGCAGAGATATTTTCATATCAAATACAGATGCTGTTGCAAATAGCTAGAAACAGTGCTTATGACCATCACTACTTTAAAGTTACAGGAGTTATCAGACCCACAGGTTGCTCTTCTATATGTGTTCATATAGAAGGATGTATGTTGATGTATCACAAATTCATGTTTAGCTGTTTTGAGCATTTCAATGTAATGGCTTCATTTGTAATCTATAATATATATGTCTATATATTATGATATGTATCATAATATATATATGAGTGAATCATGTATTTAAAAACATTATTCTGAGAGGTATCTATAGGCTACACTAAACAGCCATAGGGGTCCAAAGCACACAAAAGACAAAGAACCCATGGATTAGACTATTTGAATTGTTGAAAATAATTCATAGACTCTCCCCAACCCAAACCATGAGGTTACCTTTGGTAACCTCAGATTGAGAAGTTATGAGCTTGAATTTTATTTATTTTTTATTACCTTGGCGATTCTCACTACTTCTATTATCACCATACTCAAGTGACATTATAGTTTAGGGATTAAGATAATGAATACTGTGTTAGACCTGGATTAGCTCCCAGCTCTACCACTTACTAACTGTGTGACCTTGGGCAAGTTACTTAACCTCTCCAAGAGGTTCCTCATCTGTAAACTAGGGTTGATATTAATACCTACCTCTCTTGCAGAAGGATTCATTATTAGAATTAATTAAGATAATGCTAATTTATTACTTGACACTCTGTCTGGCATCTAGTAAGCATGTAATAAATATTTATTTTATTGTCTTTGTTGACCTCTCCTAGCATGAATCTGTTTTCACAGGGCAAGACGCTTCCCCCAACCCCATCTAACAGGGTCCTTAAGAGATATTATGTCTTAAAGGCTCAGATGATGAAATGGGCTGAGTATTATTCATCAGATAGGACTAGAAATACTGAAGTTGTATCCAGTTTTCCCTTCACCAGAACAAGGAAACTGTCTTGATGAGAGATGGAAGAAGTAGAGGGGACTGGGGAGGTGTTCCATGTTTTGCTGCATGGCAGTCTAACAAAAGTATATGAAAATCACTAAATTGAGTGATGAGATGTTTCTAAAGCATTGAGTCCCTTCTAGTTTAACAATAATCTGAAACATCCCTGTTGACAATAAATGAAGCATCCAGCCTTAATGCTTTTGTTCTGTTTTTTTGTTTGTTCATTTCATTTGTACTGAGCTTCTAACATATAGAAACAGGGAAGAAGGGGAATATAGGAGCTTAGATTTAGAGAGTAAAAAATAATCTAGCAAAAACAAAAAAAACAAATGTTTGGCAACTTCTTGCTCTTCTGCTGTCCAGCATGGAGATGTGGGTGTTATTTTTGTTCCTCTATTTATTTTTTTATGCAGGAACTGGAGTCCCAAGGTTTCCATTCTGGCACCAGCTCTGTCTTCTTGGAGCTGCTTGCCAGAGGGGGACTTCCACTTTTGCTTTTGTTTCCTTCAATTGCTTCTCTGTATCCTCCCCACTTACTGTTTTTAGATTGTAGGGTTCATCTCATCATCCCTGTGTTGGGCAGAAGGGAAAAGCACAACAGAGAACATGTTAAATTTCTTAAAGATTCATTTTTGTGAGTTTGGCTTCATCAGTAGGTGGGTTATTTCTTTTTTAGTTAAAAATTGAGTAATATCCAAAAATACGTATCATACTTGTGTAAGATAAAACAAACAATGATAAATGAATACCCTTGTGCTTACCAGTCATTTAGGAAATGCAGCATTACCAGCAGCCCATCCCCTTCCCTCACTGGCCCTGGAGATAAACCACTGCCCTGGATTTTTTTATCACCCTTTTCCTTTTTTAAAAAAATTAATCGTTTTACTGCAGATATACATCTCCATAAATGATATTTTACTTTTCATGTTTAATTTTATATAAAAGGAATTATTCTGTATGATTTTGCAATATACTTTTGCTCTTCAATTTTTTTTTAAATTTTTATTTATGTATTTATTTATTTATGGCTATGTTGGGTCTTCGTTTCTGTGCGTGGGCTTTCTCTAGTTGCGGCGAGCGGG
>NC_041218.1:48514650-48557325 GCF_002837175.3 Physeter macrocephalus
TTGCGGAGCACAAGCTCCAGACGTGCAGGCTCAGTAGTTGTGGCTCACGCGCCTAGTTGCTCCGCGGCATGTGGGATCTTCCCAGACCAGGGCTCGAACCCATGTCCCCTGCATTGGCAGGCGGATTCTCAACCACTGCACCACCGGGGAAGCCCTGCTCTTCAATACTTTGAGAGTCATCGTGTTGATACATGCAAAATTGTGCTTCGTTCTTTTACATTGCTGCATAGTATTCCATTGTGTGATTATATCATTTGTCCATTCCACTGCTGATGGGCATTTGGGTTGTTTACAGCTTTTTGCTACTATAAATATTGCTGCTGTACACAATCTTGCAAATATCTCCTTGGGCCCGCATGGAATGGATGAGTTCACAGGGTTTGAGCATCTTCAACTTCCTTAGGTAATGCCAAACTGTTTTCCAAATTGATTGTATTCTTTCCAGTAATGTACAAGGGTTCTGGTTATTCCACTATCTCACCAACTCTTGGACTTGTCTCTAGGCATCTTTCAGCTGGGCTTGTTAAGTGGAAGGGGGAACTTAATGTCTTTTCCCATGTCTAATAAACATGGTCTGTCTTCTTTGTCTCTTGCTCTCTTTCCCATCTTCTTCTCTGGCTACCATCAATTGAAAGACTGTAGCATCCACACCCAGTGAAAGGGTGGAGTGCACATGTCATATCCAAGTCTTGGTACTGCTTTGGTTGTGTGGATGCACTTTTCTTTCTGGATGGCCTGGACTGATGCTGGCTATCAAAATAACCAGCTTTAAAAAAATTAGAAATTTATTCCTTCAGCACCTTATCACTTCAGCTTACCAACAGTGGCTCAGTATAAGAAGCAACTAATAAAATAGACATTTCAACTTAAGCCTGGATTTGCAGGCAAGGCCTAGACCACAGGGAGAAGAACCTGAATCTTTTTTCTAACACAGCACAAATCCCCTCACTTCCATCACTTTTCCATTGAAACGACAAGGAAGTGAAGTTTTTTAGCCAGTCACTTTGCTGTGAGTCTTACCAGAAAATTAAGAAGAATAGTAATTGGCAAATACTACTCACCCAGTTCTTTAGCTAGCCTTTCGCACGTCTGCTTTATAGTATCCTTCTCACTGACCTGATTTACTCACTTCCTAGTGCTTGACACAGAAACCACAAAGAACTACTTAAAAAGAAAAACACTGATTTTATACAAACCAATAAAAAACGTACAGCATTTTGGGGGACATAAAAAAACAACGGCTACCCTACATTATAAATTCTAAAATGAAACAGTTTTTGCCTTGTGGTATTTTAAGAAAAGGCACAAATTTTAAAAGATGCTATTCAAGAACACTCTGAATATGTGTTTTTAAGTTGTTTAAACTTTTTCCCTTTTACAATAGCCTCATTAACTGGTCTTAACTAGTCTCCTTTCTCTCCAACCTACCCTTCTCTCTGTGCTTTTTCCAAAATGCGAGTCCGATCCTGTTTTTCCTTGTTTAAAATCCCTCACTGACTCCCTGATACCTGAAGAATAAAGTCTGAACTCTTTACATAGACGAGTAACGATGTTTGATCTGGCCTCTGCTTCCTCCCCCAACCTGGACTCTCACTCTCCCTCCTTCTTAACTAGAATCCTGAAAAACAAAACAAAACACCTTATAATTCCCCAAGCACACCTTACTGTTCTGTCAGCCAATAATTCCCATGGATTCCTTCCACTTTTCTTATAAGGCCCTTCCTACTCTTCTGACTGCCTGGAAAACCCCCATTTGCCTTTCAGAGCTAAGTTCCAGCATCACCTCTAGGAAGCCCTTCTCCCAGAATTCCTCCTTCTCTGCATCTCTCTCTATGTACATCTCCTGTTGCATGTACCACACTGGGTTTTCATTTGCCTCTTCAATTGCCTTCCTCCTCTATTTGACACTGAGCTCCTTGAGGACAGGAATAATGTACGATTTATGATTGTAGCAAACCCCTTAGCACAGTTCCTGGCACTCAGTAAATGTTCAGCGAATTAGAATTAAAATCAAATTGTCCCCTACCTTATGCCCACACCCCTCTCATTTGTGTGTATATTTCAAATACTACAGTTCTCAAGGAATGCAATAGTTGCTCACCATTTGTACACACCAGAATGTCTTCTAGGAAATAGACTAGACATGCTGAGATGATGAATAGTTCAAAACAATGCCCATCAAACGAAAAGGATGCATTGTTTATGTCCACTGAAGACTATTTCCTTTCTGTGTTACATAAGAGAAAAAAGGAGAAATATTCTGGGAAAAAAATTATGGAAGGGGTTGTAGAAGTTTCATTATCTCAGTGGCTGACTAGTGTGTCCTCTCCTTTAAAAAAAATTGAATTCTCGGTATTTGAGGGTTTTTTTTCTCTTCTCTTAGAAAAACATACAGCTTGCTTCTTGAAAACAAAGGCAGTAATAATAGCAACTCCCAATTTTACTCTGATTATTTGCCAAGAGTCCTCTTAGTTCATGTGGTTCTATTTCATTAGAGAGGACTGATTAGCTTAAAAAGAAGGCTACTAAAATTAAGCTACCCAAATATGCGCTTAGTTAATACTCAGGGGGCTAATTTATTGTATTATTTAAAATATAAATTGGATAGCAGATCTATTTGCTGAGGTATAACAGCTCAGCAATGATGCATAATTTTCTCTTAGCTATTGAGTGGTTTTCAATAATCTATTGAAATTTAACAGAGAACCATTTCATTATGGGAAGTGAATAAATACTAAGAAGGCTAACATTTAAAGTATTATCTGCACATGGAGAACGGGTTTTCAAAATTAATGTTAGGGCTTCCCTGGTGGCGCAGTGGTTGAGAGTCCGCCTGCCGATGCAGGGGACACGGGTTCGTGCCCCGGTCCGGGAAGATCCCACATGCCGCAGAGCGGCTGGGCCCGTGAGCCATGGCCGCTGAGCCTGCGCGTCCGGAGCCTGTGCTCCGCAACGGGAGAGGCCACAACAGTAAGAGGCCCGCGTACAGCAAAAAAAAAAAAAAAATTAATGTTATTGAGGAACAAAGAGGAATGGGGGTTTGCATTTTAAACAATAACTTTTTGTTGTCTCAGTTTGAAGCATAGCCAGATTTACAAAGTTGCTTGTGGGAATAGTAAATGGAGCCAAAAAACAAACAAGGTAGAGCATGGAGTTGGGTAGAGAAATGGGCAGCATGAAGGAACAAAATAAAGTTGTGTTGCAGTATTGCTACGTTGTCAGCTGGACTAAGGGCATTATTTTTGCCTTGCACTCTTTGGTTTAGCAGTAAAGACAGTGTGCCTTGTTCTGTTTCAACAAATGGCATCATTGAAAATGTTGCACCATTTGCCATATTTTGTCTTCTAAATTCCCGGAACCTGGGGGCATTTGTGGGTCTGGGGTCCCCTTAGGCTGTGGGTCAGGAACACAGTTGAACGTAGATACCCTCTCTGGTCAGGAGTGGCCCCCAAAAGACCACCTTTGGCGTGTCTTAGGGGCTCTGATACACAGAAGGATCCTGACAACTTGGTGGTGTGGTCTTGAAACTATTACTGCCAGTAATACTAGAACTCAGTGGGGACAGGCAGGAATGGAAGCAGGCAACAGGACCTTCTTACCTTCCTGCAAATATTTGAAACCCAGCCCATCTGATATCCTGCGCCAAGGTTTCAGAGAAGATAATTTACCCATTTGAATGGATATTTCTTTGATTTATTTTGGGAAAGAGGAAGAATGCCTTAATGTCTCATGTTTCCCCAGGAACATCAAAACGTCAGAGAACCAGTGGTCTGAGAGTAAACCAGCTTGGGAGGGAGGGGAGCCACTGATCTGTAGTGTTTGCCAATTTCTGTGGTGTAAATATTCCCACCATGGCTGATTTCAGGCTACCAACATGATGTCACCAAATGTGGAGTGGGGCAGCCACGTGCATAATCCAATCTCCTAAACCAGTGGGAAAGAACTCCAGCACACCACTGCTGGAGCTAGCCTGCACTACTGTTTGTAGGAAGCAAAATTTTGCCAAGTTGGCTGGCTCTTGTTTCCGTGTTACCCAGAAGACAGTGAGTCAGGATCTAAGTCCTCACAACACTCCTGGCAGAGAGCATTTGCTGCTATAACCTCTGCCCTCTCCTCCCCCATTCTCATTCTCTCTTCCCAAAGAAAACTACAAATGTGGATCATAAAGCTAGATATTGAGTAAGGGTAATTAATGAACTGGATTGTGCTTTTTATCCTCTTGTGGATATCTAATATAAAAACTGGACATGGAGGAAGTAAAGTTTTGATTACTTTTTAATTGCATGAAACTCTATGTTGTAAAGTGGGTTCATAAAAGGGAAAAAAGACACAACAGCTCTTTGCCATTCTGCTGAGACAAGTCAGGTCTTGCTTGCTTGACATTTCTGTGTGGGGAGAAGAGGGTGTTTGGCATTGCATGAGGTGAAAGGGGGTGGAAAGAATGGGATGGATCCTGGTGTTGGCAGGCTTAAGGGATACAATTCACTCTAGACAGTTAAGCCTATTGACAGAGGTTTGATTTCTTATTTAAGTTGCTTTCTTACTTTAACTGGAACATTCTTTCCCATGGGAAGGAAAGATTCATAGCACGGAAATAAAAGAAGCCTGGAAGAGAAATATTTCCCCTCCTAAAGAAAATATTATAATCTATCTTTCCCCTCCCAAAGAAAATATTATAATCTATCTTTCTGAAAAAGTATAGTAAGGAAGTTTACAGTTCCTAGTAACTTCTAATCTTTCTCTGCTCTTAAAGGGAAAACATATTCCTTTGACCATAAAAATTCAGATAATAATAGTATGATGACCTTGGGTTGAGTGCTTATCATTTGCCTGTATGATACGTGGTGCAAGCTTAATACACATCTGTGGACCAAGTGCCATGTAACATTTTATATGCATTATTTCTATGAATTCTCACAGAAAGTTAAATATTTTTAGCACGACTAACCATTCCAGATCGCCTGGCACTTCTTCAGTGTTAGCACTAAAAGTTTTATGTTCACAGTAACTCCTCAGTCCTGGGCAAACTGGGACAACTGGTCACCCTAATTCTTATCTCCATTTTACAGATGGGAAAATAGAGGTAGTTAAGTCATTGTGCACAAGTCATGGAGCTGGGCTCCAACCCAGATCTGCTAAATCCTGAGTCCATGCCTTTAAGCTTTTATTGTTGTTCTTAATAGAGTGGGGTTGGTTTGACCCATGCTATTATTGTGTCATAATCAAAAGTGGAAATCCTAAATTATGATATTGTTGCAACTGATTAAGTTAGATGGTGCACCTAGAGAGCCTCTTGGGAACTGTAAGGTAGCATCAAAGCTCAATCAAAGTATTGACTACTCTAGAAATGATACCACTGCTATGGCTACATTTAGGTCAGCTAAAGCACCCTTTCCCCTCAATAATTATTTGCTACCCTAGAACTTACAGTGGTGAATCTGAAGGCATTTTCCCTAAGTGTTGTGGGAGCAGCCCTGAGCCTTGATCTTCACTTTGTTTTTTGTTTTTTTATTTTTGAAAGTGACTTGCCTCACTCTTTGTTAAGAGGTGGCTGCTAACAAGCTTTGGCTTATTTTTTATTCTCATTACCAAGTACCCTTTCTTTTTAGTATATTTTTTATTTGAGTGTGTATTTATTTTATTTCTACTCAGGGTTAGTGTCTGAAAACAAAAAGGTAAGAGTTTGTAAATGTGGAATGGAATAAAAATAATAAAAGAAATCTAGTGTAAATCAGAAACTAACAAACAAGATTCTCTTGAGTGTCTGCATCAACCTGTAGTAGAAAACAAGGACTATAAACTATCCTATATCACCTGCCTCCCAAACCTGCTTCTGCCATGTGCCTCTTTTCTTCTTTCTTGGTTAATAACATCACTTCTTGCAAAGCTGCACATGTCAGAAGCCTGAAATGGGGAGGATGTTTGTGTGTTGGGGGGGGTGCTTTCACTTAAACTTTATGTCTGATTAATCACTAATTTTATTATTTCTGTCCCAACATCTCTCTTCCCTTCCCCTTCTCACCATCTGTCTTATGAGCCTACATAATCTCTCACCTGAAGATCTAGTCTCCTAATTTGCCTCCTTACCCCAGTATCATTTTCTTCCAAATCAGCCCCCTCATTACATATTAAGTCATCTTTCTACAATGCAAATCTGAGCGTATCACTACTCTGCTTAAAACCCTCGAGGATATATCCAGAATAGGCAAACCCAGAGAGACAGATAAGTGATTGCCAAGGACTGGCAGGAAGAGGGGAATGGAAAGTGATTGCTAATGAGTATAGGGTTTCCTTTGGTGTGATGAAAACGTTCTGCAACTAGATAGTGGTGATGGTCGCACAACACTGTGACTATACTAAATGCTACTGAATTGTTCAATGTAAAATGGTTAGAATGATAATTTTATATTATGTGTATTTTAACACACACACACACGCACACACACACACACACACACACACACACACACAAATCCTATAGGATAAGGTCCATGCATCCCAGCAGCATGTCATACGGGGTTTACCTGTTCAACTGTCCCTTCTGCTTTCCCACTAACTCTTTACAACTGGAACCTCTTCTGGATTACTGCACGTGCCATGCAGTTCCATGCCCCACTGTTTTTTGTTTTTGTTTTTGTTTTTTTTAAATTAATTTATTTTGGGCTGCGTTGGGTCCTCGTTGCTGTGCGCGGTCTCCCTCCAGTTGCGGCGAGCGGGGGCCACCCTCCGCTGCTGCGCGCGGGCCTCTCACTGTCGTGGCCTCTCCTGCCGCAGAGCACAGGCTCCAGGCGCGCAGGCTTCAGTAGTTGTGGCATGCGGGCTCAGTAGTTGTGGCTCGCGGGCTCCAGAGCCCAGGCTCAGTAGTTGTGGCACACGGGCTTAGTTGCTCCCTGGCATGTGGGATCTTCCTGGACCAGGGCTCGAACCCGCATCCCGCGCATTGGCAGGCGGATTCTCAACCACTGCCACCAGGGAAGCCCTCCTCACTGTTTTTGAACTCACAGTTTCCTTTGTCTTTAGTGCATCCCTTCCCCCCTCCCCACCCACCATTGTCCGGTGATCTGCTCCTCCAGGACTCCCAGGAAGTCTCCCCTGACACATCTATGTCAACACACCCATTGTGAATTTCCCTCTATATTTCATCTCACAAGGCACAACTGAGAAACCTTTATTGCCAGGTCCATGTTTCTAGTTCCAGGGAGCATTGTATTGTTTTCTAAAACGTAAAGTGGAATGAAGCTTTAAAGTGTTCTGTATAACCCTTTGAAAATTCGTGACATCTGGAACACATGAGTTTAGGGGTTTCAGTTCTAGTGTGAAAGCACCCAAAAAATACAGTTTCTGGTGATGAGACCATTTCTATCCAGGGAGCCTTGAGATTAATCTTGTCACATTTAAATATGTAATCATGACCCTGTCACATTTTTTTACACAGCTCTAAAAACTCTGTAGTGATTTGTGTTCTCGATTCGTGAGTGGTGAGTGGCTTGGCTATAAACAGCAGAGTGGGGTTTTTTTCAGCTCTCATATATTTATTTTTGAGGTTAACTTCAGTAAAATGCTGTATGGGAATCTGATAGAGAACATCGAGAATTTTGTGGTATGTGAAAAAGACTTTGTTCCTAAATGAGCTTTTCTTTCCAATCTTAATGACACCATTTATGATGTCATTTGGTCATTACATATGGCAGCTCAGACTTGGACCAGGGATCAGGCAACTCACTGTGAATAAGAATTATAACACCTAACCCGTCATCTCTTCTTTACCACTTGTTTATCATGGATGTAGAAGGTGGATGTGTGTGTGTGAGAGTGTGTGAGAGAGAGAGACTCTGTGTGTGTGTGTGTGTGTGTGTGTGTGTGTGTGTGTGTGTGTGTGTGTGTTGTGATTATTAAGTGAGATCCAAAGACTCAGTAACTACTTAGAGAAACAGAACCTGATTTTTACTTGGGAATGGCTCAACACTTGAAAGGTAACGCATGCATAAACACCAGGAGAGCAGATGATCAGGAAAAAATACACTAAGGTGAGGTCATGAGTAGATGTTAACCAAATTTCTCTTTGTATTCTCCCTTGATGTAAAAACAGAACTGCCTGGTTTCTCACAAAATAGAAAGTTGGTTTAAATAGAAGTTCTCAAAGCATAGTCTTTGGACCAACAGCACCAACATTACTTGGGAACTGTTTGAAACACAAATTCTTAGGGGCCTCCCTGGTGGCGCGGTTAAGTGGTTAAGAATCTGCCTGCCAATGCAGGGGGCACAGCAGTCTGCTTTAACAAGCTCAGGTACTTTTATGCACGCTTGTTTGAGAACTACTGTGTTAAATCGCTTAAACCAAGATTTTTCCATGCTAATGTAGGAACACAATGTTCTAGGTTGGTTAGGTTGATACAAGCATTTTGAGCTTGGATTTTGAATACAGATAATTACTGTAAGAATAATTACAATGGCTGATATTTCTTAAGTACCATCCCAGGCCAGGCACTGTGCCAAGTGTTCCAGTGGATATTATTCCATTAATTCCTTATACAACTATCCCAGGACATAATATTTTATTCTCTGTTGTACAGTTAAGGAAACAGAAACTCAGAGACATGAAGTTAATTGCCCACGGTCACACAGCTTGCTGTGCCTCTGGTCATGCTCCTGCACTTTGACTCCCGAGCCCAGGCCATCAAGCACTATGCTATCCCCCCATTAGTGGCAGCTCTGGTCTGGAAGACAGGATGACCTTTAGCTCCTGAGTATTCAGTTTATTACTGTTCTGGATGGTTGCCACCAAACTCATTTCCAGCTTAAGCAGCTGGGTTTTGTCATAAACTTGACTTCGTTAAATGTCCTCAGCTGAGCTGAAGCCGCATAGAAATCACTCATCGGATTCCTGCCAAGGCCGGAGAATTGGATGAGAAACTACAGGAAGAGAATTCTAGCCTGGGATAGTGGGGGCAGCAGAAGTTTCCCTCCAGAGCCACATGCACGGGCTCTTGTCACAGATGTGTTTACTTTCAGTCTGTGACAAAAAGTGGGACACGGTGGGTTTCCAGATGCAAGCTGGAACACAAATGGTAGATGGACGCCACTGTCATAGCAGCAAGGCACAGATGACGGCTGATGGAGGGTAGCATAAAGCAGATGTCTCCAATGGTATATGAGGGGTAAGGCCAATCTCAGTCCTTACCTACCTCAGAGGGCTGTTCAGAGGCGAGTGAAACGTTCTCTGACTAAGCCGTAAAGTTCTGTTCAAAGTAAGGAATTATTGTGTAAGTACTGTAATTTGATTAAAAACACTGGTGTTTGTGTTAGAAGCCGGGGTTCTAGCTGCTTCCTCCACTTACAATTGTGTGACCTAGACAAGCCCTCTTATAGCTCCAGTCTCCTCGACACTGCTGTGAAGGGTGCTCTCTGCCGTTGTTCAGGGCACAGCTTCTACAGCTGTAAGCTGCAAAATAAAATTCATCTAATAACGTTGATCCACTTATCTCACAGCAAGGTTGGAAGGTGGTGGGTGTTAGGGGAGGGGTAATATAATCAACACACTATGCAAATATATATTTTTCTTTCTTTTTTTTTTTTTTTTTTGCTTCAGTTCTTTTCAGATTGATGCAGGTACAAGGTCGGCCTCTAATAAAGAGACTTTTTTTTTTTTTTTTTTTGGTGGTACGCGGGCCTCTCACTGTTGTGGCCTCTCCCGTTGCGGAGCACAGGCTCCGGACGCGCAGGCTCAGCGGCCATGGCTCACGGGCCCAGCTGCTCCACGGCATGTGGGATCTTCCCGGACCGGGGCACGAACCCGTGTCCCCTGCATCGGCAGGCGGACTCTCAACCACTGCGCCACCAGGGAAGCCCGGGACTTTTTAAAAGTAGTCTTTAATTCTTTATTGTGATTCAGCAGCTAGAAGTCACTGAATGTGATTGCTTTACTGCATGTGTTCACTTACATCAGCCACTACTAACTCCTGTCCATTCTCCACATGTGCAACAGGACCCCTCAGGCCACAGGGATCTCTCCTGCATGCAGCCTCCCAGCACTCAGTGTCGGTTCTTTCCCTTTTTGAATCATGAAGGCCTGCCCTGTTGTACAGAGGTCCTTGAGACATTGTCTGAAACCACAGACTTTCCGAGTGCAGAGCCTGGCGTTAAGGGTGGCCCCCTGTAGGCTCTTGTGTGAGTCTGAACTCACCTCAACTACAGAAGTTTTGTTTTGTTTTTTGTGTGTGTGGTACGCGGGCCTCTCACTGCTGTGGCCTCTCCCGTTGCGGAGCACAGGCTCCGGACGCGCAGGCTCAGCGGCCATGGCTCACGGGCCCAGCCGCTCCGCGGCACGTGGGATCTTCCCGGACCGGGGCACGAACCCGTGTCCCCTGCATCGGCAGGCGGATTCTCAACCACTGCGCCACCAGGGAAGCCCCCATGAAGTTTTAAGGATGTTTTATATATCCTGAGAGGTGACAGAGGGGTCCATTGTTATCCAAACTTGTTGAGTTTACCCCTAAGACTAGTGGATTCCGTTATATGCAAATTATACACAGAATTTGGGGAGAAGTATACTGATACCCCCATTTTACTTTGAAATGTTTCAAAAAGATAAGGTGTATTAACAGATCGATAGTGAGATCCATCTGTAAGAAGACAAGTGTTAATGAGAATATCTAAATGGTGCATATATGAAATTCTTTCAAATTTGCTATATGTTTGAAAATATTTCATAATAAAATGTCAGGAAAAGTAGAATGTTCTAACTCTTTGCTGCTCAAAAATGGGCTTTTAAAATTTCAGCTGTCAATGATTTCTCTTTTGTTATTGTTTTAATTTTCTGGAGGATCAAAATATCTCCTTTATTAATGGTACAGGCTAAGGTGGAAGGTATAGCTTAGTGTGACAGCCAAGTGGACCAGCTAACTGAAGGGTGGAATTAGGTAGATTCCTCTACCCAGTTGCAGGCAGAGCTGGTCTGGG
This sequence comes from Physeter macrocephalus, assembly GCF_002837175.3. Lineage (NCBI taxonomy): Eukaryota > Metazoa > Chordata > Mammalia > Artiodactyla > Physeteridae > Physeter > Physeter macrocephalus. Next base: position 48,525,610 of record NC_041218.1, read on the forward strand.
GTAGGTCTCCCCACCTTAGTGCCGTAACCGGGTAAGAATTACAGCACAGCACGGAGGCGCAGACAGCTCCGTCCCAAGAGGAAAAAGATAAGGAGGAATTTTCCAGTTCTATACATGTCAAAGATGAGCACAACTTGGTATAAAATTGAATAACTACACAATTTTAAAACTTTCTTACCTTAAGGTACCTATTATAAATGCTATCAAAAGCAGACAGTCAGCATATCCAAAGGCATGGATTGATATAATATGTTCTTTATTTCATGTAAGCTTTAAGAATACTTTAATCCAAATTAAAACTTTCCATTTATCTGGAATATCCGATTCTCTAAATTTCAGTTTTTCTTCCGTTTTTCTTCTTTAAGGTAATTGTTCGAGGTGGAGGCCACATTTTGCCCTATGATCAGCCTTTGAGATCTTTTGACATGATTAATCGATTCATTTTTGAAAGAGGATGGGATCCTTATTGATGGATCAGTTACTTTCCTAAAAGAGAACGTCAGGGATTTTAATCTTTGAAAAGAAAATTTTCAAAACAGAAAATGTCACATAAATAAGAAAATTATCTTTTTAAATCTGCAAAATGTTTCTCATCAATAAAAATTATCCTTGAAACAAGTGAGGTTCTGTTTTGGAGGATCACTACAAAATTAACTGTAAGAAGATGCTGTGCATGAGTTAGAATTACATCTTTTAACTTAAAGGATGGAAAGGATGGATTCTGAGACACCGATTCAGATGGAAATGGATAAATAAATGGGATGTTGGGGCCTTGAATAGGAATTTTAAATTCCTTCTAAAATGATGTGAAAAGTGCAGTAAATGAATAAAATTGTAACTACATCTTGTTCTATAAATAACAGAAAAGTTTATCATACCATGTATCTGAACGTGTTTGGTAAATATCAGGTAAGAACATCTGACATCATTCCAAAGGAATGGGTGACCTTATAATAGTGGTGAGGAAGAGACTTTGGAATGTAGAAAGTCTTAGCAAGAAAGGTAGCTTGGAATTCTTTGAATTAGAAATTTCTCTTATATGTAAAAGAAATGATGTACTGATCGATGATAAGCAGAGGATCTTAATCAGAGAACATACTAAATCTTTGCCTTTTCTTTCTTTCTTCTTTTTGTTTTGTTTTTTTTAGTTCGTCGGTTCATTTGAAATATACGCATTTATCAAACAGCCTACAGGCCACATTAGTTATGAGCCATTTTTAATTTGGGTTTTAAATTCTGTACTTCTTTTAGCGAAATAAAGAATAACCTAATTTTGTATACTAATTGTTGGAATATCAAAAAAATTTGAGATCATCTTGCATCAAAATATATACATTTATAAATATGTATACATGAGTAATTTTCCAACTAAAATATCACGTCTCAGCACATCTTTCCTATTTATGCATCACATGCTCACATCTCTAATTCTACAGCACATTTGGCTTTTTCCACATCATTTCCCCCTCATATTACCCGTCTATGGATTGGCTCACTGGGGAACTAAATTTAATAAGTCAAAGCCTCTTGGCTGAAGATATTTTATTGAGTTCTTTTAATTTTTCATTTTGTGCCTGATTTCATTCAGGGTTGAGATTTTCCTTTTTTTTTTAATACATGTTGTTCATTGTGCCCATATACTGTGAGACCTCAAATTGAACATTCTGATCAAAAGCAAATTTTAATTATTGCAGAGAATCAACTGGGGGAAGTGTGCACCAAGCTTTGCATATAGCCCCACCTGCAAGTTAAATAGTTGCATTTGGTCCCACTAATATGTAGTGGAAAGAGCACCAAACTGTGGCTGGGAGACCTGGGATTTAGTCCCAGGTGTGTTGCACACGCACTGGATGTTTTGGATAAGTCATCTCACTGTACTAGCCTTCCAAAGTCTCCAAGAAGGTAGCCAGAAGAGATTTCTGAGGTTCCTTCCAGCTCATATATCATGGTCATAGTGACTGTTTCACCAAGGAACCATGAGATGATATAGTCAAGCCTCATTATTAGTGGATTCCATATTTGCATCCCCTACTGATTAAAATTGATTTGTAATCCCCAAATCAATACTTGCTCACCTTGTGGTCACTTGTGAACATGAACAGAGTGATGACAAAGTTGAGTTACCCAATGTGCACATTCTCAGCTGAGGTCAGACGAGGCAACACTGCCTTCTTGTTTCAGCTCTCCTAATGTAAACAAGCATCCTTTGGGCAGTCTACTTAGTGCCACATTTTCTGCATCTTTGTGCTTTTATTGGCGATTTTGCTATTTAAAAGGACTCCCAAGCATAGTGCTGAAGTGCCGTCTAGTGTTCTTGAGCACAAGAAGGCTGTGATGTACCTTGTGGGGAAAAGATGTGTGTTAGAGAAGGTTCGTTCAGGCGCGAGTTATATGCTGTTGGCTATGAGGTCAATATTATTGAAGCAACGATATATGTTAAATAAGGTTTCTTTAACACACATAAAACAAGGTTATGTTTTGATTGGATGACCAAAATGTGGTGACCAAAGGCTAGTAGGAACCAAGTCCTGGATTTCCCTGGGAGCAGTGTTTCAGAACTCTAATTCAGTGTTTAGGGAGGCGTTATAGAAAATATCTACAGTGAACAGACAGAATGGACTGTTCTTATGGAACACTCAGAGTAGGGATCAACACAAAATCAGAGCTCAATAAGTGGAAGTGGTAGATTGTTGACATTGTTTTAGATGTTGTCATTTTTATCATCTCCCTGTCCCAGGCACTAGGCCAGTGGGGACTGTTGTGGACAACTTGCCAGGCCTTCCCAGAGCAACCCTAGCCAAGTCCCTTGAAGCTACAGTCCTATGGAGACTGAATCTGGCAGGTATTTTACATTAAAAGAAGGGAGCGTAGGGTAGTTCAGAGACTAAAGAAAAGCAAATTTTTGAATTTAATTAGAGAGAGTCCTTTGTGGAGAGACTCTCCCAGTGGGGTAGGCATCCTCCATGAGATACACCAGTCCATTAAGGTGCCCTCCCTTAGTCCAGACAAGAGACAGGCAGAAAGTGTCACATGACTGCCATTACTGCAAGCAGACAACTTATATAAACAAGGGGAATTATAGTGAGGACAGGTGAGTCACCTTCTCAAGCTTCTGGGTCCAGCATACTGCCAGTGACTGCAATGTACATGCCTGTAGGATGTGATCAATGTGGTTCATTTCATAAAAACAAAGTCTTCAAATAGCAGGATCTTTATAACTCTTTGCCATGCGATGGGAAATGGCCAGGTCAGTCTCTCATACCACATGGGCTATCTCAGGGCAGTGTATTTAAAGGAGCTGTAGAACCTGAGAATGGGTCCTGCATTCTTTCTTTCTCTGACAAAAAGACAAGGGTTGCAGATGAGCGAGTGGCTATTGTTAGTATGTCATCTAGCAGATTTTTTTTTTAAAAGTAAACACATAATCTGCCCTTTCAAGGTAGAAGTGATACTTTAAAAATTAGTGAGAATGTAATTTCTTTTCAAAAGAAATTTAATCTATGGCAAGAGCATTTTGAAAACAGATGTTTGGAAATGTTTCCATTTACTGTGTGTGCACTACCAAAAAAAAAAAAAATCCTTAACTCAGGAAAAATTTCAACAAATGTCTTTACATAAAAGATGGGATTGAAAAATGCATGTTGGGAGTTAATAAAGCTCATCTAATGAGGTATTGCTTCCATTTGGATCTACATCTCTGGAATGTGTCTTTTTCAGCTCTGATGGTCTTGGAAACCAAGTGTCAAAATAAACTGAACATATAACCAGACATTTGAATGTTATCTCACAAAAGGGTAACCCAAGATTTTCAAACATGACAAAGCATATTCAACACATTGCTCCTAATAAAAATACTAACAGTAATATTTTAGAAAGTATAAATATTTTGTACTACTAAAAATCAATTTTTAAGAATTAAGTATTTAAAATTTCATCCTTTATCATTTTAAAGTTTCCATTTTAATTAATATTTCATAGTAGAAATGTTATTAGTACAGTTGTGGCATGGTTATACTTTATAAATGAGTGAATAATTATACATATTTTGGTATGCCTTCAGCAATTTTTAACAATAGGGGTGACATAGCATAAAGGTTTGGAGAACACTGAGAGGACAGAAAAAGTCTAAATTTAACAGTGGCCTTAAACTATGCACTGATTTTTGTTAAGTTAAAAAAAAACAAGGCATCTAAAAATATAGTATGTTTCATTTATAAGAAAGGAAGGGAGAAAGGAAGGAAGGGAAGTAAAATCAAACAAATAAATAAATAAGGGAGGGAGAAAGAGACACACACAGAAGTTTTGTAAGGAACAGAGTGCCTCTGGAAAGATAAACAAGGAACCAATAACAGTAGGGGAGGAAGTGTCGACAATGTGTTACTGGGCATGGGTGCGAAAGAGACAATTTTTTAAGTATATTTTGATTTTTATACCATTTTGTGCTTATGTTATATATGTAAATATTAAAAATCTGGCCCCAGGATCTCAGAGAAAGAGCTGCCTTTTGGGTCATGTTTCTGTGGAAGCAGAGCCCAGAGGATAGGTCCATGGACTAAGTCTCTCAGCAGAAGGCCAGAGGGAGAGTGTTTGGGTTCCCTGGGCAGCCTGACAGTGGAGAGGAGATGCTGCTAAAAATTCAAGAAAAGGCGGGGTCTGAGGAGGTTAGAGAGGGAGACTCTGGCCACATGTCTGCTGAGATCAGAGAAATGTAGAGTTCTGCAGAACCTGGAATGAGAAGCAGTGTTAGCCCTGCCCTCCCCACCCCGACTCTGCACAAAGTAGGGCAAGGGGGAGCTTGCTGAATGCTGTCGTTGCATCGTGCTGGGGGGTGGGGGGGTGGGGAGTGACTTGATTTGACCTTTGGGTTGCAATTGTAAAGAGGCAGAAAAGCATTTCTGTTGCAGTGGAAGTCTATTGGGAGGCCCATGAGTAGGTATGGAAGGCCCAGCCTCGACCTCTAAGAGGTTGTTATCACGAGGCGAAATAGGCCTTCCCTGGAGATTCATTTCAGCTGTAGACACCTAATTCTGTGAATCAGAAGTAATAATAACAGCTATTCTTTTGAAGCCCCTAAAATGCGCCAGATGTTCACCAGGACATCACCAGGTAGCTGGTTTTCCCATTTCACAGAGGAGGTCATGGAACTTCATTGATACAGAGAGACTTGCCTGAGGTTCCTACAGCCAATGGCAGAGCCAGTCCAGATTCAAACTCATGTGTCTCTCCTTAAACTCCATCCTCTTTCCACGGAGAAGGCACCCTGCCTCCTGATCCTGAAGCTCTTTCTCACCTGATGACATCAATGGGTAAGTGTCAGGTGACCCCATTTGGGGTTAGAGTGTATACCAGCATTAAAAATGGGCTTTATTTTTAAATATTACATACACCAGATTATTGGAAACTAGATGTTGTATCTGCTCCACCCAAGAGGAACTAGTTTAAATTGGAATCCTGATTCTCTGGAAAGTACTAAGAGCTTTCATTTAATTACTTATGTATGTGAAGTTCTTTAGCCATCTTTTCTCATGCTACCAGAAACGTGGTAGATAAGGCCAGAAACCAAAGACAGATCCTGGAATAAACTGCTTGACTTGAGCCCTGATTTGTCTGGGAAAGTCTGGCATTCCCTTCTTTCTTCCTGTGAATGACAAGACCCCTCCTCTTACTGCTGATGGTATGTGGGCATGGCCGTATCGATATTTATGCCCTGTAAGCCCCTGATTCTAAGTTCAGAAACCATTTCATTCTTCATGCTGAGCCCTTTCAGGGTTGCTCTCTGGTCCATGGGACTAGCTGCAAAGATGAGTGATGGGGGCCCATTCAACTCCACCATCACAAAGGAAGTTTGTACCCTGGGATGAAATACAACTACCTGCTCAGATTACCTTTTCTTGCGTACTGTAATGGTTATTGCTATTATAATTAGGAAGATGTAAAAAACATTCAGAAAACAAACCTGAGAGTGATTGATTTTGCTGCCCCTAAGACACCAAGTTAGGAATTGAAAGCAGACCATTGTGATTTATATCCGCTAGACCCCAAGGAGGGACATCTGTTGGATCATTTTAAAGGGATTTTTGGCAACTTCAGGAGTGTGACGTGGGCTGTCTGCATTCCCCTGGGCTCTGCAATTGAGTAGAAGAGGACAGGCCTGTGGTTGCTGTTCAAACGGATTTAACAGGAAAATTCGTTGCATCTAGCCAGATCTTTGGGGTCAATATTACTCTTTTTCTTAAATCTTTAATTTGCAAATTGTTCATTGCAAAAGTTAAGTAAAAGCATCCCCTCCCCAACCCCACACCATACCAGTGGTGACCACTGATAACTCATCCCAGGCTAAGGGAGGGTGGGCTACCTTGAACTTAGTACCACTAAGACTGCACCCAACGGGGGAAGACAATTACCGCCCCACCAAAAAAAAATCAAAACAAGGTGTTGTTACTAGAAGAAAGGAAGCCCGGATGCCAGGCAGCCCAGAGCCAAAAAATGTCCACCATATGCAGACGTCAAAGCTCAGTAGAAAGAGTAAAGCCAACCTCTACATTTTGACATACAGTGGGAATACACATTGTTAATCTTCCTAATTTCCCAATGAATATTTATAATCAAAACTCACATGTACATCTAGTAATCTTTGCTGATACTTTAAATTTTCTTACATGAATCCAAGGGGAGAAAGGAAGTGAGTGCCTGACAGAATTGAGGAGGGGGAGGCAGGAGCATTGTTGGAAGAGAACAGGAAAACCAGATACATCAACATTATGAATAGAAATTCTCCTGGGTCCCTGGCCCCATCATGGCTGCCATCATGGTTGCACTAGGATGTGCCGTATTAAACCTCATAGGTGACAGGACCTGTTCTGGGTGCTAAAGATACAGAGACAATTTTTGCCAACACTCCCCTGCCTCTGAGACCCTCTAACTGGGGAGAGGGGAGCATGGGAGAGGGAAGGTGGGTAACCACTGCACAAATAACCATAGTCCCAGAGTGCTAAGTGCTTTTGTAGAGGAAGGTACAAAGTGCTCTGAGAGCAGAGAATAGGGAGTGATGAATTGTTCCTGGGGAGGAGAAGTTTTCCAAGCTGAGGGGTGGAGGAAGGCTGGAGGTCCAGAGGTCAAGAGTAGCACTGACCTTGCCGAAAGCATGACCCTAAATGTGCTGGGGAAATGGTGAGGCTCTGAGCACCCCTGCCTTCTCTCCTCCTGTTTTTATCCTCCCACCCCTGATAGTTCAATTATTTTGTTACAAAATCTGAATTCTCAAAGAACTACTCTAAACTTCTGTGATGGAAAAAGTAGAAGGACTGATTCCCATATTCAGCTGATTTGAGTAAACCCCTAACGACCATGCTTTCGTTTTTCCATCTTGTCTCTATAGAGCTGGGGAAAGATTTAGAAGGCTATCAGCCTCTAAGTCCATCCATCAAGTGGCTTTGGTGGCATGTGAAATGGCATTTCTTTATTAAAATCCCCACACACTATACAGTAACATATTGGGACAGGCTGTCTTATACCAATTTCCCATCTCCCCGGGGAAGAGAAACATCCTGTATGGAGGTCATTTTGAGATGGTCCCAGAGTGTGACTCACTGGAGGGAAATGCCAAAAGCTTTGGGGCAAAAATAAACAAAAGTGAAAAAAATACATCAATTCTGTCCAAAAAAAAGAGACTGGGAGTGGTGCTGCACTGGAAAATTGAAGCTGATCTTGAGCAGGACGGAGGGAATAGTGGAGAGGGATTTTGTTTAGTAAAGTAGGTAGTTCGTTCAGGGTGAGATTTCACCAGCATGTACTTTCCTGGGTATAGGGCTGTGAGGGACACAGGGAAAGGGATCTCTAATGAGACACGGCTCCCTCAAATGAGCTCCTTCTACCCTGAAAAATCTTAACATTTGTTAGCCTAGAACCTAAGAGGTTCTAAGAATATTTAAAAGTTCTAGTTCTAAGGTTTTCAAGAGTTCTAGTTTCTTATGCACTGAGAGATGTAATTCTCTTTTGTCCTCTTAAGTAAACCAAACTCCATGTAGCTTTGCTTCTAGATCATATTCTTCCCTTGCTGGGTGGTCAGAGAGTAAAAACAATGCACCAGCCCAGGGAGCGTGTGATTTTGAACCCCAATTCCAAATTTTCTGGGATTTTCAACTCTTTAGTGGAATTTTTTTCTCCCTGGGCTTAAGTAGAGTAAAAGGAGTTGTTAGTCACATATTCAATTTGGAAACATTACAAAGACAAGGAAAAGAATTCAATAAACTTGAGTTATTAGAATACACCCAGTTATGAAAACTGGAATTGGGTGGTTTAAAAACACTAGTGCCAATCATTAGAGAAATGCAAGTTAAAACCACAATGAGATATCACCTCACACTGGTCAGAATGGCCATCATCAAAACTTCTACAAACAATAAACGCTGGAGAGGGTGTGGAGAAAAGGGATCCCTCCTGCACTGTTGGTGGGAATGTAAATTGATACAGCTACTATGGAGAACAGTATGGAAGTTCCTTAAAAGCTAAAAATAGAACTAACAGAACTACCATACGACCCAGCAATCCCACTACTGGGCATATACCCTGAGAAAACCATAATTCAAAAAGAGTCATGTACCACAGTGTTCACTGCAGCAGAATAAAGATGCAGATGTAGAGAACGGACTTGAGGACACAGTGGGGGAAGGGGAAGCTGGGACGAACGAAGTGAGAGAGTGGCACTGACATATATACACTACCAATGTAAAATAGATAGCTAGTGGGAAGCAGCTGCATAGCACAGGGAGATCAGCTTGGTGCTTTGTGACCGCCTAGAGGGGTGGGATACGGAGGGTGGCAGGGAGACGCAAGAGGGAGGGGATATGGGGATATATGTATACATATAGCTGATTCACTTTGTTGTACAGCAGAAACTAACACAACATTGTAAAGCATTTATACTCCAATAAAGATATTAAAGAAATAATAAAAACACTAGTGCCAACAATTCCCAAGGAATTATCTTTTGGTGAATACTGGTAAGGCTAAGAATGCAGAGAAATTCTTCTTATTATTTCCTGCTTCTCACTCCACACAAATCCCTAAATTCCCAACAGAGGTACCATCAAATAAAAACAGGAGATCAGATCTAGAGAGATAGGGGAGGCGTGCTTGGAAAAGACCAAAAGGAGGTAAATAGGGGTGGATCCTGAACCACCAGGGCAGCATGTGGTGCCCTCCCCAGAGAGTGAGATGGATTTTAGGGTCCCCCTTTCTCCCCTGCTCCCCTTGTAGATGCAACAGTGGCCTGGAAGGCCCAAGTACCACTGGTCTTCATGATGAGCTCTTTCTCCCCTCTGCCCAAAGCCACCGAGTAAAGAAAACAACTTGGTATTATGAGTGGAGGGCAGGTGATGATGGGCTTCCCTGGGGACAGGTGTTCAACATTGGGAAAGATAGCAGAGGAGTTGGGAATGTTGGCAATGTATAGTTGCTACTTTTCCATGTTTATGATGTTGAAGGATTCTGGCATCTTAATAAATTCCCAAAAAACAAATTCCTAACGAAAGGCATAACAATATGTAAAGAAGAGAAAACTGTCTAGCAGAAAACAGAGAGAGTGATAAAACTAATATATGCCTCAAAATGGGTATACAATGTCAAGGCTGTTCCTTCTCACATCTTCCTGAATAGTTTTCATAAAACCACTATAAAAGGATTCTGTATTTATTGGAGAGAAAACTGCATGGGTCTGCCCTGCTGTTCCTCAGGAGTTGACTGTATGTTCACCAGAGCAGTTGTTTCAAACTGTGCCTGGGCTCAAGTTCCAAATGACACACTGACTGCTCTCCTTACTCTCAGCAAGTGGCCTTGCCTCCTAGTTTACTGAGACGATCAAAAGGATCCGACACTGGATCCCTGTTTTCCTCCTTCACCCCAACATGCTGCTGCAACATCATTGCCCATATTCCCTTTCTACCATGGCAAAGTCATGACCTCTCTTCAGAGCCTCTCACCCACAGCTCCAACTTTCTGGATGGAAACTCAGATTTAACATGTCCAGACCGGTCCTCTTTCCCTCCAAACCAGAAGTTCCTCTTAGTTTTTCTTTGTCTGCTGAGAACACACCCATTCTTGCAATCACCATCCTTCTTTTGCCTGTCTCTCCGATTCAACCGGCGGTCAAATCCTGTTTACTCTACCTCAGCAATGTCTTTTGCATCTCTGTTCTCCTTTTCCTTCCTGTTTCTAGACTATTGCAAGCCTACTGAAAGTTCTCTCTGCTTCTAGCCTTACCATCACCAGCCCCAACCATTAATCCATCCTAGACGGTGTTGCTATTTCATTTCCAAACATACAACTCTAATCTATCTACTCGCTCTCTGACCCAATGGCTGCCAAGTACTTTCGAGTTAATATCAAAACACCCTGACTTGGGGACTTCCCTGGTGGCACAGTGGTTAAGAATCTGCCTGCCAATGCAGGGGACACGGGTTCGTGCCCCGGTCCGGGAAGATCCCACATGCTGCGGAGCGGCTAGGCCCGTGAGCCATGGCCGCTGAGACTGCGCGTCCGGAGCCTGTGCTCCGCGATGGGAGAGGCCACAACAGTGAGAGGCCCGCGTACTGCAAATAAATAAATAAATAAATAAATAAATACACCTATCGCAACTTTTCCCTTGAGAAAGAGAACTTCAATTCAACAATATTTATTGAGTGCCCACTATGTGACAGGCACTGTTCTAGCTGGACAGAGATATAGCAATGAACAAGCCTGAAGACCCCTCCTCCAAGGCATTACATTTTGGTGGCAGGTCAGTGTTCAAGTGCACACATACCTACAGAGATACATATTGACAAATGCCATAAAGAAAATCAAAGCACGACGGGGAATCCGGTGTGGTGGGAGGTGAGGGCATGATTACATCGGGTGGTCCGGAGAGCCCTCCTGATGTGCTGACATCCGAGCTGGGTCTGAAGGAAGGGCAAGAGGGAGCCTCGCCCATACCTGAGAGAGTATACTACCAACACTGAAGGACCAGCTGGGAGTCCTGGGCCTGTGAAGGGAATAAGAGCTCAGGATCTCATCCTGGAGGAGGGGCTGGTGCTGTCAGAGTCAGGGAGGCAGTAGTTCAAGGTAAAGCCCTGGAACGTGCTCAGCTTTGCTCCCTCCACCGGGTGCCACGCACAGTGTGTGCTCAGGAAGTATTTAACTGAAGGGGGGGGTGTCCAAGCATCAAGCACTGCTATTTATGCCACGTTGAGAAGTAACAGATAACACATAAAAATACGAATAAATATAGGACGTAAAAACGATCCATAAGCTCGTAGCCCAGATGTAACGAATTTTAAACTTTTAATACTAGTCCTTCTAGTCATTTATTATTTGTAGATCCTATTTCTTTTTGCATGTGAGACAACAGTATGTCCTGTTGTCTTCACTTAATCCTACTGCGATTTTTAATATCATCTACTAACTCACTGAAGATACTTAAGTGATACTTAAGTGTATCTCTAACCGGTTTCAGCAGCTTGGACAAAGTGGTCACAAAGCGACTGATTCTTTCTTAAGGGCCACAGGAGGTGCTCAGAAGCCAGTGAATTTTATGAGGAGGGGGATCTACGAGCCACCAAACCTGTAGACTGAGACAGAGTGACAGCATGGATCTCCTGGCTGCAGGATGCCTGCTGCTCTCTAACATAGGGAATGCCCCAGCTTTCCTGTGCAGACGGTGTGGTCCTCATTAGCAAGATGGTGCCTGTGAATTCTCCCCCTGTCCCTCTGGTCTTGAGGCATTGGAACATTTGCTAGAGAGTCATTTTGTTCTTCTTGGGTCTGTTTTACCTCTAGTAACTGCTCCTACCTGTTCCTAATGCTCTCCCTGGAAAAATGATTCAGCTCAATTCAGTGTCTACAACTTGTGGCTTCCTAAAAGAGCCAGACCATTTTGTAACACAAGGAAACATAGCTCAAACCAAGTCAAAACACCTAAGAGAAAATGTATTTATTTTCAATGTCCAGGATTATAAACTCTTCAGCTATTTAAATAAACATGGGCATGGGTTTAAAAAAAAAATCAGAAAGGACTTAACAGAAATCAAGCCTAAGCTCTTCTCTGATGCAGCCTCCTATCCTTCCATCTGCTTTTCGGGACAGCTCTTTCTGGAAGAACTGTAGGACCTGTGCTGAGGTGTCCTCTTAGCCCCCGGAGAAATATAATGGGTATGTTCATGGCCCAAAAGGAAGACACCATTAAGTTTGTGTAGAGTAAATGCAGATTTTTACAGGTGAATCAACATTGTTATAGCTTGAGGATGTTTTGGGCTGGTTGTTGAAGCCACCTTTTCTGCCCATGAGCAACAAATTAATTTATTCAAGACTTGCATTACTAAAAGGAAAACAAAACTAAGGCAGGACAAAATTAATGGGAAATTTAAGAAAAGAAAATCACAACCACCAACAAACAAGCCTTAGTTTGGCTGAGATGATTAGAGCCAGATGGAGGGGGGAGCCCAGGTGACCAGATGGTTGGGACGTGTCTAAGGACATAAGCGGCTATGCATCAGCCAGCACAGTCCCAAACCTTCAAATCACTTGCAGTAGCAGAGAAGTATTTCCTTTCTTCCTCTTTCTCTTCCTCTTTCCTTTTTCAGCAATGGGGACGTTCAAGGTTGGAGCTCTTTCAAATGAGAAGGCACAGTGGGATGGAGCTGGGTACCAAAACTGAGGAGCGGGGTGGGTGGAATAGAGCAAAGCATCTAGGACTTTAGTCATGATCACTCTCCCAAAATTCTGGATTTCAAAATAAGACTCCCTTCTCAGAGATAATAAAAGGTACATTTGGCTGCTCTACGGCTGTCCTACAATCAATTCCTGGTGGGCTGTTAGACATTTTGAGCTTAACCAGACCTGTACAGATCCTCCATCTAATTCTATCATGTGGCTTCTAATGTCTTCGTATGTAGCCTCTGGCAACAAAGCCATTTTCCAATTGCTAATATCCTCTCCCTTCAGCACTCATCCTGCCAGAATCATTTACAGCTCCATGTCTGAATCTCCCCAGAAAAGAGACTTTTTTCTCTTCAGTGAGATAGTCTCTGGAAAACACCACTTTGCACAGGACAAATGAATATAAAAGTTCTGTTCATTACAATTAGCACAACAGTGAAGAAATTCAGGGACCTCGGTGCTACATAAAGGAAAAGAATGTCGCAGAAGTTCTTTATGTAGTATTTTAAAATTTATGATTCTTACCACATTTGCGACTTCACCCATTTAGTGAAGAACCCTAGTTTGTTCATCATATCAACGCTTTGTTAATGTTTCAATTCACTCCAGAAGCCCTTACGAGAAGCTTGCATGAGCTCTATAAAGACAGGGACTGTGGTCTCTTGTGTTCAACCCGGTACTCATACAGCTTCTAATAGAGTAGCTGGCACTTCACAAGTGTTCATTAATATTTACTGTTTAATGAACCGAGGTATTTTCTAATGGGAAACTGAAAGTCTGGCCATCGTTTAATTTGTGGTGTTCTGTGTGAAACAGAAGTGTTTATCTATCTTGGGATTAAGAAGGGAAATTCTAGTTTCACTCTTAGGAAGCAACAAGGCTCTTAAAATAGATTTTTATCTAGCTTACTTTAAAATTGCGATCTACCACTAGGTATTTAGAAAGTCAACCCTTTCTTCCATTACAAAGAAAAATTCCATCTTCTGTCGTAGCAGTACTCCTTTGTCAGCTACAAGCTAAGCCCTGTCTGTAATAACGGCATATTGCTCACCCTATGTTATGCCTAACAAGAGGATTCTAGGCTCGGGTAGAAGGGACAGACTTCAAATTACATATGCTAAGATGACATTTTCTCAATTCTCTTCATCTTTGGGGAAACGAAACGAAAGTAGAATGTACAGTCCCCAAATACTCCATGTTGTTTTATTTTTAATCATTCTTAGCTATTTGATGCAGCGGTTGAGGATTTGAGAAAATACAAAATTTCCACCTCTTCTTTTCACTGTTAGAAGAAAGCTGATTTAATAGAACTCTAACAACTGTTGGCCAAATCCCAGATGAAGCTGTGCAGTGATTCTGAAGTGACTCTTTCAAAGTCTCTCTTATTTATAATGAAAGTATAAACTAAAATCTAGACTGTTGTAGAATCTTTTCCCAGAAAGAAAAATCTGTTCCAAATGTGCTGACAGCTAAAGAGAAAACCAGTGGTGCTCCTGACAGGAAAACTGGGCTGGCATGAAAGAGGCAGAACTGAATCCTCTGACTGAAATTCAGATGGAGATCTAAGAGTTTTCTGGGTTTTCTTTGAACCTGAGCATAGGGAATACATACCAGCAAGAGGTAAAACCAATTCGTGTTGATGTCAGACCTGGTACTTCTAATAGCACCTTCCTCTGCTTCACAACTTGCATGTGGAATTCCCATATAAAGAAAAGCACATGCATTAAGAGATCTCCAACGGGCCTTGGAGGATTTGCGGATGGAATTTCCATGTTCCTCCTGTTCTGATAGTTTTAAAACCAATTACCATGAAATGTGGATGTGATCCAGTTGTGGACTTAGCCTGTGGATGTGGCTATCAAGAAAATGTGCATATTAATGGACCATTTATCTTGGATAACTGCTGTTTAATCTATTAAATGTTCAGCATAATCTATTTTGTTAACTGTAGTAGAAGTGATCATAAATCATTCTTATGTGTGATTATTACTGAAATATAAAAAATTAAAAATTTTCCTTTTCATGCATGCCTTATCATTGTTTTGGACTATTTGGAAATATAATTAATGCATATCTTCTCAGATTCAGCCTCATAAACAGGAAATGTGATTTAACAGCATTTAAGCTTCTGAGAGTTAAATGGACTTGGCTATTTATTTCTCACTGCATTAGCTGGGTAATTAGAAATGTATTTTGTTAATCTGACTGACAATGAGGTTGACAATATAAGAGCATTACCACCAAAAGCAGCTTTGATTTTTGCCTTTAATTAGAATTTTCATACCATAGCAGCTTAGATTTGCCAGGGATTCTTGCTTTAAAGGGATTATGTTGAAGATTATAAAAGTAGAACCCTCGTGGAAAAAGCCTGGATATTCATCCTAGGAACTGCAGCCCCACATCCCTATTGGCCAAGTTGCTTGTGAATGTTTGAAGATTCCTGTCATACTATAAGTTGCTGTGAAAGTGTAGAGCAGCTAAAGAAGAATCCTCCCAAGGAAAAGACTGATTGGGAGTTGGCATGGCAACTGTAAACAGGACCCAATCTTTCCCATTTTAGAAAATTCAAATAAATCTAAGAGCTGGAAGTAGAATGCCAGAATGATCTGAATACCTAAAAGATGAGAAGATAGCAGAAGTGCTGTTTAATTAAAGAAGATACAATCAGAAGACAGAGTAGAAGGATGGTGTTAGCAAAGAGCTAAAGAGGCCTTCATTCTTTCGTCTAGCGGAAGCAGAATATCAGATGGCTGAGATGGGGACTGAGGCAGCCTCGTGGGGACGAGGGCATTGTGCTGGGCTGGGCAGCCTTCCAGCCCCGAGGTGGACCAAGGGGACAGGCTGCACAGGCGGAATTAGAGCACTGCCCACAAATCAATTAAAATATTTTATAATTAAGGGAAAATGGTTTCTAAGGAAACGGATTTGGAGTAAGACCAATAATAAAATTAACTGGACCTCGATTTGAGCCACAACGCTATGTGGCAGTGTTAGCTGCGTCATCAGCTTCTTTCTCGAGAGAAAACCTGAGCCCCATTCGCATGAAGGCATGTAGGGCTCTTCCCAGACTGCCAATCAGATGACACATTCAGATGACATTAATCATAAGGGAAGAGGCACTACTAAAACTTCTCCCCACACCCCATTAACATATTCAAAAGGTGATATAAGATCCAGCCTCAAGGTGCTTGAAATTCATTTGGAAGAGATAAGACTAGGATATATGTGGACAATACTTTAGAATATTTATTAAGCAATAAATAACTAGCTGCAGATGGACACTCTAGATTCTAGAGTCTAGTTGAATCTCATTACAGCCATTGAGATCCCTGCATAAGAACTTTAGCAGGTATCGTTCCAGATTGAGGAAGAGACAAACATTGCCAAATATATGCCTTGACGAGACTTTCCTAAAATGGAAATGTCTTTATTGCCCTTACTGATTAAGAAAGAAGATTGACAGCAACCTAAATATCCATTATCTGGGTCTTCTTATGTAAATATGAGGCATTTTTTTTTCTTTTTTTAAACTAGAGAATGAGGAAGCTGACTTTGTTCTGATACAGAAAGATCTCTGTAGCACTCAGTGTCCAAACAGGAGAGTAGAAACCACTGTGTATATTTCAAGCAGAGAAGGTTGCAGTGTAGGGAACTGGTTAAAAACTGCTGGAAGGGCTAGGAGCAGAGAAAGAAGGCAGCTGTAACCTAAAGAATGGGAAGCTGCCACCGTCCCTCGGCTGGATCCTATGAGTGGCTACTTACTGCCAATGTTGCTGAAACACCCCCAGGCTTGTGGAGCTTGTAGCACAAGCAGTCAAGCCCAGCTGCACATCCTTGCTGCTGCCAGTAGCCGGGGAAATGATTAATCTCTTTCTCTCACACTGGGACCTACTACCTATGCCTCCCATTGGAAGAACCTAACAAGAAATTGGCCAGATGAGTTGAGTCTGGAAAAGGGGATGGAGAGTATCTAGAAGGATGAATTCGGACCTAACAGCCAAGAGACACAATCTGGTATATCCATTCTTTTGCTCCTCAGATCCACACATTCCATTGTATCCATCCAACGTCATACTTCCACGTCATATAAATGAATGTAGGCTCACTCTGTCCCCAAAAGGCGGGTAACACAGAGTGGCACCACTATAAGAGGCAGCCTCAGCCAGTGTACTGAGCTCTGGGTGATGTCAGTTCTTTTAGTCACCACAGCACCTTGGATATTCCTTAACATAAAGACTAAATTGTAAATTTAACCACCAGTGACACTCAGTGTTATGCTTAACAAGCAAAGAAGAAAAGGCAGAGTTGCAATAGTTCTTGTTTTGGTAACTGGTAACAAAACTAGTTGATTGATAATGATAATAGTTGAATAATAATCGTTAATGAGCTTCTTCCAGTGTCTATCCCACGTTCCACTTGCCTTTAACCAACACTTCAGTTGTTTGGGGTTCCTTCCTGGCAAGATGATTTAAACCCTCCTTTCTAAGGAGTGTGACTATTCCAATAACGTTTTTTTCCATAACGGAAAGAGTTCAATGTAATAAACTTGCTACTAGGTGGCGGGCTGGTCCCCCTGGGGAATGATGCCGCATCAGGGCTCAGCATTAGTCTCTGCGGTCAGCAGCTTAGGCATCCAGCAGTGACAATAGCCAGAGCAGCCTTGCTGAGGGGAAGTCCATATTGTTGAGCCCACACGTGACTTGGATTCCTGCCACAATGGCCACATCCTACATGAGCCTACTGAGCAAGCCTCAGGGTGGCTGGGAAAGGGGCTGCCTGACATCCACAAAATGGGCATCCCGTCCAGTTGGTTACTGACAGCCTCATCCCGGATGCCCTACGGTGAGCATTCACACATGAGGGTGCCCATATTTAGAGATTCATCTGCAAACGTCTTCCTCAGACTCCTGTGCCACCAATATACCAAACCACTAGTCACCCACGAATTGGCATATACCCCTACTCTGGCCATCTCTCCATCCAGACAAAGTGGACAACTGCTCAGGGTTCAGCCTTGAGAGAACTTCTCTTACCCCATTCCTGCTTTGGGCTATAATGCTTCTACAGTCC
The DNA here is from genome assembly GCF_002837175.3 of Physeter macrocephalus. Taxonomy (NCBI): domain Eukaryota; kingdom Metazoa; phylum Chordata; class Mammalia; order Artiodactyla; family Physeteridae; genus Physeter; species Physeter macrocephalus. The sequence goes on from NC_041218.1 coordinate 48,543,373, forward strand.
ACATCTATCTGATGCCTTCAAATTGTAAGGGACCATCTGTGAACCTGGTCCAAACAGTTTCTTCCTCCACCATCTGTCAATCCCAAAAGGACAAAGGTGTGGGTTGAGGGAGACTTACAGTGCAGCAAGAGGAGGTGCTATGGGAGTAGGAGCCGCCTGCTCACGGAGCTCACCTGCACATTCAGGACCTGCTCAACTCCAGTCTGGTGTACACTACCTACACTGGACGACAATTGCTGCTGTGTACGCCAGCCGTATGGCTTGGTGCATCAGTGTATTGCTGCAAAACACATTATCCCCAAACGTAGCAACAAGCATTCATTATCTCTCATGGTTTCTGAGAGTCAGGAATCCAGGAATAGCTTAGTTAGAAAGATCTGGCTCGGGGTCTCTCACGAGGTTGCAGTTAAGTGTCAGCCAGTGCTTTACTCACCTCGAGGCTTACCTAGACATGCTGTAGGCCAGGGATTCTCAAGTGAGGGCAGTTCTGCTCCCCCGAGGATATCTGGCGATGTCTGTAGAGATTTCTGGATGTCACAACCGGGGGGTAGAGGCCAGGGATGCTGCTAAACAACATCCTACAATTCACAAATAGCCTCCCACATCGAAGGATTATTTGTTCCCCAAAGGTCAACACTGCTGATGTTGAGAAACGCTGCTAGGGAGGCTATTTTTGCTCTGGTCCCCACACAAAACTTGGCAGCTTTGTGGATTACTCAAATGTTGCTTTGAACAATACACTCAGAAAGAGCCTATGTTATCTCAAAAACCAAGAGATAGAGAACACTGTAGCTCTTTCTCAGTGGTAGGTGGTACAAAGTATAGCAATTTGCCCTTCCGTTTGGAGAGGAACTGCCAACATTTCTCAGACCACTGGACCCCTTAGGAACTTCATTGAGGTCGTAGGCCTTTGACTTTTCTTGGAGTTTCTCTCCCACCTTCTGGCATACATATGTCTTACTAAGGCATCTAGAGTTATGTGCTGCTTCCTGTTCACCATGTCGATAATGTAATGTATTAGCACGGTGTTCTGGGCAATATCAAGATGATCAAGGCCCCTGCAGACTAGATCTTGTCAGACAGCGGAAGAGTCACAGAGGTCTGAGGTAAGACAGGGAGGGTGTTTTGCTGATCCTGCTAATTGGGAGCAAACTCCATCTGGTGATCTTTGCTAATTTGGTATTGAGGGAAAAAAAAAAGCAACTGCCAGATCAATAGTTGCCTTCAAAGTACCAGAAGCACTGTTGTGTTATCCAGTAAAGAGACTACATCTGGTCCGGTACCTGAATGATTCTATAAGAATCCATGGTCATTCTCCAATAACCATCTTCCTTCTGTCATGCCAAACAGATAAGTTAAATGAGGATGTGGTGGAACAACCCCTGTATTGTTCAAATATTAGATGGAAATACTAATCTCTGCAATTCTCCCAGGGATGTGGTACTGCTTTTAGTTTACTCTTAGGTAAGAAGAGGAAATTCCAGGTAGCTTCCGCATGGTCCTGCCTACCATAATAAGGCTCATCACCCAGGTCAGGGAATCAATACAGGGGTTCATTTAGATGCTGAGGACACCTATTACAGCTCTATTCAGGGATGGGAAAATAACCATAGTGGGGGTGAGTAGACCCACTGTGAGGCAGCCACACCCCTAAGTTTCATTTATTATTTGATCACCACACGAGACCCCTACCCCCAACCCCTCTCCGTGGTCCAGAGGCATGTTGGAGCTTTACAGATTAGCATCGACTCAGAACTAACATCTAGAAATTTCCCAAAGGCCTGGATATTCCCCCTTCCTCACTGCAGTTACCCTAGTTAATGGCTGCAGATCTTCTGGAGAAGACTTAAAGGAAGATTTACACTAGGTACTTACAGCAATGTTACAGGGTCCCTTCTCAAGGCTTCCCAGCCTCTCCTTCTCTTAAGGTCAGAGTTCTCAGACCTTAGCATGCACAGGACTCAGCTGAAGTGCCTGCTAAAACAAAGACTGCTGGACCCTCCTGCAGAGTGTTTGCGTCCATGGGGCTGGGGGAGGGTCTGGACATTTGCATTTCTAACAAATTCCCAGGTGCTGTTGCCAATGCTACTCCTTGGACCCAGCTGCAAAATCAGTGATCCGGGCATTTCTGTGTCTTTGAACTGATTCAGATCTGAGACTTGGGTGATGAGCTATGACTCTACATTGAACAACTCAGGTTTCTAGTCACTGGATCTAGAGATTTCCCAGTTACATAAATCAAGTGATTCCTAGTAGAATTCCGATCTGTTTTAGTCCTAGGGCCACCATGAACAATGAACAAACATCAAAGATTCTTGTGTGCTGAAATACTCTGCTTGCTGCTGCAGACACTCTGCCCATTATAGTAACTGCACCCACCTTGCTGCTGGCTGTTAAGGGCTGCCACTTGGCTCTGCCCCTCCAGAAGCCTGTCACTGATGGAAATCCAGAAGTCTATTTTAATGAAGGTGTCTTCTTTCATCGGTGGGTTTCTGAAGAATCCCCACCTAAGAGAGTTACTGTAAAATATCTGCCGAGTCTGGAGAAGACTGACCACAATAATATCAATCGGGAAAGATCTTTTCCATTCTTCTTACCACTCTGTCTCCCCAGATCTCCATCCTGGAGAAGCCAGAAACTGCGGTTAGCATAATAGGGTAACAAGAGTAGAAGCCCTGCTTGGGCAAAAAGAGAAAAAGCTGATCACAACCCCACCCCTACTGCAGGCTTAGAGGATGAGAAGGTTTATCTGCAAAGCAAGGTTTTAATTATTACATGGAACTTAATTACTAAAATGAGTGGGTTTTTGCGATTTAAAGTGGCTGACTGGAGATCCATTTGTATTATTGAAGAGTCACCAGACAACTCAGGGGTCTGCCTGAATTTTCATCTGGTGATGGTAAAGAAATATCCCACGGAATGGATTATAGAAGATACTTGGAAATACAAATAACGTTGCTTTGCAATTGAACCTTCTAAAACCTGCTTGTTCAATGTACCAGTTATGATGGCAAATGATGTGGAAACACATAGAGATGGTTATATCTCCATAGAGAAGGTAGGAGATAAGACGGCGTGCTCCCAGACACAGCCACAGCTTCCCAGCTCCCCAAAGGAGATAGGCAGCTGTGGATGGTACTGTCTTGAGCACTGAGGGTTCCACTGTAGCCTAGAAGTACACTCGTGGGCTTTTATTCCCTCCTGGCCCTGCCTCACATCTGTTTGTTCCCGAGACTCTGCTAATGTGCCTACACACTCATAGGGTGCAAAACAACCCCTGTGTTTCTGAGTGTTAACTAGGAGATTGGGTGAAATGAAATGCAATTTCACAGAGTATCACCCGGGAGGCTCAGACTTTAGATCTGCCTGCATTTCTTTCCTGAATATCCCAAAACCATTTCTTGGAAAGTGTATCATTTCCCCCCTTTTCAGTAAATGCTAAAACAAGCATTTTAAATAAAGCATTTAAATATACAGATAAGTCCATTTCTGGATTTTGTTCTTTTCTTCCCTTAGATCCCTTAGCGTATGCCTGCACTGGCACCAGAAGAATAGCAAAAAGGCCAATGGGACTAGAGCAGAGAGAGAGGAGCAGAGTAATAGGAGATGAGATCAGAGAGGAATCTTCTCATGGGGTGGGGGGAGAGTCACATTCTGCCTTTAAACCCTGTGAGCCATGGAAAGGTTCTGAGCAGGGGGTGATGTGATTTGATAGGTAATAACAAGATCACTCTGGCTGCTGTGTTGTTCTATGGAGAACAGATGGTGGGGGGCGAGAATGGAAGCGGGAAGTTATTGAAATAATCCAGGTGAGAGACGACAGCTGCCTGGGCCAGGGGTGTTGCAGGTGGAAGTGCCAAGGCGTGGACAGAATCTGCATATATTCTGAAGGTAGAGCCAACAAGGTTTCCTAGTGGGTTGGATGTGATGTGTGAACAAAAGCGTGAGGTCAAGAATGCTTCTGAGGTTTTTTGTCTGAGTTACTGGAAGGATGGAATGACTACAACCTGAAATGGGATAGAGTGTGGAAGAAAGAAGTTTTAGGGAAATACCACACTTTAGACATGTCTAATTTGAGATCCCTCTGATATGCAAGTAGAGCTATCAAGTAGGTAGTTCAACACACAAGTCTGTGTTTAGGAGAGAGATCCAGGCCAGGGATCAACCAGACAATTTGAGGTCTTTGAGACAGACAAGGTATTTAATGCCATGTGGGCAGACTGGATTGCCAAAGGAGAGGCGCAGACAGGGATGAGGTCCAAAGACTGGGACCTGGGGCACTTCAACATCAAGACGTCATGGAGGGACTTCCCTGGTGGCCCAGTGGTTAAGAATCCGCCCGCCAGTGCAGGGGACACGGGTTCCATCCCTGGTCCGGGAAGATCCCACATGCTGCGGAGCAACTAAGCCCATGCACCACAACTACCGAAGCCCATGCGCCTAGAGCCCGTGCTCTGCAACAAGAGAAGCCACCACAATGAGAAGCCTGCACACCACAATGAAGAGTAGCCCCCGCTCGCCACAACTAGAGAAAGCCCGCGCGCAGCAATGAAGACCCAATGCAGCCATAAATAAATAAATAAACTTATTTAAAAAAAAAAAAGAAAAGAAAAGACGTCATGGAGATGGGAAGACACCAACAAAGGAAAGTGAGAAGGAGCAGTTTGTATGGTTGAAGGAGAGTGCGGCATCACTGAAGCCAAGAGAAATGATCCAAGAAAAATGAATGGATCAACCCTCTCAAAGGCTGCTCACAAGCAGAGCAAGATGAAGACTAAGAATTCACCACTACTGAAGCAGTGGTCATTGGCAACTTGCCAGAAGCAGTTTTGGTAAAGTGGTGAGGCTGAAAGTTCTAACTGGAGAAGATTCAAGAAGACAGGGAAGAGAAGGATTAGAGACAGGAGTGTAGACATCATTTTTCTAGTAGTTTTGCCACAAAAGGGAAGTAGACAAATGGGGCAGTAATGGACTGGGCAAGTGGGGTCAATAAATGGTTTTTTTCTTTTAAGATGCAAGAAACAACAGCATGTTCATATTCCGACTGGAATGATCCAGTAGAGCAGGAAACACTGATGATATAAGAGAGTGAGGAATGAATTGCTAAAATGATGTATGGGCACCCATACAGGCAAACAGGCACCCTCAAACCCTTCTGGAGATACTGCATACTGGGTCAAGCGTTTTGAAGGGAAAAATGGCATTATGTATCAAAATTATAAATGCACATATTCTTGGACACAGCAGTTTTATTTTCAAGATTCTATTCTGCAGATATTAGCATCTAGGTGCAAGGACACATTTTCACATTATTTATTAAACACTGTATATAATATCAAAAGCCTAGAAAAAAAACTTAAATGTATATGGATAGTGGATGGTTAAATCCATACCTGGAATACCATGCAGCATTGAAAATGAGCTTGATCTACATGTACTGTTCTGGAAAAACCTCCAAAATTACTTAAGTGAAAAATATCAAGGTACAGAAGAGGACATGGTACCTGTGAAAAAAAGGAGAGAATAAGATGATATGCAAAGATAGAGTTATAAATTGATATAAAACATATGTTTGTATGTGCATGGAACACTTCTGAGAGATGTGGACCTACTTCCCACTGGATATCCTTTTCTAATGTTTCAATTGTTTTTAAGAAGTGTATTTATTGTTTTTCATTAAAATTTAATAAAAATAGAAAAAAAATCTTTGCTAAAAGGAAAAAAGTAAATTAAAAAATTCTGTCTATTACTTTATTAATGTAAAGGAGGTTTTCTTATATAATGTTTAAGGGAGAAATGCCATTATCTTCTAGGTTGTTTTGGAAGGAATAGGGAAAAAAATCCTTTAAAATTGATTTTTACTGAAACAGCAAGGTCTTTACTCAATACTTGCAATACTGGGATATAAATTCTCATTATGTTTATCCAATATAAAAGATTTTTAGTTTCAAATATAATATTTTAAGTCAACTATAATTCAATTAAGAAAAAAAGATTTTTAGTTTCAAAGTGTATTTCTATTGGGCACACAATAGGCATCCCATAAAAACGTTTTGGGTTGAATCAGATCACTAATTAGATGAATGTCAACCGTAAGCACTGGGAAATGGAATTTAAATACAAAACATTATTGAGGCTCCCTTCTTTTAAAGGTGAGTTTGTGGGACTTCCCTGGCGGTCCAGTGGTTAAGACTCCACGCTTCCACTGCAGGGGGGCGCAGGTTCAATCCCTAGTCAGGGAACTAAGGTCCCGCAAGCCGTGGTACTGCCAAAAAAAATAATAATAAATATGTAAGGTTTTAAATAAATAAAGGTGAATTTGTAGGTGTGTATACATGTATGTATTTAACATAGATTAGCATTTTTTCTTTTTCTTTTTAGTTTATTGGCTAGAACATAAGGGTGCTATGAACTAAACCAGAAAGTTATTTTGATATAATTTAGCAAACCATTTAATTATACCATTAATAATGAGGAAGTTATCAATTAGGAACAGAAAGGAAAATGAGGAGACCAATCGGCAGTAGCAGAAATTATCCTTAAGGCTGGAGTTTAAAAACACACTATACTGAATTCAGAGGATATTTTAAACACAAAGGTTCTCATATTAATCGTTCTTAAAAATAAAGAACTATCCATTAGATACTTCTGAAAAGGGAAAGTGGAAATTCATCATTTTTAGTGTGTCAGCCTGGAATCTCTTATTCAGTACTTTCATGAGCCACATTCATATTGAAGACCACACTGATGATCCTGATAGATGACAAGACCTTGAAGTGCCTTCTGAAACATCAGGTAAGACTGCATTCCTTTCTATATTTTTAGTATTAAGCATAATTATTGTAATCAAATCTTTTGAAACCTAGCACTCTATGCCACATAATAGCATCATATATAATAATCTTCTCATTTCCCAACCTTAATGATATTTTAAGTATTAGGAATTCTCTGCTGTTTGTTTAAGCTTGCATGTTTTTTCTTTCCCTAGTTTACTGAATTATTTATTAGTTACACAGTATTCAGACTCCGTGCGAAATGCCACTTCTCTTTCATTTGGAGTACAAGTACCGTATTCTGTTTCATTGTCAATTTTAAAGCTCACCTGAAGCTAAGGAAGGAATCATTCATTGTGATAGAATTGCTGGGATGGTAGTATAAATATTTTCAAAAACATTCGGATTTTGTTTTTAACATTGGGTCTAGTTGCTGCTTTTCTGTTAATAGACAGTGATATACAGGCAATATATAAAAGCTTCACACTAAGGTGCAATTATTTGTAGGCAAGATCTGCACCCTGTCAGGCTTCCAAGATGAAAAAAAGCTGAAATTTGGTTTGCTGACAAAATGTTCATCTATTTGGATCTAAACAGGAATTGACTGATGAAGCATTCTTATACTTATATGAGAGTCTATGCAAGATGCCGTAAACCAGAATTTTTCAAATTTTATGGTGCGAAGGAATCAGCTGGGGATTTTGTTACCATACAAATTTGGGTTCACCAGGTTGGGATGGGACCAGAGAGTCTGCATTTCTAACAAGCTGATGTTGTTGGTCCACAGACCTCACCTTGAACAGGAAGGTATAGAGTAGTCCTCAATCCTAGCTGCATGTTATGCCCGAATCTAAAAGAAATACAGATGTCCAGGTCCCACTTCAGATCAAGAGAATCAGGATCTCTGGGCATGAGATTCAAGCACTGCTAATTTTTTTTTAATGTTTCCAAGTGCTATGCACTGAATGTGGCCCCCTCAAATTCATATGTTGAAGCTGTAACCCCCAATGTGATAGTAATTTGGAGATGGGGCCTTTGGGAGGTAATTGGGTTTGGAGGAAATGATGACACGGGGCCTTCATGGTGGCATTAGTGTCCTTATAAGAGGAGACACCAGAGAGCTTGCTCTCCCTCTCTGCCATGCGAGACACAGTGAGAAGGCAGCCATCCGAAAGCCAGGAAGAGAGGCCACACCAGAACCTGACTATGCTGGCATTCTGATCTTGAACTTCCAGCCTCCAGAACTGTGAGGAAATAAATCTCTGTTGTTTATGCCACACGGCCCCTGGTATTTTGTTATGGCAGGCTGAGCTAAGACACCAGGTGATTCTAATAATATGCAGCCTAGGTTAACAACCATTGTTGTAAAGGGTATTGAGGTGGCATGACCCTAACTCTGTTTTAGGATACTTACAACCTACTCGGGGAGTTAAGACTTGGGCCTATAAAAGTAAAAGCTAGTCAAATGTAAGACTGGGTCAGAGAGGTAAAGAGTATTAAGAGATCCAGAACAAGAGAGGAGACAGTGTTGGGGTGATGAGGGAAGAAGGCTATGTCACTTCTTAAAGAGTCTTGCTGAGGACCAAATTTTTAAAAATTGGAGGCATAATTTACATGATACAATAAAACGACTACAAAGATATTAAGCATTCAGTTATGACTGTTGATCATTGTATACACTCACGTAATCAACCTTAATCAAAATATAGAACACTGCCATCACCCCAGAAAGTTCCCTAGTATCTTGATCCTATCTAGCCAATTCCCAGCACTCACAGAGGCCACCACCATTCTGATTTCAATCACCATAAATTAGCATTATCTGTTTTAGAATTTCATATAAATGGAACCCATGGTACTTTTTTGGTCTGGCTTCTTTTACTCAGCCTAATTATTTGGGCATTTATCCACATTATTAATGGATCAATACATGTCATTCCTTTTTCTGGTTGAGTGACATTCTACAGATATACCACTATTTGTTTATCCATTTACTGTTGATGGACATTGGAGTTGTTTCCAGTTTAGGGTTATTAGAAATAAGGCTACTCTGAATATTCTTCTTAAATTCTTTTTTAAAAACATGTTTTCATTTCTCTTGGGTAAATAGCTAGAGGTGATATTTCTTGGCTATGGGATAGATGCATGTTTAACTTAATAAAGAAATTGCCAAACAGTCCCCTAGAATGATTGTATCATTTTATGCTCCCCCCAGCATTGTACAAGAGTTCTATAGATAGTTGCTTTGTGGTCTCACCTTAGTGTTGTTAATATTTTTTTATTTTAAGGCTCCATTTTTTTTAATGCACTCATCTGTGTGATGACACCAAGACCTTCAAGAAGCAATTTAGCATAGTAGTTAAAAGTATTGAGTCCTTGCAGGATAATCTAGAAACACAAAGAGAATTACTGATATAATAACCCTTTGACCCAGCAATGCAAAGTCTAGGAATCTATTACCTTTATATCTGCTCAAGTACAAGATAATAAATGTACATGTTTATTCACTGAAGCATTTTTTTGCAATAATATAAGATTAGAAAGAATGCAAGGGTTCAATAACAGGCAACTGGTTGAATAAACTGCAGGACATCACACAATGAAGTTCTAAGAAGTTCTAAAGGAATGAGAAAGGCTTCTGTGTACTGATATAGAGAGATCTCCAAAATATACCATTAAGTGGAAAAAAAAAAGCAAGGGGTATATATACAAATTGGAGAGGGGTTAAAGTAAGGCTATGTATCTATACCACACACACAGACACACACACACACACACACACACACACACTTATATATGCAAAAAAACCCCACTACACTGGACATATAAATAAGAAACTAATATTGTTATATAGGAGGGAAGGGAGCAGGGGTAGAAATAAGAATTCTTTGTGAATATTTTTCCATATAATTTTGATATTGAATTATATAAATGCATTACCTGTTAAAAAATTACAACTAAAAAAAATCCTAGAATTGAAAAACCTAAACATATATCAAATTGGTAACATGATCACACAGAAGAATTATAGAAAGAAATACCCAGATTTTGTGAAAATCTGTGAGCTCATAATGATACTCGGAAGGAGATAGGCAGAAAAAAATTAGTTGTCATCCTTGAGGTTGTTGTCAAATTCCTCCCTTTGAGAATTGATGACTAAAGGAAGAAGCCGTTCAAAATGCTTCCCCACTCCAAAGTGTTTGTCAGGGAAACCAAACAGATCTAGTTGATTAGGGAAAGGGTCTCTTCACTAAGAAATGGCAGCTAATTAATGTAGAAAAAAATGATAGCATTAGAAAAATCACCATTTTGTGATTTCTAATGAACGGTAATTCAGGCAAGGGCTGTCAGATGGAGCTGGCCAGTAGATGCATAGTTGAGGGGAAACTGCACATCTGTATGGTATTAAAGTAAATCCACACAGAATACTTTCTGGTTACAGGGGAATAACATCCCTCTAGAGCAGCAAGCTCGGGCTGCCATCCCATAACCAGAGGACAGTCTGAGTTTCAGTATCTAATGCTGGAAACCAGATGGCATGTACCTCCTGATGGAGTGCCATATGAAACACACAACAGCACCCAAAATGTATTCTAGACAAAATTTATTAACGTGAATTGACCAAGCTCTTTGATGTAACTTCCAATTATAGGAAATACAGGGGACAGAGGAGCAAGCTAAGTGACCACATGAGGAAGCAATCAGACAAACACTGAGAAGGAAAATTAGCAGATGAAAAAACGGCCTGCTTTAGATTAAAAATACCAAAGGGACATAAAACCATTAAAAATGCATGGCCCAGACCTAAATCCTGATTTGGACAAACCAGCTTTGGGGGAATAGCTGGGGAACAGTTAGGGTGATTTCAATATGATTGCAGTATTAGATGCTATGAAAATTAATTGACAGGGAAAGAGAAAGATTATTATTAAAGGAAAACAAACTCTTTCCAGCATCATGATCTTGTTTTAGTTAAAAAAATACATATGTGTGTATAAAAAGATCTAGAAATATATATAATAAAATATTAACACTTAACAGTTTCTGGTTGGTGGATGTATTAGTTTTCTGTTGTTGCACACGAATTACCAAAAATTTGGTGGATTAAACTTCTTCTGTAAGTTAGAAGTCCAACATGGTCTCACTGAGCTAAATCAAGGTGTTGGCAGGGCTGCATTCCTTTCTGGAGGCTCTAGGGGACAATCCATTTCCTTGCTTTTTCCAGGTTCTAGAGGCAGCCCACATTCCCTGGCTCATGGTCCTTCCTTCATCTTCAAAGCCAGCAACAGCAGGTCAAGTCCTTCTCGTATTGAATCGCCCTGAACTTCTCTTCTGCACCCCTCTTCCACTTTTTAGGACCTTCGTGATAATCGGGTTCCATGAAGGTAATCCAGGATACTCCCCCATCTCAAGGTCAGCTGATTAGCAACCTTAATTCCACCTGCAACCTTACTTCCCCTTTGCCATGTAACTTAACATGTTCACAAGTTCTGGGAATCAGGACATAGCTTTCTTTGAAGGGCCATTATCCAGACTACCACAGTGGGAACATGATATTTATCTTCTTATTGTTGCTCTCTGTATTTTCTGGTTTTCTACAATGCATATATACTGCTTCTGTAATAACAAAAGGCTATTCTTCATTGAAAAATAAGTATAGTGATGGGGGAGGAAACAATATCATTAAGTGGTAGTATTTTGGAGATCATGGCTATATACCTATAGTAGGAATAAAGAAAACATGTGACCTAATTATATGTGAATAAGTATTGGTGGCTTGGAAAATTTCCACTGAATCGTATTAAAAAATCCTATAGTTCAAACAACGTGTATGAAATGGCAGATGACATTCTGGAAAATGCTATGTATCTGAAAAATGACTCTAGTGATGACAAGGACACTGTGATCAAAGATTCAGGTGAAAAGTGTGAATGACAATTTTCATAAAATGTGAGTTCAAGTCTCAGCTCTATCACTTACTAGCTGTGCGACCTTGTGCCAGTTATTTAACCTCTTCTTGCTTCCATTACATTATCTATAAAATGAAGCTAATAACTGTACTTTCCTCATGGTGCTATTGAAGGATTAAATGATTTAAAACTTGTGGAGGGCTTAGAACCGTGCCTGGCACATGGCAAACACTCTGTAAATGCTAGTCATTTTTGTTTATTTTTCTGGCAGGTGTTTGTAGCCACCTGTCTCAGATGGAAAATCACTCTGGATTAGTTAAGCTGGTACTTATAATCTATCACCTCTAAAAATCACGAGAGTCATGCACTGATTATCAATAGGGTTCTTACACCCACAGGAGACTAGAGTAATTACCCTGAGGGTTTCACTATTGGGAGTTTTTCCGAAATGGCTGGGTTCCCAGGAAATACCCCACCAGTGCCAGTACAGTGGCTAAATAATAATTTTGAAGCATCAACAATTACTTAGCCCAGAATCATCAATACGACGAATGGCACTTACCACTATGGGATTCTAACACCTGTAACCTGTTAGAAAGAGAAGTCTAATAATTTGCTAGTTTGACAACTTGGGGGCAAAGGAAACAAGTTTTCCAGGAGGATGAGAAACTGGAGACAACTTCAGTATATATCATCCTGCTCATTGTGAACTGATATTAAACCAATCGGATACTGTGAGTTGTTGAGATCAGTCAAGCACAAATAAAACACATTTGAAGAACTTTATCATTAACAAACTCTAGTGATATTGAATAATGTTCCATGGAAGAAATGCAATAGATTCTTTAATGTTTAAAGCTGGAAGGGATCTTAGTGATCATTTTAATTCAGTGTGTCTCAGACTAGATTCATGGTCCTACCTGCCACCTCCCATTTCTTTTTTCTTTTGTTTTCTGCAGGATTTTTTTTTTTCCAAGCCTTGAACATGCTCTTGTACACTGTGCCTCTCCAAGACCAAGACCTGGTATATGACCCATCCTGACCACAGAAGCTCCTCCTTTTTGCCCTTATAATTTTTTTAACTTCACAAGGGCCGTTACTGGTGATAAGAACCCTCCGGGCAAACAACGATGTATTATAGCCATTTCATAGAGCACAATGCCCAGAGCGGCCAAATGATTCACTTGGTGAACTAAATGATCACAGAGCTGACTCAGAATCTAGGCCTGTTTGTAGAGCTCTCTGGAGAGAACCTTTGTGCTGAAGACTTTGTGCCCTGGGCCTGAGCAGCCTGGAGTAGAGCAAAGGAACAATGAAAAGATGGACACAGAACCTACAAGGAAAGGGAGAAGAAACAGTCACCTGAGAATGTGCCTTCCTCCTCTTTGCCTTTCTGCTCAGCCTAACATTTATTAAATCCCTACAATTTAAGAAAGATATTGTTGCGTGTTACAGAGGATGACAAAAAGCTGTGCATAAGACTTGGTCTTGGGCTTCCCTGGTGGTGCAGTGGTTGAGAGTCCGCCTGCCGATGCAGGTGACACGGGTTCGTGCCCCGGTCCGGGAGGATCCCACATGCCGCGGATCGGCTGGGCCCGTGAGCCATGGCCGCTGAGCCTGCGCGTCCGGAGCCTGTGCTCGGCAACGGGAGAGGCCACAACAGTGAGAGGCCCGTGTACCACAAAAAAAAAAAAAAAAGACTTGGTCTTGCCCTGGAGGACCTCAGATTCTCATTGAGAAGGCACACAGGAAGTTGAAATGTTAGCAACAATCCTATTTTCCTAACATTTATAGTTTGTAAGAGCTTTCACATATATTTCCCCAAACTCATATATTGGGCAAGTATTATTTGTCCCTTTTTATACATGAGAAAATGAACCACTGATCAGAGAGACTCTGACACGGTTCAAGGTCAGAGACTCAGCAAGTGGACTCCATCCTCTGATCACCCCATACACATCACGTGGGCAGTTTATGACAAATGTTTGGCTTTTCGATGACAACTGCAAATGCTTTTGGGGTTTTTACACTGCATACAGTAAATTGTTTGACTGTATCCAAGATGATTTACATTATTAAGACTGATTTTTTAAAAAGGTTTATAAGAAAAACAATTGGTAACAAGGGAAGGAAGACATGGCAGGGCAATGGAGAAAGCAAGAGTGAATATGGTATCATGTATGTTTTTACCAAAGATTTTTAACTGCAAAAATAAATGTTCAGGGACTTTCCTGGTGGCACAGTGGTTAAGAATCCACCTGCCAATGCAG
>NC_041218.1:48563099-48630909 GCF_002837175.3 Physeter macrocephalus
TTGGGCTTCCCTGGTGGTGCAGTGGTTGAGAGTCCGCCTGCCGATGCAGGGGACGCGGGTTCGTGCCCCGGTCTGGGAGGATCCCACATGCCGCGGATCGGCTGGGCCCGTGAGCCATGGCCGCTGAGCCTGCGCGTCCGGAGCCTGTGCTCGGCAACGGGAGAGGCCACAACAGTGAGAGGCCCGTGTACCACAAAAAAAAAAAAAAAAAGACTTGGTCTTGCCCTGGAGGACCTCAGATTCTCATTGAGAAGGCACACAGGAAGTTGAAATGTTAGCAACAATCCTATTTTCCTAACATTTATAGTTTGTAAGAGCTTTCACATATATTTCCCCAAACTCATATATTGGGCAAGTATTATTTGTCCCTTTTTATACATGAGAAAATGAACCACTGATCAGAGAGACTCTGACACGGTTCAAGGTCAGAGACTCAGCAAGTGGACTCCATCCTCTGATCACCCCATACACATCACGTGGGCAGTTTATGACAAATGTTTGGCTTTTCGATGACAACTGCAAATGCTTTTGGGGTTTTTACACTGCATACAGTAAATTGTTTGACTGTATCCAAGATGATTTACATTATTAAGACTGATTTTTTAAAAAGGTTTGTAAGAAAAACAATTGGTAACAAGGGAAGGAAGACATGGCAGGGCAATGGAGAAAGCAAGAGTGAATATGGTATCATGTATGTTTTTACCAAAGATTTTTAACTGCAAAAATAAATGTTCAGGGACTTTCCTGGTGGCACAGTGGTTAAGAATCCACCTGCCAATGCAGGGAACACGGGTCCGAGCCCTGGTCCAGGAAGATCCCATGTACCACGCAGCAACTAAGCCCGTGCGCCACAACTACTGAGCCTTTGCTGTAGAGCCCGAGAGCCACAACTACTGAAGCCCGTGCGCCTGGAGCCTGTGCTCCGCAACAAGAGAAGCCACCACAATGAGAAGCCCGTGCACCACAACGAAGAGTAGCCCCCGCTCGCTGCAACTAGAGAAAGCCCATGCGCAGCAATGAAGACCCAATGCGGCCAAAAAATAAATGAATAAATTTATTTTTTTAAAAAATGTTCATCGCAGAAATTTTTGATTGCAGAGAAAAGTAGAATGAAAAAAAAATCTGTTGTCTCATCAACCAGAGCAAAGCAGTGTTCAGCCATCCCTCACTCCCCCCAATTTTTAAAGTCATACACACTATAAAACTTGACAATTTACATTAAGCTTTTGAAAATTCTTTAGTTCTAAATATCTGTAAATGGTAACAACCACTTTTTTTTTCAACCTACACTGTATCATAGCAGACAATAAAAAAGCATTCAAGTTTGAGGTATACCAATTACATTTTGGAAATTAAATAGAGATGCATAGAAGCTGGAGGAGTGTACTTACAGATACATTAGCGTTCTACCAACAGAAATGTTTGATCCCGCCTACAACAAGGCTCCAGTGCTGTGGCTGGAACCTTTGATCCTGAGTCCGACTCCAGCATATGGTGCTACTAAGCATAATCAAAGTGCAAATCTTTATAGAAATTACAGAGACTGAAAAAGGGAGGGATGCTTCCTTCCTCTAATTTCCTCTCCTGCCATGTTCCTGGTCTTAAGTTAAAAACATTTGGTCTTTTGATGAAATCTGCAAATAGTTTGAGGGTATTTTACACTGTATATAGTCAATTATTTCACTGTCCAAGATTATTTCCATTACTAAGATTGACAGTGTTTCTTGCCAGAGCAGAGTCATGGTTTTCGTGCCAAATTACCACATGGGTATGAAACTGCCTCCACTATTTTGGCCCCATACAGTGATATTAGAATAAGGAGATATCCACAGTTCTGGGGGCGGTTTCTTGGGTGGGGAATACTTGCCACTTGTACATTCCAGATTTTGAGAAGAAATCACTGAATATTTACAGGATGAGTTGCTAATCCTTGAAGTTGATACTCTTCAAAAGAGGTGTCTTCCCTACAAATATTTTTAGGCCATTAATTACAACAATTCGGATCAAGTTGTGAGAAAAATAGTATTTTTTTATGAAATTCCCTTCAAATATATCTGTCAGTCCACCAAAGACAGTGGGAGACAATTTCTGAATTAAAATATTGAAAACAAAACTCGTATTTTGTCAAAGTGGATCATCTGTGCCGTCTCACCAACATCCTGCTGTTAAGTTTGAGTGACTGCAACGCACCAGGCCTTAGGCAAGTTTGCAGTTTAGAAGAAACGTGGACCCAGGAAAACTTTGTGTGTTGTTTCTCATGGTTACTGATTATTGTGCCCAAGCCTTACATAAATTCTTTTTAATAATGCAGTTATTAAGAGAAAAAAGAGATGCCTAAAGCACCATTCAAAAAGTTCAGACAAGTGCAGGCAAGTGCACTCTCAGCTGCTGGGCACTGGCCCGGCCTCTGTCTCTCCTGACCAGGCAGTGCCAAACCTGGTTGGCAAACCTGGTTGGCTGGTGCTCTTATTGGACCAATTGCTAAATATTTTGACTATCACCCCAAACTGGCCTCATTAGTTGTATACATAGGCTTTTATCAACAGGGAGCCCAGCAAGGTCTAACTATAAGATCCTGGGGTCAGAAGTCAATAGTTTAAATTGTGGTCTGAACTCTATCATTACAGCGGTGGATCATTCCAGAAGTTAGCTAATTCCTTTAATTCTTAGCATCCTTGCCTGCAAATTGGGGATATGAATATTCCTCACCTAATTGCCTTATTAGACATGTTGAGGTGAAATCAGATATTAAATATGAAAGCACTTGTTTTAAATTTTTTTATTAATTTCAAAGAAATCCATAGTAATTGTATAGCATTTAGAAAATGCCAAAGCATAGGGTGTAAACAATTATTCATCTTCTCACCATGTAAAGATAACAACAGTTAACATTTCAAAAATTTTCTTCTAGCTTTTTATGAAAACCCTTTGACAGTTCAACAATAGTTGCTGAGTACTACAAAAATGAAATAAAGCAAGGCTGATGTCCTTCCAGCTGGGTGGGGATATAAAATGGTTAAATAAATGTTATTACTGTAGTATGAAGAAATCCAAATGAAAAAGTACTGAAAAGCTGTACCATCATACTCAACTACAGGTCTGGTCCCTGGAGATGACAAATATTTCAGTATTTAGGAATAACGGACACTTTTATACCTAAAGCAGTTCCTTAGGCGACTGACTCAATTCTATTCTAAGGGAGAACATCATTATATTACTGCTATAAAATTTCAGGTGCACAAAAACACTGTACACTGTAACCATAAACAGTATGTGGATTTGCCTTATTTCCTATATTACGCTCAGCCACCAACCGTCTCTCCCTTTTTAGCTTTTGCCAGACTGCCCACAGTTCACTGTAGTTCCCGTAGATACACAATCTATTTGTACACGTCAGTTTCAAATAATCAGGCATCTCTGAACTGATGGATAAGGATGTTCCTTGGACATAAAATCCTTGGACTCTTTTTTCCCCGGACATAATTTCCTTGAACTGTTGGAAGCAGTCACCTTGTAAATGGCCTTAGACACATACAGTATTATGTGGACTGATGCTTTCTACAAAGGTTTTAGTTCTTTATTATTTTCTTCCCAAAAGATAATTGCTATGAGCATAGCAAATGGTGCTCATCCTGTTTATGATGGCACCATGCTCCTGGATTCTTATATGCATTTAACTCCCCGGCCATGCTTAGCTCCCAGAAGGCATGGACCTTGTCTACTCTGTCAATCCCTAGGCTCCTAGAAAAGGAGACATTGAAATGTTTGAATAAGCCCGTAAGAATTCTCATTCCGTCACGATACCTAAGATGATACCTGGGAATGTGCTAAACAAAGATCGCTAGGCCCTGTTCTAGAGGTTCTGAATCAGATTCTCTGCGGCTGGGCCTAGGATCCTGTATTTTTAATAAGCTCTTCAGTTTCTTCTTCTGTAAAATGGGGATAACAGTAGTTCCTACCTCCCTAGGTAGGTGTGGAAATGAATGAGTTACTTTATGTAGAGTGTTTAGACTACTGCCTGGCCCTCAGCACTACATCAGTGCCAGCATTACTACTGTTGTTACTAGAATATGATCAGCCAATCATGAACAGGTGGTCTGGAAATAGTGTCTATTAATTTTCTCAAACTTAAGTGTGCATAAAAATCATCTGGTGGCTTATAAATGCAGGTGCTGGGGCCTTGCCCCCTGAGATTCTGATTTAATAAGGCTAATACCTTTCCAGGCATCTGCATTCCTATATTTCCTTAAGGGCAAAAATGGAGAATCAGCAGATATACTGTAAACCAGTGATTCTCTCATTCACATTGCTAATCCCCAAGGCAAAGAAACTTGCCTCTCAGACTGGGGCTAAGATGAGGCTCAATTCAGATAAAGAGACTTTTGGGGGTCATTTGATAGCATGACAAGGAACCACTGGGACTCTTGGTTTCCTGCTTCATCTGTGTCAGGGGCCACACTGCCTGTCTGGGGTTGGCTCACTAGGGATGAGGAAACAGCTGCCGTCTCCGCAGGCTGCCCTGAGTAAGCTAAGGCTGCCGCTCCAGCAGGGAGTGGCAGGCCTACCTCACCCTGCAGCGGGGAGCTAGGCCTGAGCTCTTCTCGCCTAACCTGTCCTGCACCAGGACAGCCTGGGCCAACTCATGCCAGCTCCAGGGGCTGCTGAAGACATGGCCTGGAATCCTTCCTGCCTCTATAGCTGAAGATCAAGGGAACCACAGGTTGCCTGGGGAGAAAGTGTGTACATCCCTGGTGAGCCCAAGATTCCATGCCTGGGCAAGAACAGCTGAAAACCTTTATGCCACATATATGTATCATGGAACCAGCCCAAAGTGGGCTGTGCTTCTGACCTCTGAAATTACCCCCAGAGTGCTTGAGATTTAAAGGGCAAACTTTCCAAAAGTGAAATGACAGAGCTCTTGTTTCTCTTAGGAACAGCTTTCCTTCCTGAATTTCTCTACTTGTGATTATGCAAATTATACATTTAAGCATAATCAATACTTGACTCTCCTGGAACCTGATCAAGCTGGGATCCATCCATAAACAAAGACATCACACAGTTAAGAGATAGGCATTTAAATGGAGACAACTCTGTCCTTACTCTTACTAAAAATTATTGCTTTTTATAGAAAATTAAGTATAGGCTATGTTATAATAAAGTAGAATTTACATTTTAAAAAATTTGCTTTCCTTCAAACTCCTGTAATTTTTCTCCTTGTCCTTTAATCCAAGTACAGGTACTTTCTTCTCCTAAAATGCTACATATGGACAGACATCTCCAATGTTTGAGAAGCCTGGGGTTAGAGTACTGGTCCATGGTTCCTCCTCTTAGCCCTGGGTCCTGCGTTACCAGGAGTCTCCTGGAGGTCTCCCAGGCATTAGAGTTGAAATCCCAACCCACACCTCCAGATTCTTTTGAGAGCTACCCTTTAGCCTTCTCTTGACCCTAGGGGTATACACTTGTGACATGATTGGTCTCCAGAGGACAGATGGGAAAAAGGCCTGCACAGACTTAGGCAATTAAGTAAGGAATTCCAGGGTCCCAGGAATCCCGAGCAGGAGTGGGGATGTGGGCAGTGGGTGGTTACATATCTTTGGAAGCCTGAAATCAAAATCCTGCTCTTATGGTGAGGGCCAACCAAAGGAGGACTGGAACACGGCCCTCTAAAGTGCAGGGTCCAGGGTAGGGACCTAGGTTGCCCTGGTCCAAGAGTGTACTGTATATATAGTATCTATATAATGCCTGCATGTATGTTACATAAGTGAATACCTTGGTCTGGATGTTCTGTCAACACATGTCCCACACAAATCTGTCAGAGATTTCAAGGTTCGAGGCGGCAAGAACTAGAGAGATAACATTTTCTTTGTGTGGCACCTACTTTATTTAGGCAGAGATACCTCTTGATGTTGCAATGCAAATGTGATTATGTCAACTCCCTGCTGAAAGCCTTAAAGGGGAATAAGGGACTATTTATTTGGAAGTCATTGTATGAACAGGTTGTGTGATACTATTAAAACACACAGATGTCAAAAGAACCTCACCAACAAAGATTCAGACAGAAGATTTGGAGGTTTCTAAGTCAGTCTCTTGCACTTGTCCCCAGGCTTCCCCTCTTCCTGCCCTGCTCGCCGTCACATAGGTAGTACTCAGCACTTCCCTCCTCTGGAAGCCTTCCTCAAGCTCTCAGTCCAGCCAGGTGCACCTCCACAGGGCTCCCACGGCACTGCAACTGCTCCCCGCCCATCAGTCTCCCCACTAAGTTGTTGCACCCTGAGGTCGGGCCCTGTGTCTTATCAGCACTGCCTTCCCAGGGCTCATCCTGGGATTTGGCCCATGCTAAATTCTCACTAAATGCTTCTTGCCTGATCACCAGCAGCAATACGGAGTTACTTTTATAGCTCTTCACTACCCGGGGCTCTAAGACTACCGAATTCAAGCAAAATTTTAACTCCTGAAGAGAGACATGGTCTGAGAATAAATCAAACACCTGAACACACAGCACCACAGACATGGAGACCATTGGGGGCACATGAGGATATCACATATGTGTACTCTGAAGTTTTTTAATGTCATCCATTTGTAAAGTTGACCTCAGGTTATATGCCTTTAAAAAGGGAAGCATTTCTTAAAAAGATGGCAATCATGCTTTTACAGAATGAACGTATACGCACCCATACACACACGTACTTTACCTGCAGATCTCAAAATTTTACCCTTACTGAAACTAGACTGAGGGTGCTAGCGACACCTATCAGAAACTGTTTCTACTTATTTGAAATTTGGCATACTGTTATCTATTTTAAGCAAGGTTAACTACATGGGGCAGATGTGTTACTTCAAGAAAACTGAACGTTATGGAAAACCAATTGTTTTTTGACATGAAACCATGGAAGGTGTTATTTTTACCTGCAATCCAGGACTACTGGTAGAAATATTAAGCACTGGAAAAGAATACCCAAGACATTAAAAAAAATACTGAACAACTGCAGGGGTCTGATAACTTTGTTAATCTTACTTAGAGGCATCTACAAAAGAACAACACCCTCAGTGGAGTAAGTGATTAGTCCAAACTGTAGTGACCTTTGAGGAAATGTCCCTCGTGGCCTCTTTTACTCTGAAAGTTTTCTTGGAAGAGTCAGGAAAAGAGGAAGCTTATGCACAGGAGGAGGGTCTGATTTCTGCTTCTTCCTCTTTCACATCACACCTCTCAGTTTCCGACCTCCTTCCCACTCAGAAGGCCGTTTATGCGTCCCAAGGCTAGGGTCTCAAAAGCAGATGCTGCTACAGCTGCATCCCAGGTAGATCTAGTGGCTCAATTTGAAAGCCAGCAGCTTCTTAGTATTCTTTCCTCTGAACAATCGAATGACCTCAGTTGCCACCAAGGACTGAGGTCCTCCTCGCAGCTTCTGGGGCCCAGATCAGAAATTGTGCTACACAGTACAAGCTTGGGCCTCACCCTCTAGGGCAGCCAGACCTTCATAAGGAGGACTGGAGTCAAGAACTAAAGGATTTCAGAGGTTTCTCCCAAGGAGAACTAAAACCCAAACTACAAAACTGCCTGGGCAACTTCATCTTTCATCTTGTTCAGAAAGATACTTGGTTCCCCAAGTTCATCCTGTATTAGAAATCTCAAAACAAATCACAAGCAAACTTGCTCTGCTCACTGTGCCCTGAATGGACATTTCACCACCTACCTACCTTCCATTCTCCAGCCCCACCTCCCTGGACCCAAGGTCCCTGTTCATCCGTAAGTGTTCACTGACTATGCTGCCAGTGGTCTCATTTTTCTTTAAATTCACTTGCCTATATGAATCGCTAAAGGAGGCAATTAATCACCATTTAACATTGGAGTTATTCAAAACCATTTGCATCTCAGCAGCTTTCTCATACTACAGCCTTACACTGTTATTTGACCTTTCCTGTCTTGCCCTCTCCACTAGATTGTCAGCCTCTTGAGGTGAGGATATGTCTCTCTCCTTTAATTTTCCACACAGTAGGTCCTTAAAATTACGTTTTCTGAATACCCTGAGATGAGGGTAGGGGATAGCTTGCAGGGACAAACAGTAATTAACAGCTATTCATTGCGCATTCTCCTTCTCAACTGGGGCTGCCCTGAATGGAGCCATTAATAAATTCTCCACTCCCTATTGATAATAAGTGTTAAGACTCCCCCAACTAAACCAGGTCTGAAAAAGTGTGGGCCAAATTTTTGAAGGTCACCGCAAGCCCAGGCATAAAGGGGGAGGGCCCAGCAGGTAGCAGTTACCAGAGGGTCTGTGAAGTTTATTATATATATATGCACACGTGCAGAGCCTGCCCCAAGGGCTCTTAAGACTGGAGGAGGATTAATGGGACTAAATCACCCAAGTCTGACAGACTTTCACGGTGGCAGAACCAGTTCTGAGCTTTCTCCATGCTCTTGCCTACAGCAGGGCCAAGCAACTACTCAGTTTAGATCTCTAAGAAGGGGCGCTGCCTCTCCTCGGCTAATGGCCACCAGTACAACGATGTCAAAAACTCAAGCACGCAACAGCCAGAATGGCTTGACTTAGCCTCTTCTGACAGTAGCCCACCGACAGCTCTTGGCAGCCAGCCTTGTGCTGCCCGAAACTTCCCGTATAACGCTGGCAGGTTCCGTGCTGCCCCAACTTCTTGCAGGGGGCCACCTGGAAGAGCAAGTGTCTTAAAAACGAATAAAACGAGTCGCGCTCCCACTGCTTCGAAGCGACTGGTGTGCTCGTCTAAAATAAAAACGTTTCTGTCTGCAAATCCCGTTTGCTCGCCCGGTAATCCACCACCGCCCCCAGCCCGGCGTGTCCGACTCGTACAGCTGTTTTTAATCCCTACTTTTCTCACTTGGCGTCCCGGGCTCCGGTTGACCAGACGCGGAGCCACTTAGTGTTTCCTCCTCCCCCTACCGGGGTCTGTCCTCCCTCCGCCATCTCCTTCCCCCCACCCGCCTGCATCCCCGGGGGGCAGAGTGTGGGAAGAACGAATTTCCGCCCGGTTTGCTCGCCACTCGCAGACTTGGGTCCCTTCCGGACGCAGCCTGCACACCCCCGGCTCCTCCCGGGGCTGTTCCACCCAGGCCGCGCTACCGGTCCCGGACTGGGAGCGAGGAGGCGCGGGCTGCGGGGGCCGAGCCGCCCCGGCGCAGCAGCCAAGCCGCGCCCGGAGGAGCTCTTGGAAGGGCTCCCGCCTGCAGCTGGGGAATCCGCTGGCGGGGAGAATCCGTGCCAGGGAATCCAGCTCTCCGGACTCAAGCTGCAAACAAAAAGCTCAGGTCTTGCTCCCTCCCTCCACGCCCCCCCGCCCCCGACGCGCACCCGGAGAAAGTTCTGCAAAAATGCAACAAGTAGCACCCGGAGCTCGCGGAGCGCCCTGCGCCGCCTGACTTGGCCAGGCAAAGCCCGCCTTCAGAGACCCGGGCCAGCCACCGGACAAAGGGCGGAGGAGGGGCTGGACGGCGCTGCGAAGTCCGAAAGAGGCCATTGAGCGACTCTGGCCAGGCCAAGGGGAATGCAGAGGAGACACAGAGCCGGCGGGCCAAGAGGACGATCCGGCCGCAGAACGCAGGGCGGGCGGCGATGGAGGCTGCCCGCGCCTTGCGCTTCCTGCTCGTGGTGTGCGGCTGCCTTGCGCTCCCGCCGCGGGCCCAGCCGGTGT
Organism: Physeter macrocephalus; assembly: GCF_002837175.3. Taxonomy (NCBI): domain Eukaryota; kingdom Metazoa; phylum Chordata; class Mammalia; order Artiodactyla; family Physeteridae; genus Physeter; species Physeter macrocephalus. The sequence goes on from NC_041218.1 coordinate 48,572,766, forward strand.
GTCCGGAGCGCTGCGACTGCCAGCACCCCCAGCACCTCCTGTGCACCAACAGGGGGCTCCGCGCCGTGCCCAAGACCAGCTCGCTGCCGAGCCCGCAGGACGTGCTCACCTACAGCCTCGGCGGCAACTTCATAACCAACATCACGGCCTTCGACTTCCACCGGCTGGGGCAGCTCAGACGGCTGGACCTGCAGTACAACCAGATCCGTTCTCTGCACCCCAAGACCTTCGAGAAGCTCTCGCGGCTGGAGGAGCTCTACCTGGGCAACAACCTCCTGCAGGCGCTCGCCCCGGGCACGCTGGCGCCTCTGCGCAAGCTGCGCATCCTCTACGCCAACGGGAACGAGATCAGCCGCCTCAGCCGCGGCTCCTTCGAGGGACTGGAGAGTCTGGTCAAGCTGCGGCTGGACGGGAACGCCCTGGGGGCGCTGCCGGACGCCGTCTTTGCCCCCTTGGGTAACTTGCTCTACCTACATCTGGAGTCCAACCGGATCCGTTTTCTAGGCAAGAACGCCTTCGCCCATCTGGGGAAGCTGCGCTTCCTCAACCTCTCTGCCAACGAGCTGCAGCCCTCCCTACGCCACGCGGCCACCTTCGCACCGCTGCGCTCCCTCTCCACCCTCATCCTCTCGGCCAACAGCCTGCAGCACCTCGGGCCGCGCGTCTTCCAGCACCTGCCGCGCCTTGGCCTACTCTCGCTTAGGGGCAACCAGCTCACGCACCTCGCGCCCGAGGCTTTTTGGGGGTTGGAGGCCTTGCGCGAGCTGCGCCTGGAGGGCAATCGGCTGAGCCAGCTGCCCGTGGCGCTGCTGGAGCCTCTGCACAGCCTGGAGGCGCTGGACCTGAGCGGCAATGAGCTGTCCGCTCTGCACCCCACTATCTTTGGCCACCTGGGCCGGCTGCGCGAGCTCAGCTTGCGCGACAATGCGCTCAGTGCCCTCTCCGGGGACATCTTCGCTTCCAGCCCAGCCCTCTATCGGTTGGATCTAGACGGCAACGGCTGGACCTGCGACTGCCGGCTGAGGGACCTGAAGCGCTGGATGGGTGACTGGCACTCGCAGGGCCGGCTCCTCACCGTCTTCGTGCAGTGTCGCCACCCTCCGGCCCTGCGGGGCAAGTACCTGGATTACCTGGATGACCAGCAACTGCACAACGGGTCTTGCACAGCTCCCTCACCCTCGGTTTCCCCGACTGCCGAGAGCAAGCGGCATGCCCTACCCACAGCCCCGGGGGAGGAGGTGGCGCCCCCTGCAGGTGCCCTCGCGGAGGAGCCGCCGCCGCAGCCACAGCCACAGCCACAGCAACGGGGTCGATTTCTGCCAGGGTTGGCCTGGGATGGGGCCGCCAGGGAGCTTTTGAGTAACCGCAGCGCCCTAAGGCTGAGCCGGCGGGGCCCGGGCCTCCAGCAGCCGAGCTCCAACGCCGCTGCTGCCGCGGTCCCGGCGCCACACCCCCTGGACCTCCTCGAGAAGCCTGAGCGGGGACGTACGACTCCGTCGGATCCTGCCCACACGGAGCCCACCCCGACGGCCACGCTGGGCTCTGCGCCAGCCGGCGACCCCTGGCAGCGCGCGGCGAAGCAGCACCTGGCTGCGCAGCAGCAGGAGAGCACCGCCCAGTCCGACGGCGGGATCGGCCTGCCGCCGCTGGTATCCGACCCGTGTGACTTCAACAAGTTCATCCTGTGCAACCTGACCGTGGAAGCAGTGGGCGCCAACAGCGCCGCGGTGCGCTGGGCGGTGCGCGAGCACCGCAGTCCCCGGACGCTGGGCGGTGCGCGCTTCCGCCTACTCTTCGACCGCTTTGGCCAGCAGCCTAAATTCCACCGCTTCGTCTACCTGCCTGAGCGCAGCGACTCGGCCACGCTTCGCGAGCTGCGGGGAGACACCCCCTACCTGGTGTGCGTGGAGGGCGTGCTAGGCGGCCGGGTCTGCCCGGTGGCTCCCCGGGACCACTGCGTGGGGCTGGTCACCCTGCCGGAGCCTGGGAGCCGGAGCAGCGTCGACTACCAACTACTGACTTTGGTCCTGCTGGCCGTCAACGCACTGCTGGTACTCCTGGCCTTGGCGGCCTGGGCGTCGCGCTGGCTGCGTAGGAAGCTGCGGGCCAGGCGGAAGGGCGGGGCCCCAGTCCACGTTCGCCATATGTACTCTACCCGACGGCCCCTGCGCTCCATGGGCACCGGCGTGTCGGCCGACTTCTCTGGCTTCCAGTCGCACCGGCCGCGCACCACCGTGTGCGCGCTCAACGAGGCGGACCTCATCGAGTTCCCGTGCGACCGCTTCATGGACAGCGGGGGCGGCGGCGCGGGCGGCAGCCTGAGGCGGGAGGACCATCTCCTGCAGCGATTTGCCGACTAGGTAGATCCGGGCCTCCAGGGGTGTGGAGACCATCTTACTGGCCTTGAGGAGCCACCTCTCCGCGGGCCCTCGCAGCCCACCTCAGGGGAAGATCTCATTTTATCCGACCTTCTCTTTTCCCCCTTTTGTGCGCTTGCCAGAGAGGCCAAAGGGGACAGATGGCTAATTAATTCTGCACCACCTCCCAATCCCAGTGTTCGCTCGTGAAGTAAATGGATGGTATTGGTGGTCAAGAGCAAGAGTAGGGGACAAATGGATGGTGGGGTCCAGAGGTGGGAGGCCTTCTTAACGTGCAGACATTGGTGCAGCTATGATAATGGATTTTTTTTTTTTTTGGCATTGTAATCAGTAGGCTGGCCCCCTTTGGGATAGAAAAGGGTGCTCCTTGCTCCCTACGTGACCAGAAAGAGATTTGGATTCATGCTTTTTTTGTTTGTTCAGTGTCAAACAGAGGAGTTTTGTTTCTATTTAAGGAAAAAAGAACTTATTACCATTACAAAGGAGGCTTGGCAACTGACTCCACTGGCCTGGTGGTCTCTGCCAAGAAGGGTGATGTTGTAAACAGGTTGTAAAGTTTAACACACTCGCGGAGGAACTCTTTGTTGGTTGATAGAACATTCAGGAAAACTTAATGTTTAAATAATTAGAGACACTATTTTTTTTTCAACAATGTGAAGAGCTCTAACATTTAACAAACTGACCAATAAACTCAAGGACTATTTTAGTTGAGCCGGGAAGTTCAACTATTTTCCTTTTAACATTAACACCACAAAAACTTTTGCTGACCTTGGGGTTAACTAAGATTACGTAGTTTCTCAGGAGAAGGCTGCATGCAAGACTTCTCTGTCAGGGTTGCTCCTGTGGCTTTTTATTTTTTTAAACCTATATGTGGAAAAGGAAATGTCAATGCCAGACTCGATAGAAGAATGTAACATGTACATAACTGATGACCCCATAGGGAATGGCAGTGTTCTAGTTCACTTACCACATCTCTGACAACCTGTCCAGATTGGAATAAATGTGATGTGGTACTTCTCACGTTTTCATCAGTGACATGCAGTCGACTGTGCCCTACTTCTCTTGAGTTGCACAGTTAAGTGATCAAGGTAATTTCCTAATAGGAAGTGAACAAAAGGTGACTTGCAATTGGTAGTATAATGTTTGATCATGTTATTGTCTTTATATGAAAGAGTAGAGGGGGAAAATGTGAAAAAAATGTACATCGGTGGTTGTGTGTTTCTACTAAGACCAGAAGATTATGAGTACTTAAACCTCACTGTGAAATAATTATATATTTTGCAAATGAATCCCTCCATTACCCCGTGTTTTTTTCCATGTTATTAAATCTTATCTTTTAGTTAATAATTGCTGTATTTCTTTAAAATGTTTTTGTTTTAAACTTAGGGTTAGGCTCCTTTATTTGTTCAGTTGTTTTCAGCTATTTGGGATACTTTCATTCCCTGATATTTATGAAGTAGATGTTTATTACTAAATGTAGTGCTTTGGTTTACATTAATAATTTTGTGTGTGGTCTAAAAACGCAGTCACTTGGAAGATGTACAGGATGGTTGTATTCACCGTGGTTATAGATTCATTGGCAGTGGGGTGCCGGGGAGGCCACTGCAAAGGTGCTAAGGCTAACAGTGAATCTTCTGTTTAGGGCCTTAAGCCCCCGAGGGTCCTGAAGACTCAGGGAAATCTATCATAGTCCAGGGATCCTTCAACCCCATTCCACTCCTTTTATGTTTGGCCTCCATTGAGCCAGGCCTGCCGTTGTCCCAATAGCTGAGTAGGGACACAGGGATTTAAATGAGCTGATCTTTGTTTATGTTCAGATGAGTAAATGTCCAGACCACTTAAAGTACAGCTGTTTTTCTGGCAGTCTTATCTGTGGGGTCCAAACTTAATAAACCACAGGAAATAGACTGTTATTCTTAGTTTGCTGCCAGGGCTTGCTTCAGATTCCAAGCGTATTGGTACTTGGGAGAAGTGTAGTTGTTTGCTCTTATTTGCAACCTTTTGGTTATCTTGCACCTTTTGTGCTCCTAGCTTTTTCATTCAGAGAGCAATTGCATTTCTTAGCTCTTGCTTTTACACAGTAGTGTAATAAAGTGAGTCCCATTGAAAGTCTGAAAAAGACCTCTGGTTCTTCCCACCACCTACCCTTTCAACTGCAAAAATCACTGAAAATGCTTAATGCCTAAATCCATGTAAAAACACTTTCAATGGAAAGTCTTTCAGTGGGAAATGAATAAATGTTATACATTGTTGTGTTCAGTTATGTCAATAAACCCACTTACTAATGGAGATGTTTTCTTGTTGGAGTTTCCAAATATTTTATACCCTTTCGTAATGGTACACTGCATTTTTCTACAGCAGTTTTCATCAATGAAAATGAAACATAAAATGGAAGTCTTTCCTCTTTCACTGTCTTTTAATTTCCATTTCCACAGTAGAGTGTGGACTTAATTTTTAAGAAATGCTGTGTGACTTTCTAGCCAACGAAACAATGAGATGACTCTAAAGGCAGGTGGTCAGCCGTGGTGTGAAAATGCTGTTAAAACACCAGTGACAGCAAAATGATGGGTCTCAGCAGGATTCAGCTGTTTAAAGGACACTGAATTAGAAGTCAAGCCCCTTGACTCTCATGGTCAATGAGAAGGAATTACCTTGAACTGGAGGCCATCTTTGCCATTACGAAGTACATGAAAAATAAAATTCCTAAAGAAAAAAGAATAAACTTTGTAAGAGGTAGGAGTGTTCAATTAAAGAGCCATTGACACAGTCTGGAATGTGTTGGGGTCATCAACTCAGCCAGTAAGATTATTGCTTTCATGAGGGCAGATCATTTTGTGATGCTGCCAGGTAATAATTAGCATGTGATCAGGCCACCTTCACTGATTTGCCAAACACCTGGTTTTCACCAGAAGTACAGTAACATGGGCAGCTACTGTATATTAAGAAAGTATTACAGTAGACACTGGATTACGTGGTATTTGTACTTAACCACTCCCCCCTTTGCCTCTGAGAGCTGGGGATAAGTGATAATGAAGCAGTCTCATGCCAGAAATGTATTCAAAATTCCAGACCATGACCCGGGATGAAGAGAGATTCCTACCCAGCCTCATATCTTCATCATCTCAGAGAATTATAACATCACTAAAGTTCAGAATGATTTTAAAGTGGTGAAAGAATTTTAAGTCGTCTGAGATTGCATTCTTTCCACTTACTTAATCTCTTTTTGCGTGCTTCTGCAGCAGTAAAATGGGAATCCTGGGTCCTGACTCCGTAGTGCAATTTTAAGGAATAAATGGGTAAAAAGCATTAGCACTGGTTACAGGGCAAGTGTTCAATAAATATTAGATATATTATTGGTAGCATGACAGTTGCATGATACATTTTAGATGTTTCACAGACAAGGCATTCTGCCCTAACCAATTAGAAGATTCATGTAATGAGATTACAGTGATTCTCCCTTCCCCTTGTTTTGTTTAATTGAGGCTCTTCTATAATTTAGTGTGGAAGGATAGCTCTTGAAATACTTTCTCATTACTTAAAAAAAAGAAGTGAATATGCTACTACTTGAGCAAACTTTCCTATGTTTAGTAAACTGTTGGCGTAAGTTAATTCATCCTTTAGATCAGAACTAAGGCTGCGTAAACGGTCTTGCTTACATAGGGCCCCTCTTTGCGTTAACTTAGTGATAACATTTCCAAGTGTCCTTTTACTCTTAGTTTACTCAGAAGGATACTTTGCACACACAAGTGCTTTTTTCCTAGGGATTTCAGGTCACTTCATCCTTCTCAATCATGTGGCAAATAGTGTTCTTTTCATTTTGCACGGGAGACTGAAGTATTTGGAGATTATACTTACTTATATTGACTACTGAAATAATTAGGAAAAAATGTAACTTCCTGAAACCTGGTTGCTTTATCTTGAGGCAGACTACCAAAATATCCCATTACATATGTTTGAGAGATTTTAAGCTCCAGGCAATGTGATTCTGTATGGACACAGAAACGTGGCTTTGTAATTTGGCTGTGAACTGGCATCGGACACTAGACAAATAAATTGTCATGTGCCAACATTGCAAGCAACAGCATCTCCTGGCTGTGTAACTTCATAACATTTCTTTCAAACTCACCAAAGTTTTATAAATGCTAGCTCTGTGCCATAGTTAATGCTGAGACAGGCAGCACTGTTGTATGTTTAGACCAGCTGTAGCCAAGTAGCAATTATTCACCTTTCCAAGTTACAGTTTTTGATGAAGTAATGCTTACCCTACAGCTGACTGTATACTTAACTCTTAGTATATGTACACTGTAGCATGTGCAGACATACTTTTAATGGTGACCACCCTCTTATTCCTTTCTTTCTCAATTGTGGTGTCTTTCTAAGGATTTTTATTTTAGGAAATTAAACTGAGTGCAAATAATAACCAACACCCATATTAGCACCACTCAATGGCAGTTAACATTTTGCAATGTTTGTTTTCAGCCTTAATAAATGTCTTTATTGACAAAACCCCTGATTTCCTTCCCCACACTCTGTCTTCTAAAGTAACTACCTCTGTGAGTTGGATATGTGTCCTTCTAACAGTCAGTTCTCCTTATTCACAGAAGTTATGTTGTATAAGGTCACAGCAAACATTGAATTAGCAAATACTGAACCATTGCTCCCAGGAGAAATTCAGGGTTAGGTTCCTATGAGCCTCTGGTCACAACATTTTCATCAACATATCAATATATACCCTTATTTTATGTGTGTTTCTGTTTAAAGACACCTTATTTAATATATATCATTAGTTTATTAACATTGAACTCATGCCCAACAGCACCATAACTTGTGCCTGAAGGAAGTGTATCTAACTTGTGTGTTTTCCCCCTAAGACACGTCACAGCCTTTCTGCACTTAGGGACACTAGCCAGCACTTTTGCACTGTGCTTGAGAGGCCTTTTAAACAGCAAAATCACCAACAAAAAGCAGGAAAATGCAAAAAATGTGGCACTAAGAAGATTCCCTTCTCTTTATGGCTAAGTAATATTCCATTATATATATATATATATATATATATATATATACCACATCTTCTTTATCCATTAATCTGTCAATGGAGACTTAGGTTGTTTCCATATCTACTGTAAATAATGCTGCCATGAATATTGGGGGTGCAGGTATCTTTTCAAGTTAGTGTTTTTGTTTTCTTTGAATAAATACCCAGAAGTGGGTAGCTGGATCATATAGTAGTTTTATTTTTAGCAATCTTTTGTCTTTTAAATGGTAACCACATCATGTGGTTGTATTGTTGATGATGGTGGCTTTGGGTGCGTGTGTTGAGGCTGGAAGTGGAAAGGATTTCTTTTAAAACAATTTTAGTTTGATATTTTCTAGTTATTCTCTCTGAAGTGTTTTGCTCCCTTGCTACATATGCAGAATCTCTATATTTCTTCTTTGGGACTGCTTATCATACATTTAAATTGTACCTATTTTTGTGTCTTTTCTTAACCTTTGCACACTTACTACTTCCCCAATTCTCAGGAAGGGCTCCACAAAGAAAAAAGGGCTAAGTACATCCCTGGGCTAAGTATATCCCTGACCCCACCTGCTCTGGAACCACTTTTCAGAAGGTGTTGACCTCTGCTTCCCATCTCTTTTGAAAGACTTTCTGACACTCTTTGTGCCAAGGAAAAGGGTGACTTGCTCTGAGAAGAATATAGTTTGCTTCTTGGAAGATCTCATTTATGTGCTCTTAGTGCCTTCACATACCTTGTTTGGTTGTGTGCTTTTTCTATTTCTATTGTGATCGCTGGACACACACACACACCAATTTCTGTATGGTTTTGCCTTGTGCTTAATTCTGCTTAGGCTGTTCTTTCTTATACCTTGTTGGTATCACTCATTATAACCATAGTACAATTATCAAGATCAGAAAATTTAACGCTAATAAAATGCTGTTGTCAAATCTACATTCCATATTCAAAATTTGTCAATTGTCATAATAATGCCCTTCTTAGGTATTATCCCCTTGGATCAATGTAGAATCATGCATTGCATTTAGTTGTCATGTTATTCTCTCTTTTTTTCTTTCTTTCCCTCTCCATTTTTCAATTATTTTTTTCTTTTTTTTTGTGGTACGCGGGTCTCTCACTGCTGCGGCCTCTCCCGTTGCGGAGCACAGGCTCCGGACACGCAGTCTCAGCGGCCATGGCTCACGGGCCCAGCCACTCTGCGGCATGTGGGATCTTCCCGGACTGGGGCACGAACCCGCATCCCCTGCACCGGCAGGCGGACCCCCAACCACTGCGCCACCAGGGAAGCCCTGTTTTTCTTTTTTTTAAAGTAAGGTTTATTGAGGTATAATTTACATAGAGTTCAGTTTACCCTTTTTGAGTGTACAGTTCCATTAGTTTTCACAAATGCATACAGTCATGTAGCTACCACCCCAATCAAGATATAAAGCATTTCCATCAACACAAAAAGTTCCTTTTTAGTTAATCTCCTTCCCCCTGACTCCAGCCATGGGCAATTACAGATTTGATTTCTGTCTCTATAGTTTTGCCTGTTCTATAATTGCATATATATGCAATCATACAGTATGTTGCATTTTGTGTCTGCCTTTCCCCCTCATCATAATGCTTTAAGATTCATCCATTTTATTGTGTGAATCAGAAGTTCATTCCTTTCCGCTGCTGAGTAGTATTCCATTGTGTGGATGTACCACACTTTGTTTATCTATTTGCCAATTAATGGATATTTGAGTTGTTTTCATTTGGTGCTGTTGTGAATAAAGCAGCTAAAACGCTTGCATACAAGTCTTTGTATGGAAATGTGTTTCATTTCTCTTTAGTAGATTCCTAGGAGTGGGATTGCTAGGATGTTTGGTAAGTGTGTGTTTAACTTTATAAGAAACTGCCAAACTGTTTTCCAAAGTTGCCCTACCATTTTGCATTCCCACCAGCAATATATGAAATTTCACATTGTTTTACACACTTGCCAGCACTTGGTTTTTCCCTGTTTCAATAAAGCCATTCTATTAGGTGTGTAGTATTATTTTATTTGGTTTAATTTGTATTTCCCTAATGACTGATTATATTGAGAATCTTTTCAGGTAAGTATTTGCCACTTGTGTATCTTTGGTAAAGTGTTTGTTCACATCTTTTGTTTTTTATTGGGTTCTTTGTATTCTTATGAGGTTATAAGAATATTTTATGTGTTTTGGATACAAGTTCCTTGTCAAATATATGTTATACAAATATTTTCTCCCAGTCTGTGGTTTACCTTTTCATTTTCCTAGCGGTGTTTTTCTTTACATTTAGGACCATAATCCATTTCAAATTGACTTTTTATATGGTGTGAGGTATGAATCCAGCAAAGTTAACTTTTTTTTTTGCATAGGTATATCTACTGGTCCAGCAACTTTTGTTGAAGAAACAATACTTTTTCTATTGAAAAATCTCTGCAACTTTGTTGAAAACAATCTATTGACCCTATGTGTGGGTTTTTTTCTTGAAACTCTATTCTGATCCATTGATCTGTATGTCTGTCTTTATGCCAATACCAGATTTTCTCGAAATCAAGTTGTGTGAATCATCCAAATTTTCTCCTTTATCAAAGTTGATTTTGGCTGTTTAGCTTTTTTAATTTTCCATAAAAATTTTAGAATCAGCTTGTTATTGCAACCAAAAAAAGTTATAAAGCCTGGTGGGATTTTGATTTGGATTGCCTTAAATTTATAGATCAGCTGGTGATAATTGACATCTTAATACTGACTCTTGGTCTGTGAATACAGTACATCTCTCAACTCATTTCATTCTTTTAAATTTGTCTAACAAATGTTTTATAATTTCAGCCTGCAAACCTTGCACCTATATTGTCAGCTCTACCTCTAAGTATTTCACATTTTTGATACTTTTGTAAATGGTACTTTTTAAAAACTTCAATTCCCAGGTGTCCATTTCTAGCATATAGAAATAAAATTGGTTTTTAAACATTGACCACATATCTTGTGAACTTGCTAAACTTACTTAGTTCTAATAGCTTTTTAGTAGGTTCTTTTGGATATTTTATGTAGTCGTCATATTATCTGTAATAAAGGATAGTTTTACTTTTGCCTTTTATAACTTTCTCTTGCCTTATTGTGCTGTTTAGAAACAGCAACCCAATGTTGAATAGAGGTGGTGAGATAAAGTTTTCTTGACTCATTGCTAATCTTAGGGAGAAAACAGTCAATCATTGACATTAAGTATGATGTCAGCTCAAGATTTTATATATCAACAGATTCCCTTTATCAGAATGAGGAAGTTAGTTTGCTGAGAGTTTTTATCATGAAAGTATGTTGAGTTTTGTCAGTTGCTTTTTCTCCGTTATTGAAATGACCATATTATTTTCCTTTTTAGTTTGTGGATATGGTGAATTAACATTGATTGATATTTGAGTGTTGAACCAATCACAGATTTCTAGGATGAATCCCACTTAGTCATGATATGTTATCATTTTTATGTATTGCTAGTTTCAACTTCTCCATATTTTGTGAAGAAGAATTTTTTCATTTATGTTCATAATGAATATTTGTCTCTAGTTTTCTTTTCTTGTAATGTCTATGTCTGGTTTTGGTGCCAGAGCAATGCTAGCTCCATAAAGTGAGCACTGTTTCTTCCATTTCTATATTCTGGAAGAGCTTGTGTAGAATATGCATTATTTCCTCTTTAAATGTTGGTGGTTCACTTCTTTGCCTGAAGTTTTCTTTGTGGGAAGGTTTTTAACTACGAATTAAATTTCTTAAATAGATACAGGACTCTTCAGATTATCTAATATTATTGAATAAGCTTTGGTAATTTATGTCTTTCAAGGAATTTGCCCATCTCATCAAAATTATCCAATTTATTGGCATAAAGCTGTTTAGACTATTCTCTTATTATTCGTTTAATATCAGTAGGATCTATAGTGATGTCCCATATTTCATTTTGTATATTGGAAATTTGTGTCTTCTCTCTTCTTTTCGGTTTGGCTAAAGGTTTGTCAATTTTATTGATCTTTACAAAGAGTCAGCTTTTGATGTCATTGACTTTATTGATGTCATTGACTATTGTTTTTCAATTTTATTGATTTATGCTCTTATCTTCATCATCATTCTCAACTTTCTCCTTGCTTTGATCCCTTCTTTTTCTAGTTTCTTAATGTAAAAACTTTAGATCATTGTGACCTTTTTTGTTCTACTAATATAGTCATTTAGTACTATAAAGTCTATCAATTTCCCCACAAATTTTGTTATGTTGTATTTCAATTTTGATTCAACTGAAAATATTTTCTGATTTTCGTTATGGTTTCTCCTGAGAAGTGTGTTGTTTAATTTCCAAATATTTGGAGATTTTCCAGATATCATTCTGTTGTTGATTTCTAGTTTGATTCCTTCGTGGTCAGAGATTTCAATTCTTTTACACTTGTCAAAATTTGTTTTATGGCCCAGAATATTTTCTATATTGATAAACGTTCCATGTGCACATGAAAAGAATATATATTCTGCTATTTTATGTAAAGTATCTAATAAATGTAAAGTAAATACGGCTGGTTGATAGTATTGTTCAGCTCTTCTATTTTGGTGCTGATTCTTTTGTCTATCTGCTGTATTACTGAGAAAGAAATGTTGAAGTCTCCAGTATAATGTGGATTTGTCTGTTTCTCCTTTCAGTTATCTCAATTGTTTTTGTGTATTTTGAAGCTCTATTTTGGATTGTTTTATCTTATTATCTAACAGACCCTTTGCATTATGTAATGTCTCTCTTTCTCCTTGCTAAAAATATAGCCTGTTCAGTTTTCTTTGGGGGAAATTATATACATGTTTATATAAAATAATATATGTACTTATATATAACATTATATATGTTATAATACATACATATATTCTCATTTAAAAATATCATTTCTGGTGCTCTATAATTATGAGAGTAAGTCCCAGTTTCCTTCTACCTGAAGAACTTCCCTTAACATTTCTTGTAGTTCTGTTGGCAATGAATTATCTTGTCTTTTGTTTTCAGAAAATGTCTTTATTTTCTGAGATATTTCTTTGGGGGTGTAGAGGTTTCTTCATTGACTTTTTTTTCTTTCAGTACTTTAGAAATGTTTCTCTATTGTCTTCTAGCTTGCTTAGCTTTTGGCAAGGGGTCTGCTCTAATTACATTGGTTTCTCTATATAATGTCTGTCTTTGTTCTAGCTGCATTCAAGATTTTTCTCTTTAAATTGTCTTTCAGCAGTTTGCTTGTGATGTGTCCATGTGTTTTAAACATTGTTCAAACTGCTTAGGTCTCTTTGAGCTTCTTGCATCTGTGGTTGTCTTTCAGTAGTTTTAGGAAATTCTTAGCCATTGGAAATAGTTTTTCAAATATTTCTTCTGCTCTGGTTTCCTTCTCTCTTTTACCTGGAAATCTAATTACGTGTATGTTAGACCACTTGTTATTGTCCTATGTACCTCTTGGATATTCTGTACTCCTTTTTCTTTTACACGTTTAAAATCTTTGTAATTCAGTTTAGATAATCTCTATTGGCCTATCCTTAAGTTTACTAATCTTTTTCCAACTGGTTCTAGTCTGCTAATTAGCCCTTCAAGGAATTACTCATCCCTGATACCTTTTTTTTTTCCTAGCATTTTTTTTGTTTCTTTTTTTTTTTTTTAATAAATGCTTTTAAAAATTAATTAATTAATGTATGTATGTATGCATTTTTGTCTGCACTGGGTCTTCATTGATGCACACGGGCTTTCTCTAGTTGCGGTGAGTGGGGCTACTCTTCACTGTGGTGTGCAGACTTCTCATTGCAGTGGCTTCTCTTGTTGCAGAGCATGGGCTCTAGGGCATGTGGGCTTCAGTAGTTGTGGCACATGGGCTTAGTTGCTCCATGGCATGTGGGATCTTCCCGGACCAGGGCTCGAACCCGTGTCTCCTGCATTGGCAGGCAGATTCTTACCCACTGCGCCACCAGGGAAGCCCTGGCTTCTTTTTAAAAATGTTCCTCTCTGTTGAAATTCCATATCTGTTCATGCATGTTGTGTAACTTTCCACTAGATCTTTTAATATGTTAATTCTTAGTTGTAGTAAAGTCTCTGTCTAATAGTTTCAACATCTAGGCATCTGAGTCTAGTTTTATTGATTGCTTTATATTTAAACAATAGGCTGTTTTGTCATGCTTTTTTCTTCTGAGCTTTATAAGTCTTATAAATGAATGCTAGACATCGTGTCAGAAGAATAGGCAAGACCGAGACAAATAGTATTTATGCCCAGAAGTGGATACAACTCTTCTTCTGTTAGGCTGTACCAGTGAGGAATTGAATCAAGTAAGTCAGTACTTGAGCTGAGTTTGGATTTTCTTGTTGCTATTAGTGTACCACAGACTTCAAATTTATTCAGTCATATGTGGATTTGTCAAACGGCATGTTTAACCTTGATTTTTTAAATTGTTTATTTTCAGAAGCATTTATTATGTGTAGTAAATAAGAAATTTCCTTGATTTGACAGAGTGTGTTTTTGGAGATTTTATACACCTGGATGTTCTTAAGTTAAGTTTGTGTAATAATTTATGTTAATATAATGCAAATTAGCACCCAGGAATATGTTTTATTTTTACTTAACTCTTAACCCCCCAACATTATATAAAACATGGAGACTCCTTTCCAAATAAGATTAATGTGAGATTTCTTTTGTAATGAACAGCTCTATGAATTGGATTACATGCAGGTAGCATCTGAAAGAGTTCAAGTGAAGGAGAGTGAAGAGTTGTGTACTTTTTAAAGCCCTATGTTTGGGGTTTTCAGTGTCAACTTGAGAACATCATCAATCATGGTATCATGAATTCTCAATTAGACATTTTACTATATACTTCATTTGCTTAGGAAGAAGCCCTGTCTTGTAAAAGCCAATGCCTTTCTATTGTTCACATTGAACTCTAAACAAATACTTAACCTAAAACCAAACTGGTGGAGGAGGAACACAAAGAATTATATACAGTAGGATTCTTGTTTAGTGGAATAATCCACAGATGCCCCACTCCTGGCAAGGATTGTGCAAACCTGATACTGTGTAATAATCACCAGATCTCAAAATTTTAGATAGACAAAAAATAGCTCATTATCACAGAGAAAAAAAAATACTTAGTTTTAATATTGCCTATTATTATTATATTTTATTTTATTTTTTTGTGGTACGCGGGCCTCTCACCGCTGTGGCCTCCCCCGCTGCGGAGCACAGGCTCCGGACGCGCAGGCTTAGCGGCCATGGCTCACGGGCCCAGCCGCTCCGCGGCACGCGGGATCCCCCCGGACCGGGGCACGAACCCGCGCCCCCCGCATCAGCAGGCGGACTCTCAACCACTGCGCCACCAGGGAAGCCCCAATATTGCCTATTATTAACTGGCAACGTGGAATATCTTACAGAAGGGAGCTGCTCTATTTGAGATTTTTATCTTTTTTTTTTAACATTGCCAAAGCTTTATTTATTTAGTAAATTTTCACAATATTTTTTTTCCAAAGTGCTAGATAGTAACAGCAACTAGGCAAGATCCAAAACACGCTTAGTCTTCCGTCTTCAGTTATTTTCACTGAGCTCTTCTCTAAGAGCTAACTCCAGTATCCAGCAGCTGTCTGGTTTAAGATGCAATGCACTCTCCTTTTTCCTTCCAGACTCTCCTGTCTAAATCTTTTTTTTTTTTGACATCTTTATTGGAGTATAATCGCTTTACAATGGTGTGTTAGTTTCTGCTTTATAACAAAGTGAATCAGCTATACATATACATATATCCCCTCCCTCTTGCATCTGCCTCCCACCCTCCCTATCCCACCCCTCTAGGTGGTCACAAAGCACCAAGCTGATCTCCCTGTGCTATATGGTTTTATATCTGTATTATTTCCTGTATGTAAAGATTTAAAGTGAGTGTTGCATAAAGTGAGTATGTAAGACTCAAGTATTGACTATTTGGGGACAGAGGGCATTTAGTTTTGTTTCAGGCACTATTTTAAGAGCTTTCCCTACGCTGATTCATTCAGTCCTCACAGTAACTCTCTGAGCTAGGTACCATTACTATCATCTCATTAGAGATGAAGAGATGGAGGCACAGAGAAGTTATATATTCAGACCAAGATCCCTAAAGTGGGGAGGTGTTTGAGTCTTGATTGGAAGCCAGGCTGGCTCAAGTCCTAGCTGTCAATCCTGACACTCTGGGGCCTTGCATACACACAGGACAACTGATAAAACATCAGGGATTGTTCTTAAGGTTCCCTGCAAACATTTCTTTTTTTCCCTAATACAGCACTTTAAAAATCATCTGTAAGTAGTTTGGCCTTTATTTGTGCCTATTTTTCTCAATCTGTACTATACGTCAGGGACAATACCCAGAGTTACATTATTCATCTGTAAATATTTAATGAGAGACATGTAGTCCATCTCACAGCCACAAACGCTTCCTTCTGTCTTGACATGGATGGGTCACTGTCTTATGCTGTGAGGTTAGTCCTTTCCACTGGTTTGTGAGCTCCCTTAGGACAAAAATCCCATCTTGCATTTCTCTTTGTGTCTCCACAGAGCCTGGCGAGCTTAAAGTAGAGTTCCTGGCTACCTGCTTATTAATGAGTGCTGCAAGGCAGCTATTCAACCTTTCCCACTGAGACACACATGCCAGACTGTTCACGTAAGTCATATATACTCGTGTATCAGGGCAAGTCATTTAATAGCTGTAATTCCATCCAAATGTCCATTTATATAGCCATGGTTGAAAACTGATGGGTGCTGTAAGTTGGTATATTTGACTTGAGGTACCATATGATTCTACTTTTTCTACCTTTAATATAGGAACATAGTTCTCAAAAAGCGAACATTTGGGAAATTTAACATACATTTCTTCCCTTTGTGTACTATGTACAGATTTCATGTTGCTTAGAATAAATCTGGAATTGTGTCTTATTTATGTTGGTATTCCTATCATCTAACATGGTGCATTTCACATAGTAGTTTCTCAATAAAAGCTGGTGGATTTTTTTTTTTTTTTTTAAGCATTAGTCCTATTAGAAGAGAGTTAGGCTAGGAGGAATTTTCCATTGAAGATCTTTTGGATATACTGAAGTCTGAGTTTTTACTTTCTAAAATGTGGAACAATATTTTTGTCAACACACTGATGTTATTTTCCATCTAGTCCCTGTTTTTTAGTAACTTCTTCCCCCACAAAATCATGACTAAGACTTTTTAAAAACTCCAAAGCAAAACAATCATGTATGAATTTCTTTGTGCACCAGAAAGACACAATAAGACAAGTGTTTTTGTGAGATAAGGGACATTTCAGCGATATGGTGAAGCATGAATTGATGTATAGGCAACCAGTCTCACCAGGTAAATGATTATCTGCAGTTGCCAGAGTGAGCAGCTTCCATGGCTGATGAAGCTGCTGACCTTGGCATATTTATCATCATTACCCCAGGGGACAGAAACCAGTATCTGTATTCTTGTGAATACGCATCCATAAAAGGAGACACAAGCTAGTGGAAAAGAATTTGTGTGTATAGGTGGTGTGTGTGTGTGTGTGTGTGTGTTGGTAAGAGAGAGGGGGGTGGGGAGCTAGAGATGGTTTCTTACATTTTCTTTCCTCTTTTAACTTTTTTCTATTTTTAGTGAAAAGAGAGGATGACATCAGTCTCTCATCTGCAAGCTCAGATTTATAATAGCTACTCCAGTTTGCAAGAGTTCTAGGGGCATAGTTTTCCCTTATAAGGGAGCTGAATAAGGCTGCAAACCATGGATAATCTGTGTTATCATCTCTCAGGCTATGATTGCCATCTGATGAGGGGAGGCCAGGGGTGAGGGATGTGACCTTGGATGATGCTGGTGCTGTCTCCCCCCAACCCCCTACACCAGCATGGTATTAACTGCTTCCTGGCCTGGAGTTTAGAGGCAAACTTTGGGACCTGAGTTCACAGACATCACCAAGCCTGTTCCATGAAGCTGTCGTGGAGCAGGGGGTGTGGGTAGCAGGGCGCTAGGTGCTCAGGTCACAGTGGTCCTGGAACAAGGTTAAGGAGATAAAAGAGGCTTTATTTCCGGAACAAAGTGGTTGCCATGTGTTTTGGTTTGCTAGGGCTGCTGTAACAAAGTACCATGGACTGGCTGGCTTAAACAACAAAGGTGTCTTTTCTCATAGTTCTGGAGACTATAAGTCCAAGATCAGGGTGTCAGCAGGGTTGATTCCTTCTGAGGGCTGTGGGGAAAATCAGCTCCACACCTGTCTCCTAGCTGCTCATGGTTTTAGGGCAATCTTGGGTTTTCCTTAGCTTGTAGATGCATCAGGCTGATCTCTGCCTTAATCTTCGTGTGACATTCCTGCCTGTGTCTAAATTTCCCCCGTTTATGAGGACACCAGTCATATTGAAGTAAAAGCCTACCCTACTTCCATATGACCTCATCTTAACAGTAATTACAACTGCGATGACCCAATTTCCAGGTGACGTCTCGTTCTAAGGTACTGGGGGTTAGGAGTTCAACATCTGAATTTTGGGGTCAAGGGGGAGATACAGCTCAGCCCCTAGCAGAATTCAACGTGTTGATGGTTGATTTAGTTGGGAGTATTTTCTTGGTTATTACTTAAAGGATATAGGGAAGGGGCATGGAAACGGGATTAAATGGTGGAGCAGTTGCTTTTTCTCTTCTGACAAAGAACCAGGACCTGGGAGACTGAAGCCTGTGGGGAGAAGTAGTAGGAGTCCCTAATTGTGCATCAGGATAGTCATGTTTTTGAGGACACAGGCGGTATCTGAGTTGAAATATGATCTGTGGGTCAGAGCACCTAAGTCCCCATAGCTTTTGCAAACTCCCAGTGGTGTGTATTTCAGCCACCCAGACAAAATTACCCAAAGTCTTTGCCTGATGCCTTCATAAATTTGGTGGTGCTCACCTGAGGGGCCTTTCTCCTTTCCTGGGCTCTCAAATATAGTGGGAACTATTTGAGAAGGAGCAGGTCCATCAGAACAGTCCTATCCTTTCAGCCACTTTTTTCCCTGGTAGTACCGTGTTTTCAAGATAAGTGATCTATTTCCTTAACAAATGCCAAGGTAGAATGATGTTTCACTAAGACTGGGCGCCAGATGCTTTGTGAGATATCTTGTATGCATTATGTCAGTCCTCAGAGAAGCCAATAATATGATTATTCCCATTTTCCAGATGAAGCAATCAAGCCTTAGAGTTCAGCGACTTGCCCAGGGGCTTATAGGCATCAAGCAGCAGTTGATTTCTGTCTGTACTCATTGCACTCCGCCTCCCTGCTGCCCTAAGTTTTTGAAGGTAAATCTTTGAAAGACGTGGATTTTTAAAAAACAAATCTTAAATATCACATTGAGATAAGAATTCTTTTTTTTTTTCCTTTGAGCATCCTGTGTAAAATGAGAAGACTGGATTTATGTAGATGATCACCATGTGTCCATGTAGCCCTAAAATGCATCTAAAGTTATGGTTTTTATTTTCCTGTTTTGGATATAAAAAGGAGAGGATGTAGGCTGTCGATCTGCTTTTTTTTGTGAGATGGAATTTCAACATCTTCTTGTGGAATTTCCTGGTTCTCAACCAAGTATGTAGATCCCGCCTCTCAGAAGCTCATGTATTTTGGACTGCAGTGGGGTAATAATCTGGTTATCTGGGGGGTCTGGTCTTTGGAGCCTCCTATTTTTCTTTTCTTCTGTCCTACTGTTCCCGCAGATGTTCAGAGCTGACCACATGCAGCCTCCCTGGCACCCAGCAGTAACCAGTCTCCCTGGCCAGGGAAACATGCCCGCCTTTCTATGCTGAGATCAGTTCCCACTCTGGGCACATCTCCTGTGGGCCAACCAACAGGCTTTGACTGATTTAGTTCAGGAAGACTCGCTTGTTTGTGGATATGGTAATGACGCCAGTAAAATTCAATTACTGGATCCCAGAGGACTGTAGCAAGCAATAATAAATTAGGAAACATGAGCTTTGGAGTATCTGAACTGAAATTATAATGGGGCTATTGAAAAACAAACAAACAAAAATCCTAAGCATTCATTTAATAATAGATGCTGCTTCTTCCCCCACCAAAAATTAGTTCATCAACTAACCCTTTGTTCTTGTCACAAGGAATATGCCTGAGACACAGCCAAGAACATTTTGTCTTAATTACTTGGTATTGTTGTCGCCCCCAGAGCACACCTGGCTTGGGGGGTAATTGGTACACTGGGAGGAAGCAGCCGCCTGGAGGGGCCTCCCAAGGCCACGGCACTAATCCATGCCGGGCTCACAGATGCTCGCTGCCCATGGCCTTGGGTTTCAGGTTGCCATCCTGGGCTGAGGTTTGAATGGAGGTTGTAACCTCAGAAGGTCGGGCTAGCACTTAACCACTGACATCCATCAAGAATGTCAAGGCTCGCATTGTCTCATTAATTTGAACCAGCTTTCCTGCCCTCAGATCCTTTTTCATTCCTATCCTTTCCACTCTGTCTTTCTTCCTTTGTGAGCAGTTTATAGCCTGTCCTGTTTGTGCCTTCCGCCTGTGAGTTGTGGCCTGAAAGGCCACTCCTGGGGAAAAGGCACCTTTTCCCTCCGCCACGCCATAAGTGGAACTTACAGAATTGGCTGATGTTTCTGCTCCAGTATGAGTTTCAAGCGTGTGAAGTGAGAAAAAACATTGCAGACAGTCTGGATATCTCTGTTTTGCAGATAATCTTAAAGTTAAAATGGTTTGTCATTGCTATCTTCCTTCACTTTATTTCCTTTCTCATCCAGATCCCAACATCCTAGCGTGCAGCACAGAACTGATGAACAGAGGAGGTATGAAAAAGAGGGCAAAGGTGCTAGCAAAAATTTCTGACTTAGCAGCACAACATTTTCACCTGCGGTAAATGTCTTTTGAGGCATCTACTGAGACCAAGCCCCTTTCTTGGAGAGTTGGTCCTGACCTCCCATACCACGTGAAGGACTGTGAGTGTGGATCATGCTTAATTTATGAGACCCCACAAGGCTGGTCAACTCGTGACCCAAGCTGAGCACAGTAGACTCTTGCTCCAGGAACCGGAAAGTGGGCTGGTTGTTTGGTTGGGCTGGAGCTTGGAGAAGGCAGAGCTCTGGAGTTTGGGGCCACCATTTTCAGCCATGTGCCCAGAGAGGTAGAAAGTGAGGGGGTGGAGGAATTTTGCCATGAATCAGAGATGGTGAGGGAAGCAGATACCAGAGACTGCCCATCCCTGGAGAGCCGGGCGAGTCACTTCCTTGATTCGGAGTGACTATCCACTTCCTATTTTCGACCCTTGTGAAGCCTGATTGCCCTTCATTGGGAACCCTTAGGGTCTCCCAGTAAAGTCTCCCTTTTTGCTTTGGCTGCTCTCAATAGGTTAGAGTGTGTGTGTGTGTGTGTGTGTGTGTGTGTGTGTGTGTGTAAACTACAACATTACCATCTAACATTTCCTTGGGCTTAGATGGCATCTGAGAACAGTGTCATGAATGGCTATCTATCATGAGACTTGGAATATGGTAGGTAGGCCCCATTACGTATGTGTTGAAAGGATGGTTAGAATAGCCCCGGCATCGAGGGCGGTCTTACTGTAGAAGGGGAAACCTTCTATAAAGGATGACCCTCCATTTCCCTTTTGGTCTCCCCCCAGATCTTGCACGCGTCCTCTCTATAATACCTTGTGCCAGGTGCTGCCTCTTTTTTAAAAAACATTTTTTATTTAAAAAACTTTTTTATTGACGCCTAGTTGATTTACAATGTTGTATCAATTTCTGCTTTACAGCAAAGTGATTCAGATATATATATATATTTAATATTCTTTTACATTGTGGTTTATCTAAGGATATTGAATATAGTCCCTGTGCTATGTAGTAGGGCCTTGTTGTTTTTGGATATTACCTCTTAAGCTTCAAATCTTCATTACCTCTTCATCTCATTTGCTTCTTGGCCAATGCCTGCGACATGTCCCTCTTCTCAGCACCATGAAAGTTTTTTTCTAAGATGTGCAGACATGATAAAAATTTAATGTATTATTTTATCAGGGGTGAGAGAACCAGCATTTTGTGGCACGCTATCTTAGGGCTTGTGTCAATTAGGGGGCGATTCTTTCCATCACAAAGAGACCAGAAGTTTCAGGACATCCAGAGACAAAAAGCAGCCAAAGGATTTTACTGTCTTTTTATTTCCCATGAAATATAGCGCTAAGCAGTGTTCATATTTTACCCACACTGCTTCTTGGCCTCTGTCAAAGGAGGGATTTCCTCCAGTGCCCCAGCTGTTCTGGGGCCTGCACTGGGGTGGCCGGTGGGGAAGGAGGACACACAGAGGGCTCTGCTCCTGCCACAGCTGTGCTTGTGCAAGCGACCTTCCCTCAGGGCAAAAGCCTGTGGAAATGTCCAGTCTGACTCTCTTGTCATTTGGCACGATGAAAGCCAACTGTCTCTCTATTGTCTACCAGAAAATGAACGAGCAAGCACAATCTCTAAATAAAGGGACACTTGAAGAGATTATACCCCCTATTTTCTTGGTGTTAGTTATCTTCTGGAAAAAAGGCATGGGTCTTGGTGTAACTTGTTTAAAGAACTATGGTCACAGTTCATTAACCTCACGTTCTCCTTAGAAGGAGAAATCAGAATACAAGGTGTTTGTGCCAATTATAACTCATGGCGTGTCAAGCCCTGTGCTAGGTGTTTTTGTAGGTACTTCATTTAAATGTTACTACAGTAAGGCCCTATTACTACTGATTTTCTAAGACGTTAAGTCAGTGCTTAAAAGGTCGCATAGCTGGTAAGTAAAAAAATCTGGTAAGAAAAGGCCACACAGCTGGAGTGTGGCCCCAAGTTTGCCTGACTCTTAAAACTATACTAGTTCCACTGCACTCTCATGCCGTATCTCCCGAATTTGTCTGCTAAGACTTCTCAGCGTGAGTGCTTGTTGAAAATCCCATCCTGATATACGTGTATGTATAACTGATTCACCTTGCTGTACAGCAGAAAGTAACAACATTGTAAATCAGCTATATTCCAATAAAAATAAAAAAAAAAATCCAATCCTGGGACCCACTACAGATCGAATAAATCAGAATCGTCTAGAAATGGGTATAGGAATTCATCCCAGGTGAAGCTTATCAGGCAAGTTAGATAAATGCTGCTGTCATGCCTTAAATGCTTTTTTTTTTCCTTTTTAATCCAGTAATTCTTGACTGGGTGTGTGCTACAAAAGTCTTTTCTCTTTTTAATAAGCTTTTTATCTTGGAATAATTTTAGATTTACATATAAGTTGCAAAGGTCCTACAGAGAGGTCCCATATACGTTCTCCAACCTATTGCCCTCTGATGTTATGAACTTACACAACCATGATACATCTGTCAAAACTGAGAAACTAACACTGATCAGTTATTATGAACTGTATGAGGCCACCACTTACCCTGGACACAATAACAGAGAAGGAAAGGGCAAGACAGGACAGCCTGTAGTTCCTTTTTCTTTCCTTAATTCTCAGTAAGCAAAAGACAGAGAGCGTTGGTAGAAGGTCTGTGATCAAGAAGCGATTTGAGTTCATTTTGTGCAACATTTCCACCATTCTGGTAAGAATGAAATACATATGCATGCATGAGCTATGAAACGGAAGCTGTGTAATTTTGATGGTTTCATGTATGAGTTAAATGCACTTCTATTTGCCTTTAAAACTAGCATTGCATTGTGTAAAGATGAACAGTGAAATTCACATGAACACTTTAAATTTTTAAGTTTTCTTTACTTAGCATGACATTAAATAGCAAGTTAAAAATACCATAACAAGTTGAGGTAGAGACTAGAGAAGAAGGAAAACAAAATTATATTTTAGTTCAACTGCACTTTTCCCCTACTTTTTGGACAAAGGGCCCCATATTTCACTTTGCACTGGGTCCAACAAAATATGTAGCCAGTCCTGTTGACCCCTAGTCAAGAGCCATTGCCTTAACTTAATGAAGTCACCAGTGGTGGTGGTGGTGGTGGTAACCAGGCAGATGTGTGGAAAGATGGCGGGGACAGAGAACTTTCTGCCATCCTAGGCGATTACAGCCATGGAGGGGGCTTATGTTAACCAGCCCTGCCTGCCCAGATGGCAGCAGGCCTCTCAGGGTGATTCCTCTGCTTTGAGCACTCCTGCACATGGCCCAGGGGCAGGAGGATTCCTGCTGCATCTTCTCAGTGGCCAAGTGCTTTTCGATGCAGAACGTGTAACAGCAAATGCCACATCAGGAAGCGATTAGACCTTTGACCTGCCCCAGGCATGTGGCTTTTGCATGGACCACTCGCTATTATACTGCCTAATTATTTCTGTGCTCCAGTGGGCAGTTTTTCTTGTTTAGCTTGAATATTAAATCAAAGAAATATCTTCTGCATCTACCAAACCTGCTATAACTCATTCACCACGGAACGGGGTGTTTGTGTGAAGAGGCAGCACAGTGGGTTCGGGACATCAGCTTTAATTTATATGTGAAAACAAGTTAGCCTAATGGAGCAGAACGGATACAAATGGCTGTACAGCAACCTGCCCCAGCAAACAAAAGGTGGCTCTGGTAATTAACAGACACAGTGGCATTCTCCTCTACTTGGAAATTTTCATTGCAATGTGCCTTTTAGGATAGGGTGTTCCTTTCAAACTAAGCAAGATTTCCAGCTGGTGGTGTGGGTGCATCCTTCCCCAGGGAGTGAGGCCATGCTGTGTGACATGGAGAGATGCTGACCACAAGCAGAGGAGTAACCCTTTGTGTGCTGGGGTGGCTGCTGGCAGCCCTGGGCGTGGACTGGCCCTTCTTGTCCTGGTGAGAGTTGTGTCCCTGGTGGTAAGACATGTGACCAAGGATCGGGCAAGGTTAGTAGGTGGCCAACTCAAACATGCCCCATAGCCCTCCCCTCTGTGAGAATCAGAACAGGGGTCATCGGAACCTCCATCCTCCCTCCCTCCTCCTCCCCAGCCAGTGTCACACGGATCCTACCAACTTGGAGTTCTTCTCTCTATGTTCTTGCACCGCACCCCCCCCTTCCCCAACTCCTTCTAATTTATACCCTTAGAGTGTCTTTTCTGGAATTTTCTGGAATTGTTTCCCAATTGGTCTCCCAGCCTCCTTCTACCTACGTGCTGTATAGAACTATGAAAATGGTCCTTTACAGACTGAAATTTGATGGTTTGGATCCTTGGATTAAAATCCATTGTTTCCATAGCTGTGAGGACAAAGGTTTCCCTCTTAGTATGTGAGGTCCTAAAAGCTCTTTCCAGAATGTTTTTCCCCCAGCTACCAGCAAAGCTCATTCCTCTCTTCCTTCAGAACATGTTTCAAATATTCAAATTGAAACCAAACACCCTTGACACTCCTTATCTTTCTCCCCACCCCTCATTCCCACCCCCCCACACTGGTGTGTTTCGATACCACACTGCACTTGTCAGCTTGTTGGTTGATAGACTCTTCTCTTCATTTACCTCCTTTATGGTCTTTTTGTTCCCCTGCACCAAGGTAATTTCTGCCAAGTTGGGTATTTTTCTCTAACTTATTCGCTGCTGTATCCCATCCCTGGCACACTGCCTGGTACATAGTAAGAACTCAATAGTTATGTGTTGAGTGAATTGTTATATGGATCTGAGCCTCACCTGCTTCTCTAGCTGTGTCCCCTGGCACCTCCCTAAAACACCCTGCACTCCAGCCGTGTTAGATCTGTGAAGATCTGTATCACGCTTCCATAAATTTGTTCGTGCAGTTCCTTCCCCCTGCAATACCCTGTCTCCCCTTTTTACACATGCCACCCTCTTCTTCATCCTTCTGCATTCCCCTGGGGCCTCAACAACCCCGTCATGTCTTCCATAGTGCACACTCAGCACTGGACCACGCTAAATGGGGCTTGGTTCGTCAGCATCCTCTCCCAGAGATGCTGAGCAACCCAGGACTAGACGGTGCCATTTGGGTCTTTCTCCCCACCTTGGTGTTTCAGATGTTTGATGACTAAATACACAAATGAGATGCCCAAAGACAGACAACAAGTTAGTGGCAAGGACCAGAGTAGTGCCCAGATGTGCTGGTCTTCCATCCATGGTACTTTATTTCCATCAGAGAACTCCTTTGAGAAGACATTCTGCCAACTTCCTGAAACCCACAATGTAGTTTCTGCACTTTACATCCTCCTTTACCAGCTTCCTGGTACCCAGCCTCTATTTTTTCTTTCAAAAACACATTTTTCTTCGTCTTTCTCCTAATTCCCTACATTAATAACAATATCACCTGATTAATCAAGTTTCACAAAGTGACTGTTAAAGCACAGAGATTTTAAGCATGAAGGTTTTGTTGAAATTTGTTTCAGATGTTGTGAAGTTACTCAAACCAAAGGAATATATCCTGGGCACATTGGCAAGTTTTTTTGGTGTCTGTTCCATGAATACGTTTTATTTTTCATGATGAATTTCAAACACACATAAAAGTAGTAGGGATAGTACAATAGTAGGAACAGTACAAGCCTCAAAGGAGATTCATTACTCAGATAAACAATTATCAATGATTTGCAATATTTCCTTTTTCTTTTTTATTCTTTGTTGAATTATTTTAAAGCTTATCCCAGACATCACATCATCTTATCCTACTTCAAAATGCCTCTTTTTAAAAAGAAAAACATAAACACAGTATCTTTATCACCCTTTACAAAATTAAAAATAATTCCTTGGAAATATAATACAATTTTCATGGAGGTATTTGAAGTGCAGCTTCTCTGTATCTCTCTAACTGTATAACAGAACAGAAATAACCCACACTAAGGAGGGATAGGGGTATCCATTTTACCTCCTCACACATTTTAGTTGGAAGTTTGAAACGGCCCATACTTTTTTCCTGGATAGATGAGCCTTCCTTGGGGCTTTCTTACTAATCTGGAATTTTCTCCTGTCAAGAGCCTCAGTAGACTTTGGCTTTGGAGTGCTGCGTTCTCTCTCTGGCCCATCCTCAGGCCACGCTTCCACAGTCTAGTCCCTTTGAGGGCTGGCACCTCTGCGCACCATCTACAGGCCACCTATATGCCCAGGTTAAGTTGAACTTAGATGACCAGGGATTTCCGTTTTCTGGCTTCCTTGTTGGCCCTGGCACCTCATAAGCATAGTGACCAGTTGAGAATAATAAGGAGCAAGCGTTCAGATTAGTTAAGTGATTAACATTCAAGTTAAAACGTTCAAAATCCCGATATCACCTATACCATCCATAAGGCCAGAGAGAGAGCACCAAAGAGACATAGGGTCTGGATGTCAAAACAGATGGCTCTGCTAGGCTTGTCATCCTCCAAGGCTAGCAGAGCCTTTCTTGCTTTACAGGAAAGCCCTTGGCAGTGGGCGTGACCTCCCCACGAGATCCTCTCCTCGCTTGCAAGGGCCAAAGCCCACGGTGCCCATCCCGCTCACAACTTCCCAGATTCGGCAGGATCCAGCCCCTCCCCCGCCTGCCCTCTTTCCTCCACCCGCCCCTGAGGCTCATTTCCCTTCCTTCTGGAGTGCCCCTTGTTTTCCCCGTTGCTAAGTAGCGTGGAGCATTCTGGCAGTGCTGGCTGTCGCCTGCCTGTCCACCCCTGCCGGATTCAGATTATTCAGATTAACCCTGTGAAGCCAGACTTAGTTTAAAAATCTGGGGCTGTGTGACAGTCCAAAGGACCACATCGAGGAGTCAATAACAACCCACACCTTGCCTTCCCTAGCAACCTGTCCTTTCTGGGAGGAAGGAAGCATGGTGGCTGCGGGCTCCATGCCCACACGCACTTGACTTTGAGTTCTGGCCCCCCACTTAGTGACCGAGTGACTTAGTAACTTCTAGGAAGTCATTCACCCTCTCCAGCTAAGCCTTGGTTTTCTCATCAGTGTTAAGGGGATAATAACATAACGGTTTCTGCATTTGTCTGCTCTGAGGATTAAATGAGTTCACGTATGCCGAGTGTGCAGGATAGTGTCTGCTATGTCCTCAGATGTTTCCACCCGTATCTCACCGGTAAACATCAGTCACATGGTCCCTCCTGACTGCAGAGGGAAGGGGAGCAGTTTTGTGGGATATTTGCCAAGCACAACTGCTTCTGCCACAAGGATGGAAAGTGGAAAACTGATGTTGTCACTTTCTGTGAATAAGAGACGGTCATAAACAGATGCAATGAGGACAGTGTATTAAATTCTTGGTAGATATTTTTGCCTGCTAAACATTCTGATTCTTAGGTTTATTTAGTTTGTCTGAGATGTGGGAGTGGGGGAGAGAAAGAAGAGTTGAAGACATCCTAAAACATATTAGCACAAATGGAAACTTTCCCCCTGAAGGAATCAGAAAGATAGAAGGATGATTGAAAGAGGAATAACTTTCTCATTGTATAATTCAATGTTGTTTAATACCTTGTCCATGCCCTATCTAAAATCATCTCTCTTTCTACTTAAAATCTGAGGGAGAGCAGCGGTCCACATGCCACACTCTGGGAAATGCTGTCCTCCTGGGCTTGGGTCCACATCATCCTTCAAGGCAGCAGCAAATATTCGTAAGATTTGCTGTGTGCCTGACACTGTGCTCTGGCGGCTATGGGCACAGAGTTCATGGCGACAGTCCCTGCCCTTAGATTTCATAGACTGGAGAGAGAAATAAGCCAGCAGTATACGCAACGCATTTGGGAAGTACAGGTTGTTATTGGAGTGACCCTTGAAGGACAGCAGAGTTTTAAAGAACAATTCCATAATGTCCTTCTTGTGGTGTGTTTACTGATTTTATTTCCTCTTAATTTCTCTTTCAGTGGTATTAATGGTATTCTATTTGAGGTGAAACCCACTGGTAGAAGAAAAAAAATCAGCCATTATTTTCTAGATACTTTGAATTTTGTGCCCCTGAGACATCAAATGTCCTTGGAGGGCCACATGGTAAGAAACATAACGCCGCTTCAGGCTGTGGGGAAGCTGGGTTTCAAGTCACGGAGAAGGTTCGTAACAGTGTCAGATCAATACTGCAGTTATGGAACTCACTAAATGGAGGGAGAAGGGCAGCCAGCTGCGGGTCTAGCCCAGGTCCTGGTCTTCCTACCTCTGAACAAGGCAGCACTGACTACGTCGTGCTCAATTTGTCTTCTTGGTAAAATTAGAGGATTGGACCAAACATGCATTTCCTGCACACAAATGTTCGTAGATGGAAAGGAAGCTTTCACCTCAAGCCCCGGCCCCCCCCACAGAGAATGGATGACCTTGGAGTTCTTGCCCTCTAAGTTTAGCCTCAGCCATTCCATCATTTGTTATTCTGGCACATTTGGGTTCTGTTTTTAGGTACTGGGGAAATAGTATTAACCTCATCACTGTTGTTTTCACTTACATGTATCTTACTTAGTACTTACTGTGTGCCAGGCACTGCTCCAGGTACTTTAACAATATTAATCTTATAACAATGGGTACTGTTATCACACCCATTTTAGAGATGGGAAGACTGAGGCATAGGGAAGTTAGGTAACTTGTTCAAGATCAGAAATCTAGAGACAGGCAGAGAGAGATTTAGTTTCAGGCAATCTGGGGCTAGAGTTTGCAATCACTGCTCTGCACTGTCTCTGGGCAAAATAGTTGAAAGTGCTCATAATAAGGTGAAACATATAGTAATGACATATAAAATAAGTATTTTTAAAACACTTAAATGATGAGACAATGACAGAAGTTGCACATGCACTCGGGCGAAGCCCTGGGAGAGAAGAAACAAAAAGTGGCTCGTGTACTATGGGGGGGAGAAGGGAAATGCCTGTCATGTTTACAGACCTACCGGGCTTTCCATATATTAGCTCATCTGCCCCTCACAGCACCCTTATGGGGCTGGTGCTGTTATCATCCCCATTTTACAGGTGAGGCTAAGTGACTTGTTTAAGGTCACACAGCTGACAAATGGTGGAAACCCAGACCAGAGTGCCTTGGGATAGAGTTGATCTCCTGCCCACTGGCTTGGCCACCTGCAGGGGCAGGGCCAGGGGATCCACTGCTGTCAGTCCAGGACCCAGGAGTCCGGGTGTGGTGAGGGGGCAGCTGGTGACAGCTTTTCTGGGGACACGGAGGGTTCCCGAGCACTTCAGCCCTACTGAGACGAAGGAGTGAAGTGCAGTGGAGGGGTCTCGCGGGCCTGGCAGGGATCTGAAAAACCAGCTTATCTGCTCAATACATTTCAGAGACTGACAGGCCTACTTAGGGAAAAGATGCACAGTGCATAGGAGATGCATATAGACCACAAGAAGAGTGTGCCTGGTTTAAAATGCTGCAGGACTCGATTACATCGCTGGGTAGAAATGCATCTAAAAGCTGTGCTGTCGCCTTGGACCAGGATTCCTCGACCTCTGCGCTATCGACATTATGAGGAGCAAAACCCCCCTGGTTGAGTTCCACTTCTTTGATCGTGTAATTTGGGTTTATGAGCAGAGAAATTATGCTGTTTTAAGGTTGAGGAGTTGAGATTTTCTCTAAAATTCCTTCTAATTCTCAGAACCTAGGAGAAGAAAATGGTGGATTAGCATCCACAGTACTTTATCACTCATTTAATTTTTGACATTTGGGGGAGTGTATGGAGAAGAAGGATTGGAAAGCATACTCAGCACACTTCTTTACAATACCTGCCTGTTTTATTTTGTTTATCTATATGGCTATTATGTCACCTCGCGGTGAGACCAAGCTCTTGTCTTGCACCATATTGCCCTCTAGCGGCCACTTCGTTTTGTAGCGTACAGAAGAAAGGCGCTCCTGAAATTGCTTTTAAGAATGAAGCCAAGGAGGGTACTGGGGAAGTGGGCGGGTGCAAAGAACACTGTAGCTTCTGGCTCAGCCTCGTTGTGATACGCGGACGCCTTCGTCCAGCCGCGCCCGTTCCTCCCCGAGCCCCACCCGGCCTTCCTGTGACCCCACTCCTGCGCACCCCAGCAGCCCATGACCCCTTGCTCCTTCCCGCCGGCGTTCCGGGCCTCTTCTTTGCGGAGAGAATTCAAAGCTGCTTCCATTTTAAATAAAAAGAGCATCCTGTAGCGAGAAATATCAGACGAGAAGCGTTTTATGAATGCCCTGAAGAGAGTTGCCACGTGAAAAGATATGATTCAGCTGAAAAACTATAGATAATTTGTTGTTTGTTGTTTTTAAGCTGGACCTCAGAAACTTCCCCAGGATGTCTTTCCTCCCCGGGGGAGAGCGCTGCTTTGCAAGGGCCCCTGTATCCTCACCCACCTCCAGATCGTTTAGTTAACCCCGTGGGACAGGAGCAGCCCAACAAATG
This sequence comes from Physeter macrocephalus, assembly GCF_002837175.3. NCBI lineage: Eukaryota > Metazoa > Chordata > Mammalia > Artiodactyla > Physeteridae > Physeter > Physeter macrocephalus. The sequence continues at coordinate 48,603,373 of NC_041218.1, forward strand.
CATGTATTTGTCATCTTAAGAGCTTTGGCAAGCCGACTTGAATTTCAGGTAACTAGAGACCATTCTAATGGCTTTCTTCTGTCAATAGGTGACATTGGGTAATTAGTAATCCTATAAAGCTATTGAGGGTAGCTTTATTGAAAAAAAAAAGATGAAAACCAAGAGAATGGAGACAAAGACAGCTACTCTACAGAGTTAAACCTCGTCTTCAAGGAGGATATTTTTAAAAGTAACTTTACATCTACATGTGGGCTTCAATTATATATTTACCTGTCTCAAAATATAATGCTCAGACATCAACCCACCCAAGCTTGGATGGTGAATTCATGATAGGTATTTACTTTTTTTGCAAAGGGTGTTTTCTATTTCCATAAAATAAAATTTTATTCAAGACTATGGGAGCTAGACTTTCTCTTAACAATTAGGTAAAACAAATGACCCAGAAGTTTAATTGTAGACTAGAGCTATTAATGTAGTTCTGAGTTTAGGCCATACAAACAATGAACAACAAATAACAAAGAGCCTGGAAGGTCAGACATTATGAACAGGAAATTTGCAGAAGCCTTGGGGATGGGCAGCAGCTGGGTTGCCTTAAGATTTATAGGCTTAATAGAATAAACATGCACTTGTTTATGTCTACTTTATATGAACATACACCAGATGAAGACACTCCACTACTTCCTTTAAATGCCCCACATTTGAAAAAAATCTCCCCTTCTCTTTTCTTGTCCCTTAATGTGAATGACTTGATTAAGCAGCAGCCTGTGTTTTAAAACCATAAAACAAGCATGGATGTTTTACTTAAAAAATGGAAAGAATAAGCATTTCCTAGGCGTTTGTTTATATTTCTAAAGCTTGTTTAACCTTTCTTCCCTTGTCATTTTACTTAGTATGACTCTGACACCCCAAGCTGACATGAGCCTGAGCCCCAATACTCTGGAGATAGATACTACCTAAAGGAAAAGATGACATCTATGGAGGTATAAAAGAAGGGTTATCATCAATGAACTTGTCAGTATGATCAGCATAGATGGTGAACCCAGGTAGCTTGGGCCAGTGAAGTTGGTGTAGAAGTTACATTACCCGTCCTCAGATCCAAGGATCTAAATGACAGTTAAATCTCTGTAAACGCAGCACCCAAGATGACTGGGGGCAGCTACTGTGTGACAGAGGAGACAGGGCTGCTGCAAACTTCCAGAACAAGTGGCTGAGTTGTTTAAGGAATTTCAAGACCCTCCAGCGGGACGAGGGCCAAATAATACATGATTGATCATGAGTGGTTAATATAATCGGGTAATGCTTGTTAACAAAAATGTCAAAAAAAAAAAAATCACAGGAATAAAGTCTAGATCTTGTCTCTAGCCATACAGAGGCCCTGATAAAGTGAGCCTTTTGGCTATTATTGGATAGTCTGTTGAAGCTGTCCTAAGTTGCTAGAATTATCAGAAGAGCAGAGATCCAGTTTATTTAGAAGGTTGCTTTTTTTTTTTTTTTTTTGAAATGCTCTTACCAGTGCTGACTCTCCCTACATGGATCAAACCGATTTCCAACTACATATAATCCTGTCCATTTCCTTCTTCTCTCCATTCCTTTTTTCTTTCCTTCCCTCTCCTTTTCCAGGACAGCTGCGTTTCAGGCACTCTGTTGAGCCATGACAGCCTGAAGATTTGTGAGAAATTGTTTCAGCCTCTCAGGAGATGAGAGGCAAAATATTTAACAAAGGCACAGGCAGGGGCAGATCCTGACTTTGTGAAGCCTGAAGCTTATACAGTTTGGGGAACTCTCTCTTTAAAAACAACAACAACAAAAAAGCTATACAATGACAAGTACAAAATGAGGCATGATAGAGAATATTTACTGAGAATGAAAAAATAAATCGCAACAAATTACTAGAAACTTGGAGGCTTCGGTCCTTTCTCTTGAAGACCTCTTTAGGCAGTGTACCAAAGATGCTTAATTAGAAATGCTTTCTGATTGCAACCTGGCTTCCTCTGCTGCCCTGCTTAATTAGAAATGCTTTCTGATTGCAACCTGGTTTCCTCTGCTGCCCTGGAGTCCTCAATGACTCTTAGAACTCACAGTGGCCTGAGCTAAAGAAGGCAGGAGGCTTCAGCTTCATTCACTTCTTCAAATTCCACATCTAGTCTCAGGAGCCATCACTCAGAGGGGTCAGCAGCTGAAAGCAGCCTGTGGCCATGCAGGAAGGTCCTGAACAGCATCAGAAGGTGCGTCCCGGAAACATGCTGAGAGGCAGTGTAGTTCATGGTCAAGAGTATCGGTCTGGGTGTGCTTGGCAAGAGGGGTTCCAAGTCCTGTTTGTGCACTTCACTTCTTGGAACCTCTTTTTTCGTGTCTGTAAAACAAGGGTGATTAAAAGAGATGAAGTATATAAAGCACACAACCGAGTGCCTGGCATGGAGCAAACAGCCTTTCCCTGATGGAGGGATTTATTTGAAAGTTTGATACGGAAAGTTATTTGTGTGTCTCTTTGCATTTGTCTCCCTTCACTGTTGACTACAGGAGACATCGAATATCAGTGAAAAATCCATTCCCTAGTTAATGTTCTCCGGCTTGCCTTTTATACTGTCTGTCGGATCCAATCCATCACGTATGTAATCAGATTATACATTGCCTTCCCCATGAATAAGAAATGAGAGGATGGTATTTTGTTCTCTCCAGTCCCCTATCATGAGACTAGATACAGGATGCAGATTTCTGCTCCATGGCTAAAGGGAGGGTGCAGATAATAAATCATTTCACATTTCTGGGATGGAAGACAGGCTCCTTGGGGATTCTGTGATTGTGGAAGCTGTGGTCTTCTTCATGATCAGCACTGTGGATGTAGCCTGTGCTGGCCGATGGGGAATGGATGGAAACTTTAGGAAACAACCAGTTGCGCCTGGGTGGGGTGTGGGGGGCACTTGAGAGCCAGAGTGCCCAAGTGGCTTAGGTGAAGCCCCAGTGGAATTTATACTCCCTCCCAGACATCAGTAAGGTGTTAGGACCCCAAATGCTCCTCAGCGCTGCAGAAGGTTTTGCAATTTTTGAATGCCAGGAGCTATCGCTTAACTTCTTAATGTTTCAGTTTCCTTAGCTGTAAAATGGGGACAAAAGCTCCCTTGCCTGCTTCACTGGAAGAACAAAATAGAACAATGCAAGTGGAAATTCCTTGTACATCTAGAGAGAGCTATAAAATATTGCTATTAAAAGCAATAGTGTAAGTTAGCATCGTGGAGCCGTTATGCATAATTTCTTAACTCACTTTTCAACAGTGAGATTTCCTCATACTCCTTACATTTGCACTTTGGTGCTGCTTTATTGTTTAGATAGGTTATAGAAATTAATTGAAAACATTAAACTCTACTGGATTCTTTCCTTCTTATTGGGGTAATACTATGAAGGCAATTCATTCACATATAGTCATGGTCTTCCTGTTTTCACCAGGATTGTTTCTAGCATTTCTCAAGTTAGTGAAATAGCGCCACCCTGTGGTCTCATGGCTTACTGTCTTCACTACTCATTTACATCTTTGAATTTTTAATTATAAATATTGGCAGATAAGTATCAAAAGTCTATTTTCTGTTTAAATGAAAACACATTTGCCTATATTTACATGTAAAATATATGGACGTAGTGGAAATTTTAAAAAATTCAGTGGAACCCCCCTTCAGCTGCGTTTGTGAACCACTCGTTAGTGCGAGGAAGTTTCCATTTGTCCTTGGCATGAAAGTGATTGAATAATGTTTGTGAGTGATCGCAAGCTTAATCTCGGCCACAATTCTGCCTTTGTGATGATGGTAACTAAGAAAATGCACTTTTAAAAGGATATCTCCCCCAATATGCTGATGAAAAAGTACATATGATGTGTATATTCCACAAAATATATTTTTTTGGGCAGGGAGTACATAAGGTAATATGTCTTTAACAGGAAATAAGAATCAAAACAAAGTTTTAAAGTGTGCTTAGCTAGACTCACTCATCTATACGTGAATTAATCAAACAGTTCAAGGCAGAGGCACTTTTGGAAATGACGCAATAACCCTGCATTTGACCGAGATTAAATGGAAGAGCATGGCAAGGATATATTTGTTAGGGAGACTATCACAGGAAGGGATGATTCTCTGTTTTTTACCATGGGATAAGAGAGAAAATAATAACTAAATGTTTATTTAGCAATGCACTGTGTAAAGCACTTTACCTGCATTGTTGCATTCAGTAATTGGGGAGGGGGAGGTCAATCATGTCCCTTTAAAATATTATAAGGGAATTTAAAAAAACAAAAAACTAGCCAATGTGAGGAGGAGCGCACATTCAAGCTAGGAGCTAAACATCGGCCTGGCAGCGCTAGGCGCTCAATAGCTTTGAATGCTCTGGGTAGTTGTTGCCCTCTGGTGGCCATTTTGGGAATTTACTAATTTAACACAAATTTAAGGCAGCAATGAGCTCTAGCACCCAGGAAGCCTGTTGGTGAGTGCCAAGTCCTGTCCAGGGAACCTGAAGCCACTGACCTGTGACCAGTGAAGTACGACCATGTTTGTTCTCATTAAATTCCTGCTGTAGATGAAAGAGATCATCAGCAAGTGAATTCAGCTCCACTGATGTGTTAGGATTCACTGGGGAATGCCTACAAAGACCATGGGCTGACATGGCCACTGTCTGTTTTCCCATTTTAGCTGTTAAATCAAATGAGAGCAAACATTGAAAACGTTAAATAGATCACCTAAAGGATAAACAAACTGTGGTATATTAATTTGATCCATTTACAATGGAAAGCTTTTTGTAATGTATCAGTAACATCACAAATCTGTGCATTTGCGTGTGTGGACACATAGGAAATTCAAGAATGATAGACATGAAATGGTCAATAATCCTAACCTCTGGAGATGAAGATGAGGGCAAGAGAATGAAGACTTTTACTTTATCATTCATTCATGTATTAACACAAATTTGTATATCTTTCATAATAAAACAATCTTAAATAAAATATACAGATTAAAAAAATGAAGAACCAGGGCTTCCCTGGTGGCGCAGTGGTTGGGAGTCCGCCTGCCGATGCAGGGGACACGGGTTCGTGCCCCGGTCCGGGAGGATCCCACGTGCCGCGGAGCGGCTGGGCCCGTGAGCCACGGCCGCTGAGCCTGCGCATCCGGGGCCCGTGCTCAACCAAACATATGCCCATCTGAAACATAACACTCCCTGAAAATAAGGTAAACAGGTTAGGGAAATATTGTATTTTATTTTATTATTTAAAACTTTAAAATATATATTAGTTTTGGTAGAATTTGTATTAATTCCCTGGTATATTCCTTGCTTCTTAAGGTGAAATGGAGGAGCTTATCTGACCACAAATCTAAAATAGTTTCATTACCTTCTGAGGAGTGTGACCCAGCAAGGCAAGAAAGGTGGATTCCTTCTCCCAAGTTCCAGTTTCGCCATTTCCTTATTTGTTGATCTTGTTTAAAAATGTCCTTTTTAAGGCAAATAATATTTTCTAGAGCACAATTACGAAAAGTCACCCTGGTGCCATTTATTTTTACCAGAACTTCGTGTCAAAATATTTAAGATGGTTTGTGAAATCTAGATAGAATACATAACATAAATTACATAACATAAAATAAAAATAGGCACAAGGCATAAGGAAAAAGGAGAAAAGGAAAGGGACATAAAACAGAGCCAGACTGGAGACAGCCCACAAAGCTCACTAAGGAATATGAAGTTCTGTGAAATTTTGGCGAATCATAGGTTTAGTTTGGAGTTTGCTAGCAATTGAAACAAAGAAGAAACATGGTAAGTTCCAGGAGTCCCAGGTCCTTAAGACACAAACTAATCAGTAGTGAAGGAGAAACAACAGCTTCTGGGCTATTAAGACAAGAAAAAATTGTCCCTGCTTGACTGGCTTCTAGATCAACTTAAGATGTTATTCATCCCTTGCAGAGGAAGACAGGGTACAAGTGCTGAAACACTCCTTTATCCTGGGCTTGAGGCATGGCAGCTACTGTTAGTTAATCCTCCAGAAGTTTTCATCATCTGTTTTTAGTTGTCTCCATTTTCTGTCTGCCCAGATCTGGACCCCAACCTCCCCCTCTGCTTCCAGGGCTCTGACATTTACTCCATTTCTTTTGGGTCAGACTGTGCTCAGTGGAATGGCTCTATAAGACTCTTGCATGTTCCTACTTTAGTGATCAGTAATACAGTTGTGCCCCCTCCCCGCTTAGGGCATGTGCATTTATATTTTGTTCTCTTAAAGTGGCAGCTGGGGCTTCTCTGGTGGCGCAGTGGTTGCGCGTCCGCCTGCCGATGCAGGGGAACCGGGTTCGCGCCCCGGTCTGGGAGGATCCCACATGCCGCGGAGCGGCTGGGCCCGTGAGCCATGGCCGCTGAGCCTGCGCGTCCGGAGCCTGTGCTCCGCAACGGGAGAGGCCACAACAGAGGGAGGCCCGCATACCAAAAAAAAAAAAAAATAAAGTGGCAGCTGGGCAGATGGGTGTCATTATTCATTTTTTATAACAATTGTTCCATTTCACTCGGTTAGCATCTCCTCTGACTTTTCACAGTATTTACAAATTCTCCTTTGGCCACGCAGATCACAAGTGAACCCCGGGTGATTAAATGTGTCAACTTTATTTAATGCGTGCTAGTGCTATCTTCCACATATTTTATTCTAGACTTGTTTATTTTCTTACAGCCGTCGCCCACGGATATTCAGGGTAGGGTCTACTACGACCCCATCATCTTTTAAATCAATCTTGAAATGAGTCCATTCATTCCCACCGGCTGTCAACCCCCTACTGCCTCCCCCACTTTAAGGGTTCATATAGCATCCAAGTTCACACATAAAAACACATGGCGCAATGACAGACTGTGATGTCCTAACCCAGGGCAATAAATGGACTATTCATCTCATCAACGTCTTGGCCTCCGAAGGAGTCTTGAAAGGAAAATAAACAAAGTTGTGAGTTGGTGTAGGTGGAACCCTCCACATTTCCTTTCCCAGACAGCACTAGAAAATTAGGCCAAACGCCCAAAGTGTAGGCACGACATTTTTTTTTTGCTTCTAGGGTTTTCCTGTACATAAGACAGGAAAGTGGTACTGGGTCCATCAAGTTTCACACACCAGGTAATGGATTGGCCAGTTCAAAGTCCGGAGCGTCTCTTTAAGATCAGCGTTCCCTCTAGTTATTTTTGGTCATGAGTGCACGATCAAGGTCTAAAAGCAACAAACTTTACAAAGTGTGCACACATGGACCAAGATCAGTGATGACCTTGGGGAGGAATCAATGCTACCAGTTGCCCTAAAACTTTCTCGTCCCACTCTGGCCCACCGGATACAGCCTCATCTCTTGTGTGTCACCTCCTGTCCCAGAGGTACAGTGCACAGTGAGGACAAATTGCCACCCCTCCTCTAGAGAGGGTCCATATACATTGAACCTGACATCAAGTAGATGGTTGGTCGTCACGAGGAACAGAACGTATTAGGTTACAGGTTTTCTGACCAAGGAGGTGACAATTGTGCAATTAGCCTTAGTGAGAGGAAGTTCAAGTTGTAGACCCTGCCTCTGCCATCATTAATTATTATGTACATGTTTATAAATGGGAATCTACATGGTATACCTAACAATATTGTTTTGGTAAATTTCTTTTTCAAAGATTTTACTTAATATGATTTGATTCTAGTTCATCTGATGCATAGAGGTTTGCAACTGATTACCTTAATGGTGGATTGATCTGGTAGATAGAAAATGACATTCTTTGATTCATGTAATACTGCTTGCCATGAAATGGCCTTTTCTGATATTATGATTGTGACTTCTGTTTACTTTTAGTTTGTATTTGCTTGAAAAACCTGCCTGTAATTTGCATTTAACGCTTTAAAAATTTATGTTGAAGTATAACGTATATACAGAAATGAGGATGTGTAACTTGATGAATTTGCCACGGTGAACTGCCTGGTGTAACCAGTTCCCAGATCAAGAAATGGAATATCACCAGCATCCCAAAAGGTTCCGTCAAGCTCCCTGCCTGTCACAACCCCACGCCAAAGATAAACATTAATCTGACTCCTAACAGCAAAAATTAGGTTCACCTGTTTTTGTACCTTTTATAAATGAAATCATACAGTTGTACTGTTTTGTGTTTGACTTCTCTCGTTCATCATTATGCTTCTGATGTCCATTCACTTGTTGGCATGGAGAAAGAGCACAGTCATTGTCATTGCTGAGTAGAATCCATTCCATGACTCTACCACCATTTACCCACTTTACAGTAATGTACATCTGGGTTGTTTCCAGTTTGGGGCAATTGCATCGTTCTGCTATGAACATTCTTGTACCCATCTTTGGTATGCATGCACATGCATTTCACTTTGCTATAAAACTGGATGGGCCTGCTGGGTGATTGGATATACTGGTGTTCTGACTGAGTGGACAGTGCCAAATCATTTTCTAAAGTAGCTGTGCCACCTTCACTCCCACTAGTAGTGGATCAGGGCTTTGGTTGCTCTGCATCACTTGGTATTGTCAGGCTTTTTACTTTCAGTCATTCTAGTGGGTATGCCGTGGTATCTCATTATGGTTTCCACTTGAATTTCCCTGATGTCTGATTATATTAAACACATTTTTCTATGCTTATTTGCCAGTTGAATATTCTCTATGTGAAGTGCCTGTTTGAGACTTTTGCCCATTTTTCTATTGGGTCATCTTTTAATTTGTAGAAATTCTTTATATATTCTCCATGTCTTTTGTAAATATACAGATTGCAAATATCTTCTCCCACTCTGTGATTTGCCTTTTCACTCTCATAATGGTGTCTTCTAATGAGCAGACATTCTTAATTTTAATGATATACACTTATTTGTCCCTTTGTGGTTAGTACTTTTTTGTAACATGTTTAAGAAACCTTTACCTACCCCCAGGTCATGAAGATATTTTCCAAAGTTTTTTTTTTTTTCCATAGTACTTAATTTTTTTTATCTTTCACACATTTATCAGTTATCTGAAATTATCTTGGTGTATGGTGTGAGGTAATGGATGAGGTTTTTCCCCCATATGGTTATCCAGTTAACCCAGCACCATTGATTTAAAAGTCTGTGCTTCCCCCACTGCACTGTAGTGTCACATTGTCATGAATGAAGCAACTATATAAGTGTGTTTCTGGATTCTCTGTTCTGTTCCCTGGTCTATTTGTTTATCCTTCTGCTAGTAGCACACTCTCTTAATTGCCTATAATTTAACTTTTTAGTGTCTTTTTGGTTTAGGCATATCCCTTATTAGCAGCATGTAACTGGATTTAGGTTTTCTAAACCCATCTTTTTTTTTTTTTTTATAAATTTATTTATTTATTTATTTTATTTTTGGCTGCGTTGGGTCTTTGTTGCTGCGCGCAGCCTTTCTCTAGCTGTGGAGAGTGAGGGTTACTCTTCCTTGCGGTGTGCGGGCTTCTCATTGCAGTGGCTCTCTTGTTGCAGAGCACAGGCTCTAGGCACACGGGCTTCAGTAGTTGCAGCACGCAGGCTCAGTAATTGTGGCTCGCGGGCTCTAGAGCACAGGCTCAGTAGTTGTGGTGCACGGGCTCAGTTGCTCCGCGGCATGTGGGATCTTCCCGGACCAGGGCTCGAACCCGTGTCCCCTGCATTGGCAGGCAGATTCTTAACCACTGCGCCACCAGGGAAGCCCTCTAAACCCATCTTTTAAAAAGAGGTTTTACTAAGCCATTTATAGTTATTGTTATAGTTGATATGTTTGGCCTAGTTTCATGTCTCTGTTTTTATTTATTTCATGTTTACCTTCTTTTCATTGTTTTATCTTATTTCTAAAACACCCCAAAGCTAAATAATTATAACTATTAAAATCAGTAAGTTCATAAGTATTAACTTCTTTTCAGTCATATCTTTGGTATCAAGTCTGTTGCAGCTTTCCTTGAGCTTTTCTGCACTTTGTAGGTTGGAATCCCTGTGCTTTATAGGTTGAGTCTTGCTTGTGCCTCCATAACTATCACTTCCCTTCATCAGTTTGCCCTTTCTCCTGATCCTTCAAGGGATTTTTTTCATCTCAGTGATTTGTTGTCCTAAAGCAACATTTTTACTCTTGATCATTTTACTGTTAACTATATTTTTGCTCTCATAATTATAGTTTTTGAATGTTTTGGTTAGTCTCTTAGTCTGAGCCAGGAATCAGACCACGAGGGAGGAAATAAAGCCTATTCCTACCTGTTTTTCATCTGGCAGGTTGGTTCTGTGTTGCTAGCAAACTCTCTGGGCTTAAAGGGCTGGTGTTTTCAGTCCAGCTTCATGCTCTTCCTAAGTTAATGGAAAACCTTCCCTGGTTATGGCTGTGAGATTTCATATTATCTGTTAAGTAGGATAGGTGCTAATAAAGCATTGAGAGAGATTTCCTCACCAGAACCTCTCCCTCCAATACTGTACATACTACATCTTTCTAAGGTGCTTCCTCACAAATATATTTTTAAATAGTAACAAAAACTGTAAATTTAGAGGTTTCATGTTTCGGCCATCTTTCAACTTTGGATCCTCATTAATTCCTTATAAATTATCCAGTGTCATTCACTCACCCTTGTAATAGCCTCCTTTATGAGCCAGAGTCTTGAATCTTCCACTAGAGGTATGCTGTTGTTTAAGTCACTCACTCACCTACTGATGGGTCTTGGATTCCTCAATCCCGACAATGAGGTGATTGAATTAAACTGATCTCCAAGATGCCTTACAACTAGGAATCTCATGCTTATGTGAAATGTCATACAGTCATTATTTTTTAAACTACACTAAAAAGTCACAAAACAAAACCAGCTTGCAGAAATCACAGTTCTTGGAATTAATGACCTTTCCTTCCTAACAACTTCTTTTATCTGACTTGTGCCCAGAAACACGTGGCACTGCGGCAGTGAAGTGCTTGTTCATACCCAAAATATACCTGCTCTGCATCTTTTCATTGGTTAGTATGGTAGAGTTAATGCATCGGCTCTAGATACACTTATTTATAAGATTTTTGAAATTGCCACCTCACAAGGCCTCTGTGGAAACTGTGTGGTTAACATATTAAGCCATACTTTGGGGACAAGTAAGATCCTGCAGTGGGGGTTAAGAGGAATCATTTAAATTCTCTGAAAATATAAAAGATATTAAGGAGACATCAGTGATTCTAGAAAACATGAAGTTATAACCTATAACCTTTTTCATGTACACAAATTTCATATTGTTTTTCCTACTCTTCTACCCGAGAAAGGAGACATTTCTATGTAGTGTTTTTGTTTACTTATTTAAACCAAAAGCAGTCCCTTTTGTAGAATGCCATCGTAAGAATAATCAGTGAGTCATCACACAAAGCCAGAATATCCATATACAAATAAAATAAGCCCGAAGCCTGAGTATTTTATCTCCATACCGCTGAGCCCAGGCACTTTGCGACAGAGGCATAATTGGTTTTCCTCTTTCTATTTGGCTATCTGGAGCTGCATATGTGGAACTTGTGTATGGGTACACGTGCAAGATGGCACTGGGATGGTAGCATTTTTCTTTCACTGTTTAAATAACTCCCTAAAAAATAAATAATTTTTTTAAATGTTCAAATAAGTTTTGGTAAAGATTTTAAAGTGTCGCCTCCAAACAGATTTTGGGAGTTCACCCTGGGAATGATTTTAACATCAAAGACATTGTTTCCAGCCTGTAAAACACCATTTTTACCCACAATGAAGCAAAGTTTAATCCTCAGGAAAGCAGGGTTAGCACAGACCTGTGGTATTTTAATACCAGAGATTCTTGGAAATGACCTGGAAATTTTATAAAAAGGTTCTACCATGAATTCAGAGAAAGGTGAAATGAAATGTGTCCAACACTCTGGCCAGGCTGCAGTCGCCTTGCATCCTAAATGAGAGGCAGGTGTTGCTCTGGAGCCAGGTGAGACAGTGATCATAAAACACACCCGTATCTGCTCAAAAGTTGCAGGGTGCGTGACCATTTACATCAAAGGTTTGCAGTGATCCTCAACTATGCAGACGTGCACAGGTCAGAATATTTTTAAAACAAAAAAACTTGGTGAGGCAACCTTTCAAACAAGAAGCCTCTGTTTTGAGGTTCTTTTTAAAAGCAAATCAAAATTTAAGGCAATATAAAAATACCGAAAAATGTAGCATCAAAGGAAAAGTAGTACAACACATATTTTAAAATCTGTCAGCAAGAGCTGTTCCTTTCTAAACAATATGTTGTCAAGTGTTTGCATTAGGGGGAGTTTTAGAGATTAACTAGTCCACCTCTGTGTCACATTCATTTAGGCCACAGATATTTATATATTCGGCCTTACTCTGCACAAAGCAGAAGAGAAAACTGAGACCTAGAGGTGTTAAGTGGTTTTTACCGACATCACACAGAACCTAATCGTTATCAGTGTAGGTTACAAATTACCCCCCAATTTAGCAGCCTAAAACAGCTTATTATCTTGCAGTTTCTGTGCCTCCAGAATCTGGCACTGTTTAGCTGGGCCCTCCGCTTCAGGGATTCCTCACAAGGCTGCAATCAAGGTATCAGCCAGAGCTGGGGTCTCATGTGAAAACTTGCATGGGGAAGAACCCCCAAGCTCATTTATGTAGTTTTGGCAGAATCCAGATCCTTGAGGCTGTTGGGCTGAGGACTTCAGTTTCTGTTTGTTGGCTGGAAGCTTCCCCTAATCTTTTGCCGCTGGAGCCTCTTAAAGGTGCAGTTTTCTTCATCAAAACCAGCAAAATAGTATGTGTGCTAACAAAAGGCAAGTCTTATCTTTTGACCCTCCCTCCACCACAACCTTTCTCATATTCGATTGATTAGAAGTAAATCACTTGGTCCAGCCAAGGAGAGGGGATTTTATGAGAACGCTCAAGCGATGGGGATTATACAGGGCATAATTCCAGGATGTGGAATTTCACATACTATGATGTGTTTCCACCCTATGGACAACATACTTTAGGCAAATAACAGAGAAGAATTGTCTTCTCTTTTCTGAGCCATGTAGAGTGGTATCTGCAGAGAAATTCAGTTGATTTCCACGAATTTTTTTTTTTTAATATCCCATCAATTACTTAGCTTTTGAGGAGGTGGTCAAAAAATGTTTTCAGCATAGCAGTCATAATCCAAGGGGCCCTGTTCCTCATTCCCCACTTTAATCCATTTATATTAGGGTGACTGTGTAATTTATCATCTGAACTAGGACAGTTTTGATAGTGAAAGGGGAGGGTATGACATTAGAATCTACAGGAATGAACCAGGACCATCCCTGGTAAACCTGGCCATGGAGCCACCCTACTTATATCCACAGTGGAAGAATAACCGTCCTCCAATGTGGAAGCTCAGAGGAAGGAAAGAAAAACATGGAATCAACCTTGACCATCCACGGGGTTGCAAATCTGCAGCCAAACAACCCTTCCATCCTGTATCTGAGTTGGCTTCTTTGGGAATCTTTTCATGAAATCAGGGGCCTCTAGAAGAGATTCTTGATGCTCTTCTGTTACCTCCCCTCATTGTCACTTCCCATTCCTTTCTCTGTTCAATGAACAAACATGAGATGCACCTTGCCTTTTTCATGGTTTTGTGATAGCTCTGTTGTTCTGCAGCCCTTGTATTTCATTTTTAGTATTCCCAAATGAAGTTGATGTAGCATAGATGGCCAAGTTCGCTGATGACTGGATGAACAGGTCATTTCTTCATATAACACTGACAATAGATTTTCAATGGAAAATGATAGTCCAGTGTTTCATCAAATGCTTTCTTAAAAATGAAAATCTGTAACACCACTGTCTATTAGTTGTCAATTCCTCTTCCTTTTTTAACACTTACACCATATACTTCCACATTAAATTCATAGAACTTAAGTTGATTAATTAAAGACAACAAGCATTTGCAAATATTTGTTGACACTCATGGAAATTCTGCCTGAAAAGCAAGCATTTCTTTGGTAAAAATCTCTGTCGAAAGGAGTACTTTCATTGAGAAACAAAAGCTGGTAAAACATTTACTTTGTTTGAATTGATATACTTACCACTTTAAACAGAGTTCGAAACATGGAAATCATTTCTTTATGCTCAGGGCATCAATTAAAAGTGAGGTCAGACAGAGAAAGACAAATATATGATCTCACTTATATGTGGAATCTAAAAAAAAAAAAAAAAAAACCCGTGCTCATAGATACAGAGAACAGATTGGTTTTGCCAGAGTGTGGGGGGGTAGGGGGTGGGTAAAGGTGGTCAAAGGGGCAAACTTCCAGTTATAAGATAAATGAGTCCTGGGGATGTAATGTACAGCATGGTTGGTGACTGTAGTTTTTTTAAAAAAAGGAGGTCTAGGACAATTTCTCCTATGAAAGAATCCAGGAGTATAATATATGCATGATTGAACTTGTCCTCTGGTGGCTACTTAGAGGACAACACTCTCTCCATGTCTAAGTTGTCCATCAGGGGTACCGTATTGTTTTCCAGCCACTTAAACAAGAGAACCAGGGCAATGTGCAAGAGAACCAGGGCAATTCCATCTCATCCCAATTTGAGCATCTCTGCACTTTTTCTTGATTACATATATATATGTGTGTATATATATATATATATATATATATATATATGTATATAATGATATGATAAAATGTTTCCAACTCTACAAAAAACATACAGTCAAACACACATTACAATCCCATTCCCTGGGGCAACCATTATTAATGATTTCTTAAGTATCCTTCCAGATTTTTTCTATGTATATGCAAGTATATAAACATTTGCATATATGTTTCTTTTTTCTTTCTTTTGTTTTACACAAAGGGGAGGGTATTATCACACTTACAAAAACCCCCACAAAGTTCACACTATACTTTGAAGTTCTTTCCAAGTCAGTATTTATTTGTTGATCTGCCTCATTACATCTAGCAATGCCCCAAGTATTTCACGAATGGATGTACTGTATTTAATGTAGCCAGTCCTAAACATTTAGATTTGTTTTCTATTACTAAAAACTTGCTGTATATCTATTGGTAAACCCTTAGAAGTAGAGTTGCTGGAGCAAAGGATATATACATTTTTTGTTCTGCTAAATATTGCCAAACTGATTGTCTATTTCCGTTCAAACTATCTCCAAATACACAGCCAACTCACAGAGAATAAACATGCCATTTCCCTACCTCTTTAACTTGTGTGTCACCAAACTAGTTCATCATTGCTTATCTCATGGTGAAAAACATACTTTTTTTTCTGATTTGATTTTCTTTCGTTATAATTATGGTCAAGTATCTTTTCAAATATTTGTATTCTACTTATTCTCTGTGAACAGCATGCTTTCAGATTACTTGCCCATTTTTTTTTTATCAGATTGTTGGTTTTCCCCACTCTGAAATTTGAAAAGTCCCACTAGCTTTGGGTGGAGTTTTCATATAGATATAGTCCAAATTTATATAATATATACCAAATCCTGGATCAAGGGTTCTGGGGAACAATCTAACCACCATAATGTTCTTATATGCAATTTTTATTACCCTTTAGCTGCTATGGCTTTGGGCTTTAAAAAATACACAAGGCCTGTCTTTTACAGAATGGATGTCAACTTTTAATGTCAGCTCTTAAGAAGGCCTCACTCCTATCTTTCCCTTAATGATGTGCTGGCACTCAGCGTCAGCAAAGGGCATTTTTTTTCCATGAAAGCATTTAACTCTCTCTGGTCCTGGTTTTCATTGGTCTTCTCTGGATTGCTGTCAAATACTGTGGTAACAATAAAAGTAATTCAGTGTGTCACTTTGAAGTGTTAAAGTTGAGGGTCACTAGGAGAGGCTGATTTTATTTGGTCAACGTGGAAAGGGTTTTTGAAACCGGGACGCGAAGTTTGTCTTGATCCAGCTAATGCAACTCTTCAGAGCAGCTATGCAAATAGAATATATTTATCCATCCTTTTGATTTATATATTTTCTTAAAGCTTATGATTTACTTTCTGGTTCCCTAGCTCTCCTAATGTTGCTTTCAGAGAAATGCAAAACCTGTGGGGAGAAAGAACTGTATTCCAGGATCTGGCTTTTGAGAGATTTTCAAATGTAACTCCCTTTAGTATCACTGGAGGCAGGGCTCCCCCCCACCCCCTTACCCCAGCCAAATGCCTGGAGGGTAATGGATTATCTTCCTCTCTGCAGACTCTATGGAAGATATTCTCAATGGTTTATGCATTCTGGCCGGAAAATACTCCCTGCAGACATGCGGGGAGATTTCTTCCTGTGTTCTCCAGCAGAGGTCCACTGGGATTGAATCTGGCTCACAAAGTGTAAACCCCATGTACTGTAAAAAGAAGATCAAGGGCAGTGCTGGCACTAAGTAGTTGTTCAAAATTTCCAACTGTTCTAACTTTTCAAAAACAGAGAGTGAGTTCTTGTTGCTTTAGCCTTAGGGAATACTTGAAGAAGGTGTCTTTAAACACCCACTCAAAAATGCCCAGATTTTAGGAGGAGGAAAGAAAACTATAATGGGAACAAAGCTATTGGTTTCACATTTGGATAAGAAAACAGAAAGGCAGGAAAAAAAATGCAAAATCTTCCAGAGCAGACTTTTATGTTTGTCTGTTGCAAAAGGCATTTTCAAATTGAAAGCCAAACAATGGGTAACCAAAAAATTATGTGGTAGCTCCAGAATATTTCCTTGACGTGTAATTGTATTGAGTTAGAGTTTAGGTATCTATAACATCTTTTGTGATGAAGCAAGGGGTAAGTTTACTAAATGAATAATGCACTTTTGGAAATCAGCAAGAAAATCTTTGAATGTAATCCAAAGAAACAAAAGAGCTTTCTAAAAAAAATCTTCGGGGTGGAGTTGTTTCTGTATTTCAAATCCTGGATCGGGAATATTCGAAGATTGATGCCATTACCCAGTGCACATTCAACCAGTGCAACTTCATCACGCAATGTTTTTCTGGTTGTTCCACGGAGCTTAAAGGACAAAAGGTTAGCAAACACTTAAATTACCAGTCACATTAAGCTTTTGTCTTGTGATTCTTAGGCTCCAGGGAGGCCTACAATTTTGGACTTGAGTTGGTAAAAGGCAGATTCAGGGAATTATTTATTTTGCTCTTTTTTCCATCTGAGCTTCCACATTAATTGAATGGATTCATTTGGTGCCATTTTCATTCCCTTTAGAATTTTGGTCATGAAAATTAAGAGTCATAACTCTAATATCTTACACAGTCTGTGAGTAATGGCAGGATGCTTTATTGCTCTGACCTTTGCAGTTTTCTAAGTTTTGATTTGCTGAGTTCTTTCCTCCTCTTTTTTTGCAGTTTACTTATTATGATTATTAATGAGGAAGCAGAAAATGACCATTCAGTCAAACTTTAGGGAATGGGACGTAATAAATAGTCTCTGTCTAAGATCTAACATTTGCCCCTAAATATGGTAATTATTAGGTTGCCTGATGATGTGCTGAATTTTACAAGGCTCTTATTAGGGAAAGAAAAAGAACATAATAAATCCACTAATGTGGGTAATGACTGGTATGGAAATTGAAAATGGTTCAAAATTAACCCACTCCTTTTTTTCCATCTTCTAAATGCCCCCTGGGTCCTAATATTATTCATCATATAAGTACACTTGCTTTTCTCTCATTTCAGTTAGCTCTGCATTGCCAAGAAGCTCCAGAATTATTTGCAATTAAGTGCTATCTGGCCTTACCCAAGTACTGCCAACAAATTAAACAGAATCTAAGGAAAAATATAACAAACGTGCATTAGCAGTTTGATTCCAAAACTGGACTATAAGCCCTTTGTGTCTTACTCATCGTTAGTTCCCTGGCACTCTGAAAAACACTGGAACTGAGAAGCACCCCAATGAGTGGAAACGTAGCATTATCACTGGGTACTAAGTAACAACTGCTAAAGGGTTGAACAGCATAGTTTTCTCTTTGGGCTTTCCTACTTCAATGTGTAAAGATAATCTTATATTAGCTGTAAGACTTTCTGTTTGTCTTTTAGAGAAGCCAAAAGACAAAGGTGAATGGAGGGCGTGGTGAAGATATAGGCAGGGAGAGTATAAAGGATTCTTTTCTATTTCATGGTTTAAATAATATTTGAGGTCTGATCTTCACTCTTTGCAGTGCTGTTGTCTAGCTTTCAGGTTGTATGAAACACTGCATTTATAAAATACATTTTTGGAATAAATCCCATGTCATTCACAAACATAATTATTTGCTGAGGATAAAACTGAAAAAAATAGTGAAATTGAAAACAGATCTTAACGTCACTCCAAATCTCTCTTCCATGTACCTCTTACTGGTGGTTGAAATTTTTTAAATGTTTAATTGAAATCAGGGTGGGGTAGGGGGGAAAAGTCAAACTCAGCTACAATCAAATAGCAGCTCTACAAAAATAAATAAATAAATAAATAACAAAAAAAGAAACAACAACCAACCAGCCACACAAAACCCTACCAAACCTTTAGTAAGCTACAAGAGAAGGAAGTTACTCAACCTAATAAAGATTATCTACTAGAGAACAAGAGCAAACATCACACTGAACATTGAAACCTGGGAAGTATTCCTATTAAAATTAGAAAAAAGAAAAAGATGTCCATTATTACCATAGAATTCAACACTATATTAGAGAGTTAGATAATGTAGTATGACAAGAAAAAGAAATTAGAAGTATGACTAGAACAAGAGGAAGAAATAAAATTGTCACTATTTGCAAATATAATTGTTATTATGGACTGAATTTTTGTCATTCCCCTCCTCCCCCACTAAATTTGTATGTTGAAGTCCTAATCCTCAGAATGTAATTATATTTAGAGATAAGGTCTTTAGAGAGCTGAGTAAGTTAAAATGAGTTTTTTAGGGTGAGCCCTAATCTGATATGACCAGTGTCCTTATAAGAACAGGAACTTTGGACACATGGAGACACCAAAACATGTGCAGATGAAGGTGTGACCATATGAGAACATAGTGAGAAGGCAGCCATCTGCAAGTCAAGGAGAGGGGCCTCAAAAAGACCAAACCCGTCAAGCATCTTGATCTCCGACTTCTAGCCTCCAGAACTGTGAGAAAATTAATCTCTGTTGTTTAAGCTACCCACTCTGTGGTAGTTGTTATTATGGCAGTCTTAACAAACTATTACAAATATCTACTTAAAAATGCAAATGAGGACTTCCCTCGTGGCGCAGTGGTTAAGAATCCACCTGCCAATGCAGGGGACATGGGTTTGAGCCCTGGTCTGGGAAGATCCCACATAACGCGGAGCAACTAAGCCTGTGCGCCACAACTACTGAGCCCGCATTCCACAACTACTGAAGCCCACGTGCCTAGAGCCCGTGCTCCGCAACAAGAGAAGCCACCGCAATGAGAAGCCCGCACACTGCAACAAAGAGTAGCCCCCGCCTTGCTGCAACTAGAGAAAGCCCGCCACAGCAGCAAAGACCCAATGCTGCCAAAAATAAATAAATTTATAAAAAAATAAATAAATACACTCTCTGGTCATGGAGAGGAAGCATTATTTAAAAAAAAAAAATGCAAGTGAATCAAATAAGGTCAATAAGTGGCCAGATAATGATCAACATATAAAAATCAACTGTGCTTTTATACACTATTTTATTGGGGAAAAATATATCCAATTCAAAATACCAACTTGAAACATAAAATAAATACCTAAGTACAAATGAAACCAAAAATATGCAAAACTTTAAAAAAGAAAATGATAAAATTTTACTGAAAGACATTAAAAAGACTTAAATAAACAAAAATGTACCATGTTCCTGAATAGGAAAAAATCAGTTGTAAAAATGACAATCTTATCCCCAGATTAATCTAAAAATTCAGTTTAATTCCAATGAAATTTCCATCAAGATGTTTTTATAAGGCTTAGCAGGATGAAATTTATGTGTTGCTCTGTATATATTTTTCTATTTGCTTGAATAATTTATAATGGGAATGAATTTTTAAATTACTTAACTTAATAAATTACTAAATTACTTACTAACTTAATAGAATGACACAGGCACATACACAAAAGGAAATTTTGAGTTCTGGGTTGAACAAAACAGAATTTATAACTATTTAACACTGTAGGATGTTTTCAAAATTCCACCCTCTAACAGAGTCCAAAGCAGCCCTGACAATTTCTTTGCTCTCTGATGTTTGCTTTCACAGGGAATGTGAATTGATGCTCTGATCAACTGGCAGAGTGATGTAAAATTAAGAGGAGGAGCTAGAGAAACACCTCCCAGCTTTTTCTAAAGAGACCATCGTTAGTGGGGGAATTGCTGTCTTTCTGGTTACTCTCCACCTACCACTGTCCTGTGATCCCAGGAGCTGTCAGTGAGTAGACTGGGGCAGCAGCTGGCCCTGAGGCTTAAATTAAGCCCCACTTGTCTGGAAGCTCTGATCTGGCAGAGCTTGGCAGGAAATTAAGCTGGTGATCTGGGAACCGTAGCCTGGCAAAACTTCAATCCCTATCCACCACAGCCTGAATATGTGTGGTCACCCTCAAGAAACTTAGATCGCAATATAACATTGTCATTATCAGACATGCTGTAGTTTAATGCCACCCTTATCATATCAAGAGCAAAAATAAATGATTGGTTTGCTCAATCTAGTATGGCTTTTAAGGCCACCACTTATTCAGCTAAGATTTATGTTTTTTTAATTCCAAACAGTTTTCTTCCCATAGAAACTGCCACAGGGAGGAGTATATTTGTGAAAGAAAGTCATGAAAACTTCATAGCAACAGAACATGAAGATTCTCAGGAGATAAATCAATTTACAAACAACATTTAAAAAATGTGTCATGGCTGATAAAAGGGTCAGGATTGTGGAGCTCTCCAAAGGAGGTGGGATTTGAACTGTAATTTCTGGGACGTGGTTGCATGGCCAGGAGTTGAAGTGAAATAATCAGAAAGAGGGAGGTTGTTCCTGGTATAAGGAAAACAGAAACAAAGACTTGGGGTTTGAGAGTGTATGCCCAATGAGAAGGATATGCACAGAGAGGAGTGTTAGCTGGGGACTAGGGCTGCTGATACTTTAGTCTTTTGTGTGACTTAGGCTGATTTTCTAATATTTCTGCCCCTTTTTCTCCATCTGAAAGTATCACATATAATACTGGTCACCCACCTTAAAAGCGTTGTGAGAATTAATGAATTCAATCTGTAATGCATTGTGAAATATCAATACCTTTATTTACACATTTTAAGTATTTTTTATATTTTGGGGAAACACTTTCTCCCAGTTTTTCAGTTGTCTTTTGGCTTTTTAAAAATTGTATCTTGTTGTTTTTGTCATGCAAAACATTTTAATTATTATTAGCCAAGTTTATTTTTTGTCTCGTCTTGTAATACCTCTGGATTTTGAGTCATAGTTAGGAAGCCTTTCCTACATTAACGCTAAAGAAGAATTGACCCATATAAACTTCTAGTACTTTATAGATTCATTTCTTTTTCTTTATATCCCCAGACCATTTGGAGTTTATTCTTATGTATAATGTGAGATATGGATTTAATTTTATCTTTTTTCCAAATGGCCACTCAGTTGTCCAACATCATTTATTTAAAAGTCCATCTTTACTCCAGTGGTTTCAAATGCCACCCTTATCATATATTAAATTTTCATATGTTTTTGAGTTTATTTCTTGATTTTCTATTCTATTCTACTGGCCTTGTGCCAGTACCACACTGTTTTAATTATAGAGACTTTATAGTATGTTTTAGTATCTGCTAGTTCCCCCTCATAAATATTTATTTTCAATGTTTCCTGGCTATTCCTGCATGTTTGTTTTTCCATATAAACTTTGGTATCAACTTAACTCCATAAAATAGCTTGTTGGTATTTTTATTGGGATTGCACTGCATATGTAAATTAACTTAGGGAAAGCTCACATCTTTATAATGTTGAGCTATCCTGTCCGAGAAAGGAAGATGTCTTTCCATTTGTTCAGATCTACTTTTTAGTCTTTCAGGA
This sequence comes from Physeter macrocephalus, assembly GCF_002837175.3. Classification (NCBI taxonomy): domain Eukaryota; kingdom Metazoa; phylum Chordata; class Mammalia; order Artiodactyla; family Physeteridae; genus Physeter; species Physeter macrocephalus. The sequence goes on from NC_041218.1 coordinate 48,625,303, forward strand.
GTTTACTAAAATGTTCCTTGTATGTATAAATTTTACACATTTATTATTAAATTTATTCTTAAGTATTTTAGCTTTTTTGGTGCTAAATGAAGTTTCCTCTACCGTTATAGCTTTTAACTTTAGATTGCTTGTATATATGAAAGCTATTGATTTTTAATGTCGGTTTTATATCCTGTTGCATTACTGAATTGTTTTATTGTTTAAGTTAGTTTCATCGTTGATTCCTTGCGGCTTTACTAGTATACTTTTATATCAACTCCAGATAGAGATCATTTTACTTCATTTTACTCCTCATACCTTTGAGTTCTGTTGTCTGATTGCACTGTCTAATAATTCTAGTACAATGTTGAATAGAAGAGACAGTGGTCACCCTTGCCTTGTTCCTTATCTTAGTGAAAATGCCTGTTATATCTTTTATGAAAGATCATGGACACTGAATATGAAAAATTGTAGAGAATCTGGATTGTGTTTTCTTGAACCCGGACATTAATTTTCTTCTGGCAAACATATAGCATATTAAAAAATCACCTTGATCCAGTTGAGGACTGTAGAGTTCTCATTTGCTCTTACTTTTAAGGTGTGTTGCTTTCAGGGCTCTCAACTAAAAATCATTGGAGACTCCTTGTTGTAGGCTCAGAGCTCTAATTTTGTCTTCCTTGTGCTGTGAAACTGTCAAAAATCTCTACCTAATAAGTACTTTGGGTTTAGTTTCACAAATTTCACCTCACATATATACATCTCAGGAGTCAGCAAATACCTTGAGGGGCAACCAGTACAGAGTATTGGGCTCTCCTCAATGCACTTTTCCTCTCCCTAGGATCTGAGCATCTCAAGTCCTCTTTTCTTTGGATACTCTCTGATAGCTTCGAATAGCAGATTTTTTTCTTTGTATCTTTTCCAACTTGACAGTTGTTCCCAGCAGGAGGGGTAGTCTGATACCAGGTATGTCATTAAACTGGAAGCAGAAGTCATCTTCATATCATGTTTCTTAAAGTGAATTTTATTCTCTGGTGACATTTGAAGACCCTGTCAGGCTAAATTTTGAATACAATTGGGTACTTACATTGGGGATTTTTGCATTTTTTTTCTACTCAAACTTATTACAGCACCATCATGCAAGAAATACCATTGCCTCAGGTCATTTATATTGGAAATCTTAATAGCTATGTTCAAGTAGATTTTAGTTTCAGCAGATCTATTTGAAGTTATCGTACATTCCCTGAGTTATAGTACTCAGAAATCTTACGTGTTTTAAACTCTCTTCTCTCCTTTACATCTCTTATTTGGTCAATCTTAAAGACCTCTTGATTCTACCTCTTCAATGACTCTTTTCTATCCTTTACTTTCCATTATCAATGATAATGCCCAGATTCAGACCCTATCATTCTTTTCCTGGACTACTGCAGTGGTCACCCATCTGAACTCCCAGCCTCTCATTTCATCCATTTTTCTCCCCTCTAATCTACCTGTTTTCTGATATCAGAGGTGGGCAACCTCATACATAGCTCAGGGTATGAAAATCTCTTCCTCAGAAACCTCTCCACTGCTTCATGAGTGAAGTCTAAATTCGTAAGTGTGGCATTCACTATCTGATCTCACACTGTATTATCTTCCACAACTTCTCCCATTCTTATTTCATGCATCTGTGATCTAGACATTCTGTCCTTGAATATGCCACACTGTAGCTCACCTACATACTTTGCTCATGTAGTTTTTTCTGATGAAATCACCCCTTTAAAATCTCAAAAATTTTAAATCTTACTCATCCTTAATAACCCAGCGAAAGTGCTATCACCTCTTTGAAACCTTCCCTGTTCCTCCAAGTCAGAATTGTTTCTTCCTTTGTATTCCCATAGCACTGCCTGTAACAATATTTAGCATTTCCCTTATATAATATTGAGTTAACATATATTCAGTGCTTACTATATGCCAGAGAGGGAGTTATGCTCTTGAAAAACGTATCTTGTTTATCCCTCTAAATTCAATGAGAAAAGGACTGTTGCTATATCCATGTCATTTGAGGTGCAGAACTAGCTCATAAATTAATAGCTACTATCCCAGTGCCCTCTATAAAGTAGACTCTTGTTAAATCAATTTTGCTGAAACAAGGAAGCTCTTTATTGGATGACCTCTCATTGGCCTGGAAGTCTTATTATTAACAAGAGGTCAATTCCTTCAGGGAACTAAGTCAAGGAAACATTTATTGACCACTTATCATGTGAGCACTTGTGTATGTCATATAATCTTTTTTTAAAAATTTATTTATTTATTTATTTATGGCTGCATTGGGTCTTCGTTGCTGCACGGGCTTTCTCTAGTTGCAGCAAGCGGGGGCAACTCTTTGTTGTGGTGCGTGGGCTTCTCACTGCAGTAGCTTCTCCTGTTGCAGAGCACGGGCTCTAGGCGGGTGGGCTTCAGTAGTGGGCTCAGTAGTTGTGGTGCGCAGGCTCAGTAGTTGTGGCGCACGGGCTTAGCTGCTCCACAGCATGTGGGATCTTCCTGGACCAGGTCTCGAACCCGTGTCCCCTGCATTGACAGGTGGATTCTTAACCACTGCACCACAAGGGAAGTCCCTCATATAATCTTTAACACTGGTTCTATTATGTTTCCCACTTTACAGTTGAGGAAACTGAGGTTTTAAGGAAGTTAAGTAACCGGCTTATGGCCACACAACTAGTAAATGGTAGAGCCCAAACTAGAACTCATGGCTTTCTGCCTCCAGAGCTAGAGCATTTGGCCATCATTCTATAGTGCCTTGAAGAAATGATGATAATTGGAATTGGTTCCAAAATTGATACCTCAGAGTACCTATTACAGACTACTATTTATCTCTTTAAATTCCTCCTCCTTTTTTCCTGGGAATATGGCTTCCCAGCTGGAAACTAGATTTCCCAGACTCCTTTGTAGTTAGGAATAGCTCTGTGGCTGTTTTTCACCAATGAAATCTAAGCTTCAATGATGTGAGCATTTTCCACCTCATTTATCTGAAAGGAAATTGTTTGCCTTCTATTTCCTTTCTTTCCCTTTCCCAAGGGTTTAAAACACAAAACAGTAACCCAGTTTCAATCATTTAGACAAAGATAACATTTTAAGGATGGCGGGCGCAACAGCAAGATTAAATGAAAATGAGTCCCTTAGTGAATCTGAGCAGAACCGCCCCACTGCCTATTTATGTGAGAAAGAAATAAAATCCAATATTATTTAAGCCATTGTATTTGAGGGGTGTTTCTTTGCTACAGAAGCCTAACCCTAACTAATAATCCTAACTAATACACCATCAATTTCAAATTGATGCTATCCATGCTTTTCTGAAGATAATTTGAAGTTTCTCATCATGAGATTCTCAGTGTAGGGGATGGCTATGGATCAAGCAGGTACTTATGAATGCATAAGTAACAAACCAAGAATCAATGAATAAATTACAATACTAACAACACCATTAAAACGTTTTTCATCATGCTTTCTGACCCCCAATTAGAATCTCTTCCCATTGTAAACTTCATTTCTGCAACCAATATACCATAATTTATACTAGCTTTCAATTTAGCCATGAAAAATATTTTCCTTCAGGTAATATGGAGCAAGCCCTGCGAACTTAATGAAATAACCAGCTGGGTGACACTGAGTATATTCTTCTCAGTTCTCTGAATGCACAAAGGGGAGAAGAAAACCACCCCAGCAGGAATAAAAGTGGGAGGACACCTGGTCAGAAGATAATGAGAACCACATCAGCCTGGAGAAGGGAGAATAGACTCCAGAGGACTGTTTAAATACTGAAGTTTCAGAATATGAAAACTGTCCAAGGGAAAAATCATGTTTATCCTATAGGTGCCATGAGCCAAGGTGAGGACTGGTTTGAAAAGCTAAAGAGATTTAAGTCAGGGAAAGAAAAAACAAAAAAACAGGTTGAGAATGAAAGGATGAGAACAAGAAAAAAGATAGGAAGGAAGAAAAGAAGAAAGGAAGTGAGGGAAAAAGGAAAGAAAGGGAGTATATGGAGAAAAGTAAAAAATAAGCTTCATAAACTGTATAGATAGGTTAGTTCATGTTCCTCCCTTAGAGGTTGTAAAACTTCCCTGTGGGGCCTCCCTCGGCAGATGTGTGACACGCCCAAAGGAAGTCCAGTGTGGGAGTTCAATGACGCAAGAATCACACCTCATCTCAAAGCCCTTCCAGCTTCTGGCAAGGCTTTTTGTGAACTTTACACTTAGGCAGAGCTTCGTTTCTTAGGCAGGCACCTCCCTTGTACAAGTAGGAAAAGGAGCCAGAGGCAACAGAGAAGCATCTTTGCTCCAAGGTCTAACTTCTTTGGGGATTTTATAATTTCCAATGGTACACCAGCCATGTCACCATTTATACTCATGGTGGTTAAACCTTGGGAGAGCTAAGGACTCCCACAGAAAGTATGCTTCTTAGTCCACCAAGGAAAGCAGGAGGTGGACCAGGATATGCACAGACCTTTCTAATGGAAGAACAGGCCTGGGGTCCACGGTGGGGTGGAACATGAGAGGAGAACTGAAAGAGACAGAAGGGGCTCAATGAGCATGTGTAAGAAAGATAATGCTGCTACCTGCGGGTGGGCAAAGGGAAGACAAGGGTATCAGGGCTTGGAAGGGAGTAAGAGAGATGACGGGAAATGAAAGGGAACCCAGAAGGCTGGCTTTCTTCTTTCTAAGCTATTGATTCCTGCTCTTCAACCATGAGTATGTTCTCTAGTAGGTGATACTTAAATGTATATTAATTCTTTGCAGCTTTAATATTTCTTTGTAAGCCAATTTTCAAAGTTCTTTAAAATATACATTTATATAGGTAAACATTTACCAACTCCAGGGCTACTTTTTATGTGCTCTACCATGTATTGGACTGAATAGTGAGTACTGTGTATACTATATATTGCCTCTCCTTCTGCACCTTCATAGAGAATATTAAACCCCATTTATAAACATGACTTACAGTGCATCCTGGGCATCACATTTAAAAATTCTTCAATTTGTATGACTATATCTCCAATGAGGAAGTCCAAATAAACGGCCTAAAAAGTCAATGTCACCACTAAAAGGAATTTATTCAATTGAATTTATTCAGTTTATTCACTGGATGGAAGATACTCAAAAGATTTGGGCTGTTTATACAGAATGAGTTATAAAGTGTGTGGTCCATAGAGAGCAGAGAGTTTCTAGCAGAGTCCCTAAGACTCCCCCACCCCCCCATCCCCGCCCCAATGAAACTTCAAGTTCATCCAGTTATCTTAGCTCTATAAACATGAAGCCCTGTATAAATAACCTTGAAGAAATGCAAAGACATGTCACAGCATTAGAGATACTTGAGAATAAGAACAAAAGTAACATTTTAATGTGGCCTTATTTTCTAAGGGTCATGAAGGGCTGATCATTTTTGCAACATATCTCAGCTGATGCCTTGAAGCAAAAAGAGAAGAGTAAAGTCAGATTTCACCACCTTCATCTGAATCACCAGGGAGTCTGAATTTTGTATTTCAGTTAGAATCACTAACATGCATTTTTTTTTTTTTTTTTTTTTTTTTTTTTTTTTTTGCGGTACGCGGGCCTCCCACTGTTGTGGCCTCTCCCGTTGTGGAGCGCAGGCTCC
>NC_041218.1:48630919-48652347 GCF_002837175.3 Physeter macrocephalus
CGGACGGGGGCACGAACCCGTGTCCCCTGCATCGGCAGGCGGACTTTCAGCCACTGTGCCACCAGGGAAGCCCACTAACATGCATTTCTAATGACGGCAATCTTAGTCTAGCCTTAAGGAACAGAAGAGAATAACAGATATTATTTTTAAGCAAACAATGGACTAAACTCTTTAACATTTTTTCTCTTATCCTCTTCATTAGAATGTTTGAGCCTCATTCTTTGCCTCAAAGTCAAACTGTAACCTAGTTACCAGGAGGTCCTAGCAGATATCAAGATTTATTGTAAAGCCAGAGTAATTGAGATGGTATGGTTTGGGTACAGGAGAAGACATATTGATCGATGCAACATCCCCTGTACATGAGGCAGCCTTGCTACCTGAAAGAGGTGTCCTTGCAGATGACTAAGGAGGTGGATGGGTGGGAGAGTCACTATCATTAAATATGTTGAGATAATGGGTTATCCACATGGAAAAAAAATTCATTCAGATCCCTACCTCACACCATAGCTTCACCCCACCCCCCAAAATCCCAAATAGATTAAAAGCTTAAATGTTCGAAACAAAACTTTAAGACTTTTAGGAGACAAATGAAGAGTATATCTTTATGAACTTGGGGCAGGGATATATCTCTAAGAAAACACAATGAAAAGTTTGAGGTACTTTGACTACCTCAAAGCTGAAAATTTCTGTTTGTCAAAAGACACCATAAAACGAATGAAAAGACAAGCCACACAATGGGAAAAGATGTTTGCACTATATGTAATTGGCAAGAGATTAGTATCTAGTATTTATAATGAACTACAATAAATCAATAAGAAAAAACCTAGTAGAAATAAGAAAATAAGCAAAAGAAAGAAATGAGTACTTCACTGAAGAAGAAACATATGTGGTGAATTAAATCATGAAAAGATGCTCAACCTCATCAGTAATCAAAAAATACAAATTTAAACTACAACGGGATTTGTTTTCTACCTGCTTGATTGGCAAAAATTTAGAAGTCTGACAATACACAGTGTTGCTGAGAATGTGATTCTACAAGAACTCTCATACCCTGGTGGTGACTTACAAACCAAAAGAATCACTTTGGAATAAAATTGCAAACAACAGTGTAAAAGCTTTTAAACCAGAAATTCCACTCTGAATAACATATCCCAGAGAAACTCTTGGGTACATGTATCTGGAGACACATCCAAATTATGAAATTGTTTATAATAGCAAAAATGAAACAGCTTAAAATGTTTATGAACAGAAGAATGAATAAACTGGTATATTTCTAATAAAGTATATTGTGGAGCAGTGGAAATGAATAAAACATAGCGACTCCAAACCATGAAGAATTTCAGGGACATAATAATGACAAGGTGCAGGAGATTACATGTAATGTGATGCCATATTTACAAAACTCAAATACCAGGAAAACTAAGCATTGTCTCCTGCATGTTCAAGAATGTACATACAGGATATGACAATTTTTTTTAAAGCAAGAGAATTATCAACACAACATTCTAAGAGTGGTTTCCCTCAGGAAAGAGGTGGAACATACAGGTGGATGCTGTAATATACTGGTTTCTAAGGTGAGCAGTGAGGTGACAGGTATCATTTTATACTTCTAAGTTAATATATATTACCTATCTTCTCTTTCATGTATCAGATATTTCATCATCACTGTCTTCAAAGAATCTTACAGCTTTCAGAGATACAGTCTCCAGCTTCGCTCCTTTTTGAGAACTAGGCCACAAGACTCTCACAAAAACCTCACCCTCCTTCCATACTTTTTCTCAGCTGCTCCACCTTCAGATCTCCTTCCTTTTGGCAAGTTTTCTGCTGTTCACCCTTCTCTCTGACCACCCCCTTGGACTCCTGGCCCAGGCAATCCTCGCAGGCTCAGGGACACTCAAAAACACTCAAGCTGGCCCTACTCAGTTCCCCTAAAACCTCAGCCTCAGTTTGAGCCTCTAGTCTCACCGGCTGGGGAGAGGCAGTTGGACAGCAGGCCCCAAGCGTGGCAGGACCCAGAGAAGCATCAGCAGACAGGCCATGTGAACAGTTCTAATACCCTGGGCAAAGGAACACAAAGGGACTTGTAGGCCATTTGTTAATATATTTACTAAACCCCTAGAGTTGTTTCAAGAGTGTATACTTTATTTAGCCCAGGCTTGGGCAGATTCTAAATAAGCAGGGATAAGAGTAAAAAAAAATTTATTGTTACATACTGAATTGACTGAACTTGAATTCATGGTGCCAGGGTTCTGTGAATTATTTAAATAGACAGATTAAATTTTTTATTGTACGGTCCCAAGCTGAATTTTACACATGGGTCATGGGAGATTGAATAATTGGTTCCATTTCTTCATTCTTCCTGGTGTCTACGCCTTTTGCCATTTGACTTTGCAGTTCTCCCTAGAGATGGAGGGGAAATCCCTGCCCCTTGACTAGGGTGCAGGCATGTGACTTTGTGATGCAAAAGGAGGCTTTCTGCCTCCACCGTGAGGGGACTCTGCCAGGGGCAGCCTGCTCATCTGAAACAGATGAGAGCTCCATATGGCAGACCTGATCTGAACCCACAGGCTGGAGCCAAACCCAAATGAGATCAGCAAAACTGCCCAGCCAACCTGCAGATGCATGCAATAGAATAAATGCTTACTATTGTATGTCACTGAATTTCGAGTGGTTGATAATGACATTCCTTTGTCACCAGGTGACTGATACACTGGTCTAAGGATTACCACAGCTTTCCAAGGGATAGCAAGTACCACAGGAACCACTTGGCAGTAATCACACTTCTCACCACCACCACCATCATCATCCCTTTATTATCATTATTAGGAAAGAGTAATTGCTGTGAGCACTGAAGCAGTTTCTGAGTTTGATTCCTAGTTCTACTTCTTAATAGCTCTGTAATCCTGGGCAAGTTACTGCTTTAAACCCCAGTTTTCTTATCTACTTACTTTGTCTACCTCTTGGGGATTCCAGTGCTTCTTAACACAATGAAAGCTCTGAGAAGTTCTTTAATAAAGGAAGCTTTAACTTTCTTTCATCTGGTTTTATCCAAAGTTGTTTAACCATGAAATCCTTTTATTTGCAGAAAACCATTAAATATCTCCCAGGACCCACATCAGTTGGGACATGAGAACTGGTTTTCAAGTGTTGCTTAGTGGCCAGTAACGTGGTCAGATGCCCTCCATGCAGGGGAGCCTTTGCCTGGTTCTAAAATATTTCCTTTCTAGCAACAATAGAAATTTACTGTCTTTTTCTCATTTTCTGCTTAATATAATAATGATCGGAAAGCCTTGCTTTAACTATCCAATTTAAGCACTAAGTCTTTTGGATAACTTTTCAAATATGAGACAGAGCTCAATCCATTTAAAAGTGGAAGATTAAAGTCAAAATTATACTGCCTACAGAATCACCAGTTTTCCTTCATTTTTTTTTCACGTCAGTGAACACTGTTCCAAAAGCCAAAACCTCACCTCTGAACCCTTTGCCAGAGCACCAGGTTCACGTCTTCATCCTTCTGCTGAACAGTCTTACCAGCACTGGAAACTCAGAATGTCCAGAATGAAACCAACAATTAGGTGAAACTGTTCTTCCGATTTCTTCAGTGTAGTTAATGACAATGCCATCTTGCTGGGACCTGGGCTAGAAACCTCAAGGTTATTGGCCCTTTCTCTTGCTCTCTCTATTTCTCTAAGCCCAAGCATCTACTGGTCTTATAGATTTGACCTCTGTCCTGTCTTTTACATCAGTCACCTTTTTCTTTCTATGCTCAGGGTCAGGGGTAGCAAACTTTTAATGTAAAGGGCCAGATAGTAGATATTTTAGGTTTTGCAGGGTCATATAGCAACTCTTCATCTCTGCCATTGTAGCCTGAAGGCAGCCACAGACAATATCTAAATGCATGGGCGTGGCTGTGTTCCAGACAGGCTGACTGAATATGGTGGGTTATTTGCTAGCTCCTGCTCTAGGCTAGCTTTCTTTATCTTCACAGCTAAAACCTGCATTTGTTTAGGGATTTATAGATTGGTTTGTGTGTGTGTGTGTGTGTGTGTGTGTGTGTGTGCGCGCGTGTGTGTGTGTGTGTGTGTGTGTGTAATGTTTTGCAAGCTCACAGCCATTCCACACTGCAAGTATTGTCTTAGTTGGCAGAAGAAGAAATTGAGTTTGGAGGGATAAAGGGACTTCCAAAAGTCCCACAGACAGTAAGTGGCAGAGCCAGGATTCAAACCTAAGTCTTCTGCCAATTTATCTAATATTCTGCCGATGGGAGTTATCTGGGCCACCAGCTCCTCTGTGAACTCCCAAACTTCTGTCTCCATCTTCAACATTTGTCCTCATAAATGACCACACCATTTTCTAAGTTATAGCCTGCTTCATGTCACATCTCTGCTCAAAGGCTTCAAAGGCGCTCTATTTCTCAGCTAGGTACAAACTCCTTATCTAGTTTTCAAGACCTTCTATAGCAGAGTCACAATTGCCTTTCCAACAATAGCTACATGGTTGTCCTGTTGGAATCATACTTGTCATCCAAGACCTACTTCATGTGCTGTTTCCTGTGAAGAATTTTCAAATCTATCCAGCTATCATATGTTGGTTTCTTTGGGAAGTAATCTCTGAGTTAGAGCTTAGCATGTAGGATGTTTATTAAGGAGTGTCCTCGGGGTCAACCCCTGTGGAAGGGAGGGGATGAAAGCAGGAGCTCTAGTGAAGGATCAACAACAGATGCAGCCAACACCTGGGGAGCTCTGGAGCTAGAATGATCCTTAAGAACTATACTGAGTCGAGCCAAGATGTCCAAGCTTTTGCTTCCACATCAAACAATCAATAGATGTGGCTTCTTGGGAAAGGGTATGACTTTAGACAAGGTAGCTCTCTGTAGATGGGACAGTCCCTGAAGGGGCTGACAGCTGAATGGTTGTATGTCATCAGCACTCCCAGCAGCTGAGACAATGAGTCTGTCATTGAAAGGTAATCATGGGAATGTCCACCACATCAACCTTATGTTGAGTTTCTTTGTGACTCTTTTTTTTTTTAGAAATTTATTTATTTTTGGCTGCATTGGGTCTTCGCTGCTGCACACGGGCTTTCTTTAGTTGCGGCAAGCAGGGGCTACTCTTCCTTGCGGTGCGCGGGCTTCTCATTGCGGTGGCTTCTCTTGTTGCGGAGCACAGGCTCTAGGCACGTGGGCTTCAGTAGTTGTGGGACGCGGGCTCTAGGGCGCAGGCTCAGGAGTTGTGGCACACGCTAGAGCGCAGGCTCAGTAGTTGTGGCACACGGGCTTAGTTGCTCTGTGGCATGTGGGATCCTCCCGGACCAGGGATCGAACCCGTGTCCCCTGCATTGGCCGGCGGATTCTTAACCAGTGCACCACCAGGGAGGTCCCTCTTTGTAACTCTTTGATTTGACATTTCTTACACAATTACTGTAATCTGCTTTGTTTTACAGTTTTGTGTATACTTGCATTTCCAAACCTGTATTATCCCCTTCTTTGCAAGTTAAAGGACACAGTATGGAAAGAGCATGGATTTCCAATATACCTGGCTTGAATCTCAGCTCTGCCTCTTACTAGCTGTGACCTTAGGCCAGTCCTTTAACCTGTCTGGGCTCCTGCTTCCCGATGTGGAAAATCATAGCGCCAAAGTATCACAGAGTCTTCATGAGAGTAGCATGAAATGACAAATACAAAGGGCTTGGCTCATATGAGTGTTTGATAAGCATTAGCTTCCTCCATTTTGAAGGATGAAACTCATTTTGGTGTCCACCAAAGCAACTGTCATAGTGCCATAAACATATAAGGCACTTGATAACATCTTTGTTGAACCTTTGAAAGCTTCTTAAATTCATTCCTACTGCTGATATGAATTCCTTATATGTATATGGCCTATCCATGTTGGATCTAACTTACTTAGAGACTTTGGAAAAAGAACTGAGTGAAAGAGAGCGAGAGGAGGGGGGTCAGGAGAAGGAAGATAAAAGATCTTATAATGTTTCTTTGTATGGGTTTGAGTGTCTATATATGCATGAGGCCATTGGGACCACTGGGTAAACACTTCTTGAGTGTCTCTTGTTGAAAATCCATCATTTAAAAACCATCTGTCTTAAGAACCATAGGACAGCAACAGAATCACAAAAAATTAACCAAGGCCTTTGTTCTCACAGTTGGCAGTGCTTAATGACAGTTCTGGCCCTCTCCTTGCAGCTACAATCTCTTTTGCAGCAAACAGCAGTAAATGTCAACTCTGAAAGCCACCCAGTTTGACAACAAATGATTTAAGCACCAAGGGTGACAAGAAGACCATATTTTATTGAGCCATTGAGCTGGCTTTGAGGACTTACTTGCTGGCATTTTATATCAGATGGGCAAAAATGCCTACATTAGCAGATGCAAAGTGTTGGCCTGGGAGTTCATATTTAAAAAAAAAACCAACTCTGTTTGCAACAAAAGAGAGAAACTGGAGCTGACTTTCCACATTGGTTTAAAGAAGAATTTTGGAAAATTCTCATGATCCATGTTCATCTAAGTATAAATTCCAGAGAGTTATACTATCCTCATCCTAACTAGTAGGTAAGTGTGCACCTTGGATGCTACCACTTATAACTTTCCAAGAAACCCCTGAGATTGGCAGCAATTTCTTGATTTATCTGAAAAGTCCTCATTTCAATGGAATATTATCAATGGCATTTTGCAAAAAATGAAGCTTACTAACACATAATGCCTCATTTCTTATCACTGTTGTCGCCTTGAATGCAAAGCACACATGCACTTGCGCAGGCTAGACCCTGTACAAAGCTGCCCATCCGGGTAGGTGAGTAGGGGCTGAAACGAGGTGTAGAAATCAAGCTCTGGCCGCATCCATCACAAGGGGACACCTTTCTTAAAAACCTCAAATGCTTTCATTGAAGGCAACTAATTTTCATAATTTGATTTCTCTTTATTATGCATAAAAGCTCAAAAAAGCTCAAAGAAAAATAGATACCATATAGGAAAGGGAGAGGAAGGAAGGTGAGTGTGATTATTAAAGAGTAACACAAGGGATCCTTGTAGTGTAGAAACTACTCAGCAACTTGACTGTGGTGGTAGATACACAAATATATGCACATGTGATAAAATTGCATGGAACTTACATGCACACACAAATGAGTACAAGTGAAATGGGAAATCTGAAACATATCAGTGTCAATAGTTTTGTTGAGATATTGTTCTGTAGTTTTTGCAAGATGTTATTTTTAGGGGCAACTGGGTATAGGGCGTATGGGAGCTCTGTTATTTCTTACAACTGCATGTGAATCTACAGTTATCTCAACATAAAAAAGTTTAATTAAAAAAATAGATACTCCAGACTTCACAACAGGCTATGCCTTTTGTAGGGTGGTCCTCTTCCTCTTTATGGCAAAGCTTCAACTTTCTCAGCTAGTGGGAAAAGATGAATGACTTACCCTGTTTTATTAATAATAACATGACTTGGCCAGCACTGGAGGGAAATGATTCTTGATCACTGTCTGTGTGCATTACAATGACCTTATCACAAACATTTTTTTCCACTGACATTTAAGAGAGAATATAAATATGGGTGTGAATGTTTTAAGCAAGCCCCAAGAGACAGGAGCTTGAGATTACAAATCTTCAGAAGTGTTTTAATAGTCTGTCAAACTCAGTTGACAATGTTTTATCAATTATGGAAGCTATTTCCATAATGATAAAATTAATGGTCGAGAAGGAGATGGAGAATTTCTTTGACATCTAAGCACAAAATTCATCCCAGGGGTTTTACAGATAAATCAAACCCAGTGCTCCCTTTGTTAATGAAGGGAACCCATATCAAGAGGATACTTCAGTTCCAGAAACATCATTAGTAGGGAAGGAAATAATAGAGAAGGTACAGGGAAATGTTCCAGGATGTCAGATAAAAGGCAGCCTAGATTAAGAAAATATTAAATAGTAACTAAAATGAAATCAAACATCACACAAAACACACATCACTGTGGGGATGGTTGGACTACAGTTTCCATGATCTTTATATCTTTAGTTTGCACAAGAGACTTCAGGTGACGGAGAGAGACTCCCCATTGAAACAAGAGTGTATATTATCCTGTCTCCCTACCCATCCTTCCACAACTCCACACTCAGTCCATTTCTTTTTTTTTTTCTGGAGACATAATATCATAAGCACATAAACCATAAGCACATCTGAGAGCATATTAAGAAATCAGTTTTTAAATGTCATAAGTGTACCATGCATGTTATGTCCCTCTTTTCACACCTTAATTCTGCCTCCTTTTATTCCACACCTATTATGTCTTTCAGATTTATTTGGTAACGTTCCACCAATGCTGGAGGAAACTTAAAGATGAGCCCCTTTATCCCTTAAATAGCTTTAAAGTCAAATAAATAAATATACATTAAATAAGTCTGACACAAAATAACATTTTTTATTTTCCCAAGCTACTTCAGAGAGGGATAATATCCCTCACATAGAAGGCGCTAAGTGCCCTTGCACTTCTATAGTAAAATTTATAGTTTCCTTTATTATAGTTAATGCTAGCAATGAACTTGGCCAGGGGGTTTGTCCGGATCAAACAAACCCAGAGCCTTTCATTACAAAATCTCATCAGGCACAGCTGATCCTATAAAAGGCCAATGGCAGGTAAGTTTCTTCTCCATCTGCCGTCTCAGAATCATAGAAAACTTACATTTTAATCTTTGAAGAAAATGTTCCCTTATTATTTGAGAATAGTAGGGTTCAATGGATTGGTTTGGGACTATCCAGGGATCATCGGAAAGATAGTTCAACAAGGCTACTTTGTGATAAACGATTTTTCGGAGCCTTTGGACAGGAATCATTTGTTTGTACCATGTAAGTTTTCCTTTATTTAGCCAATGGGGCTTTCTGGCTTTAAAGGCTTTTAAGGACAGGGATCATTTATCTTTGTATTTTTTATAAGAATGAACCCCAGTGTCTAGAGTGGACCCAACTGAATTTCCGCCCAGTGTGATCGTGTTTCTCTCCCACACGGTGTTCACTGGCCCCACGTATTTACTCACACCTGTCAGTGGATTGATTCCTGTGGTTCTTCAGCCCTCAGGATAATGGCCAAAGTCCTCTGGGTCACTTTCCCAGCCCTGCACGATCTGCTCCTACCAACTTCTGTAGCCACACCGACCTCTCGCCTTTCTTCCCCAAGCTCCTCAGCCCCATGGTAGAGCCTCACCGTGTCCTCACTGGAATCTTCCCTGAGCTCCTTGACCAGCTCTTCCCCCACAAACGGCACTTAGCACACGCACCAATCTTGGACACCCCCATCAAGGGGTGATTTTCCATTTATTTGTGAGCTTTTAAAAATTAATTCCTGGCTTCTCCAGTAGACCATAACTTTCCTGGTGGCAGAGTTTCTTTCTTCCTCCTTTGCCATGCAATCCCCAGCATCTAGCGCTGTGCCTAGCACATGGTGAGCATCCATAATGCTGGTTGAATGGATTCATGAATGCAGGATGCAAAAATATTTTACGGGTGGCCAGGTTTAGAAGTGGGTGGGTAGGAGAGAAAAGAAATAGAAGGGAGCACAGGAAAAGCAGAGAGAAGGAGAGACAGGGACTACAAGGTGTAACCTAAGTATTTTACAAAAGCAAAGAAGGATCATATAATTACATCCCCAATACAAGAGAATTAATTATACGATGTAAACCAAACCCATGTAAAGATGCAAGAATAATTTCTCAGTTGGTTCATTAAAAAAAGTATTTCTTAAGCAACTACCAAGAACAGTGCTCAGTGTTAGGGGCACAGCAATGGACCAAACACTCTAAGCTCCTGCTCTCAGTGAGCTTGAGTTCTATTTTTGAAAATTTTTAATGTAGAAGCTGGTGCTAGAATATGTAGAAAAATAAAGGAGGATGAGAAGGAGACAGTACAGAAGGTGCTATTTTAGATAGGGTGGTCAGGAAAGGCCTCTTTGATGGGGCAGCGATCTGAATGAGGCCAGGGAGGAGGCTTGTGAATCCTGGAGCAACAGCCCTCCAAGCTGAAGGAAGAGCAAGTTCAAAGGCCCAGAGGCAGCAGCGTGCTTGGTACAGGAACAGTTAGAGTGGAATGCAAATGCCTTCCCCAGATGTGGAGTTTTCATCTTAGTGCTCACCCACTGGTGCTCTCCTGCCTTCTCTGGGTAAGTTCTCCTGGGCCTGGTCGGGGAAGGCTCTGCTCCTTTAAGCCATGAGGGATCTCAGTTTCCTATATAAAGGGATCTAGCAACCAGGAGCTTTGGGGAGCCTCTTCTGCCTTAACTCTGCTTTTGTCTTAACTCTGACTTATTGGCCATCCACCTTTCTCTCTGGGCTGTTCTCATCTTGCCCTTTATGCCTGAGTGCCTGCAGTGCCCTTGCCATCTCTTGACTGTGACACTCAACTGACGGCTGCCAGGTTGACCTGACCTGGAATCTGGTTCTCCACGGCACAGACCCCCTCTCAGGGGTGCTCCCTCAGACTTTATTAGGTTCCTGGAGCAGAACCAGCCTGGGTTAGCCATCACCAATCCTTGCCAAGGTGTTACCTGATAGACTCTTAGTGTTAGTCCTCCAGAGCAAACATCACTGTCGAAAATATCTGAGTAATTTCCAAACCCAAAGGCATGCTTCTTAAAAGGGTGCAGAAGATATTGCAATGTGAGGGAGGGCGTTGTCTCTGCTTAGCATGCTTGAGTCACATCCCTGATACAGTCTCTACATTATTAGAATATTGAACTTGTCTAGCAATGTCATTGACAGGCCTCTCTCTCCCAGGAGACGGAATTCAAGGCCACCAATGGCTCCCTAGGTCTGTTCTGGATGATCCGTCTATAGAAGAGGGTGTGGAAACAAACAGTGCCACCCCTCCCTTAGAAATACACCTTAATGCTCAGTGACAATCTGGAATCTCACTGGCTGCTTTCTGCCTTTCCTCTGGAATTCAACAGTTGTTTGCATTTCTCTTAAGAAGATGCTGTTAATCTCAAGACATAAAAAAACATGCAGTTCCATGGTAGTTTGGCTTTTAACGAATACAACTAATCATTTCTAAGGGCTGGTGGGAAGGATTGTAACAAGGGTGTAGATGGAGAAAGTAATGAAGCCACTGTTCTTTATTATTGCCCTAACATGCTGTGAAAATAAACTCAAATATTGTAACAAAGAGATATAATATTGCCTTTTTCTAGGCTTGGATAGGACAGAAAGAATTCTTTTAAACTCTTAAAGGTTATTACAGGACCCAGTTTATAAGCATCAGCTATTACATTACAGGTGAGAACTTGGATTCTAGATGCACGTAAGGTACAAGAGTGCATTTGAAAAGATAGCAGAATCCTCTTGTCATCTTTCTCGTAGCCGTAGTATATATTTCATGGTTAGTGATCATTAACTATCAAGTTATTGATAGAAAGTGCTTCTTTTAATACTTATTTGTTCAACCTAATAGTTGGTTATTTAAACAACAGTTTCTATTATAGGACTTACTAACTCCTCAAACCAATATTTATTAAGCCTTGGCAAATGATACGTTATACTGATATCTATTCCTTTGTTCATATATCTAATTTGTCTTATTGAAAATATAGTGTTTTGAGATTAAGGGCCCTTAATAGGATCTTTCTTTGCTGTTTAACTCAAGACAATGATGAGTATCAATGACTACATATACTTTCTCGGATGAACACAGAGAGAGAGAGAGAGAGAGAGAGAGAGAGAGAGAGAGGGTTGGTGGGGAGAGTATAACAGTAACTTAAGTAATAAAAGTTCCACATTTATGCATTCAGGTTATGAGTAATTTATGAAACGAATGAATATGCATAAAAAACACAAAATATAAATGGGTTGAACTCTGTGGTTGGCATTCTCTCATTCTGGCTTCCCTGTCCTATTGGCACTCCAGTTTCCTTTGGGGGAATTATGAAATCTCAGGGCAAGTCTCCCAGGAGATCTGTGGTGTAAGAATCCCTTTGGCTTAAATTTGCCAGAAGTTTTAGCCAAGAATCCCAACCGATGTATACTTAATGAAGAACAAGGAAAGGAAGGAAATAAATAGTGCTCAGAATTTCAGACCACATCTTATTGTCAATGATTAAGATACCGTATCTTAATGTCAACGAACACGGTGGAAAAAAACGGGTTAATATTCATGCTTCATCTTAAATGTCTTTGGATGGAAAGTGCTTCATTAGGACAGCAGATTACTATTACTGACTGCTCACTGGGGTATGAAGAGGAGAAAAAAATCAATAGTCACTACCTTCCTTGGTCAATAGTGTTTTCTAAATCCCTATGTAGTCTAAGCTGAGTTATTTCACTTTTTAAAACTGTGAGTCATGAACAAAAAAATTAGCATAAAGTAAGATGCTTCTAACATTAAGAAAAGTACTTCCTATTTATTCTCCTCTATTGTCTACTCATCAAAACCCTGTGTGTTGGGGGCTTCCCTGGTGGCGCAGTGGTTGAGAGTCCGCCTGCCGATGCAGGGGACACGGGTTCGTGCCCCGGTCCGGGAAGATCCCACGTGCCGCGGAGCGGCTGGGCCCGTGAGCCATGGCCGCTGAGCCTGCGCGTCCGGAGCGTGTGCTCTGCAACGGGAGAGGCCACGGAAGTGAGAGGCCTGCGTACCGCAAAAAAAAAAAAAAAAAAACAAAAAAAAAACCCTGTGTGTACCGCCTCTCTCTGTCAAGGGGTGTGTGTTTCAAGATCCTTCCTGCGCCATCAACAGGGCTGAATGACCCGGCACTGGGCAGATCAGGGATGGGATGGGGAACTGCTGCTCCCCTCCCACCCCTGCGGACTTAAATTTTGCCACAGAAGCATCTTCTCCATGGGTTACTGAGATAATGAGCGACTTCCTCATAGTATTCTTTGTTCACGATCCATGGCATGTTAGATGGAAAGGGTACTTCAGACATCATTTGGTTTAACCCTGTCACATTTTGGAGGAGAAAACAGAAGCTAGTCTAAAATAACACAGTTAATTTGGGTGTGAGAGGGCAGACTGAATTTTCGTTCCTAGACATGACTTTAATCCTTTCATTGAAGCCATTGACTTTCTCCCACAGAAATCATTGTGAGGCACGGTGCTGTGGTCAAGTGCCCTACTTAGTAAAACTGTACGTTCGTTTATGACTGTAGGCAACGCTGTCCAATAGAACTTTCTGCCATGATGGAAATTGTCCATGTCGACGTGACTAATGGACACTCAGAATGTGGTTGGTGTGGCTGAGAAACTGAGTTTTCTTTAACTTTTTATTGTGTGAGCACAGAGAGTTCCCTATATCTTTCTCCCAGCTTCTCCTGACATCAACAACTTACATAACCCATTACCCTTGTCAACATGAAGAAATCAACCTTGATACAATACTACTAACTCACCTGCAGGCTTTATTCAGATATCACCAATTTCTTCTACTAGTGTCTGTTTTTCTGTCCTAGGATCCAATCCAGGATCCCACGTTGCAGTTACTCATCGTGTCTTCTTAGTCGTGAAGGACTGAGTATTTAAGTTGATTTGATTTCAATTTAAACAGCCACATGTGGCTAGAGGCTACTGTAAGAGACAGGGCAGCTGAGAACGTACAAAATACGTTCACGTCCGTTACTTTCTTTAATTCTGGCGACAACCCAAACCTATGACTTATCTCATCACATCGCTAGTAAGTGGCAAAGTGGCTGAAAGCTTCCAGGGTTTTCTGACCCTCGGCTGCATGCACTTCCCACTATACCACAGCTGCTTCCCCACAGTGACACGTGTGACTTAAAACTCACAGGAGACTCTGATGTAACATTTATTACTAAGATATGTGGAAAAATCTATATGTCTTAGAACATCTTTTAAAAAGCAAACCGCCCTTCGGAGTGGAAAAGGTCTCAGTATTCTGGAAGAACGACTCCTCCTCTCTCTGACCTCGAGATAGATGTTGGATCCTAGACCCCAGTCTTGGGACCTCTTGTGTATTTACACACTCTCTCTGAGTGATCTCATTCAGTTCCTTGGCTTTAAATAACATTTATAAATTGATTGGCCCCAAATTTATGTCTCCAGGCCAAACCTTGCCCTGAAACTCCACCTGCTTCCCTCCCATAGTCATGGGAATGTCTCACGGCATCTCAAAGTGAGCATTTTGCATGCTCTCCGATGCCCAGTCCAGGCTTCGCCAAGTCTTCTCAGCTCTGTATATGGCACCACTACTATTCATTACTCAAGCTGAAAACCTACAAGTCATCCTTGATTCCTTTCTCTCTTGTTCTCATTTGCAACATCCAAACCATCTGCAAGGGCTGTTTTTCTCCAACATGTATCCACGATCATCCACCTCCTTTGAAGCCTCATCTTCTCTTACCTGGGTTGCTGCCGTTGCTGCTAATCAGTCTCCAATCAGACCTTGTAACTTCCCTCTTTTGAATCATCTAACAGCTTCCCACTGTCCTTAAAATAAAACCCAACCACCTCAAGAGGTCTTTAAAGGTCCTAGACGATCCCCTATCTACTTCTCTGATATCATTCTCTGTACTCTTGATTCACACACCTTTCCAGCCAAATCAGACTTCTGTCAAACCGAAAACTCAAACCCACCAAATAAGAACTCATCCACTTCAGGGCTTTGGCAGCTGCTGTTCCCTCTGTCTGGAAGTTGCACCTCCAGATCGTTGCATGGCTGGTTCCTGGTATTAGGGTCTCAGCTTAGCTGTCACCTTCTCACCGAGACCTTCCCTGACCGCCCACTCACTTTCTACCACATTGCCCCAATTATTCTCTCCGTAGCTGTTATCCACTCTCTGAAATTATCTTGTTTGTTCTTTTTGTTCCCTTGGTTATCTCCAACAGGGATGTCAGCTACCTGAGACCAGAGACCTTCCCTCTTTTGGGCACCGTATCTCCAGCGCCTATAAATGTTTGGTACATGGTAGAACCTCAATAAACACCACTGATTGAATGAATCAAAGAGGGCTCACACACCGACATTTATGTGTTGGGCTTTCAGTAAATCTATTCCTATTTTGCCTGATTAATGATTTTCTGAGTGGCATTCAGGGTCAGCCCATTATTGTGTGTCTCTCTCTGGGCCTCACAGTCATGTGGGTAACAGAATGACAAACCAGAAGTCATAGCCATTGTGTTAGATAGGCTAGGTGAGGTGAGGCTGCAGTAACAAATACCCTGAGAACCTCAGTGGCTGAAAACAACAAAAGGTTTTTACTCACACAGACTCCATTGCAGGCTGGGCCACTCTCTAGGGCACCTCTTCTCCATGAGGCATTTCCACTATCGAGACTGTTTTGATATTATCATGCTGCCATCATAATACATGGCTCCCTGGTCTCCTAGCAGGCAAAGAGAGAGCTTGCAGTTCACACACCAGCTTCTAAATGCTTTGGCCCAGAAGCAAGAAACTCTTTTTCTTTCTTTCTTTTTTTTTTTTTAAAGAAAGGATAATAAATGGATATTTACTGAATATTTAAAATATATGATACATTATGTTGCATGTTTTTGGAACATCGTGGTCATTTATCACACAGCACCCACCAGCTTATACTTGAATATGACAGAAGGGATTTACCTGGTTAGATCTTAACATCACTTTTAGGTTATTTACAGATAAGCTAAAATGCATATTAAAAACCAGTAATTTTTCTGGATATAAAATTATAAACCTAATTCTAATTTATTAGCTATTTACCATTCTATTCTTATAACTGGACATGGGAAAAGGGTGAACATCTTTGCCAGGTTAAAAGGGATTATAAAATGAACAAACACTCTTTCTGATCACAGCCCATTAGCCAGAGCTGCCCACAAGACTCTGCCTAATTGCAAGGGGGCTTGCAATATGGAGGAGTGAACGACTATTTAGTGAGGAAAATGTCTCTACAACAGTCCACCCTTGAACACACATAAACCAACTCACACCTGTCCAAGGGAGATTATCTGAAGTCCCACCTAGTCACTGCATCCAGCTCTAAGTCCTGGATCTGCAGGGGATGTGCTATATGTAGCATCTCTACTGGGTCAGGATAAAGCTCATGATGGTCCAGACCTGGGAACTAAAATGACTAATTATCTGCCCCCTCCCCCCACACCCAATATACAATGGTGGTACAGGGATGGGGCAACCACAAAGCATGCTCCCTTTTGGAAAAAAGAAGGTTGTAAGACATAACGCAGTATCTGGTCAATAACAGGGTTCAACCTCCTGCACTGTCGGTGGGAATGTAAATTGCTACAGCCACTATGGAAAACAGTATGGAGGTTCCTTAAAAAACTAAAAATAGAACTACCATATGACCCAGCAATCCCACTACTGGGCATATACCCTGAGAAAACCATAATTCAAAAAGAGACATGTACAACAATGTTCACTGCAGCACTATATACAATAGCCAGGACATGGAACCAGCCTAAATGTCCATTGACAGATGAATGGATAAAGAAGATGTGGCACATATGTACAATGGAATATTACTCAGCCATAAAAAGAAACGAAATTGAGTTATTTGTAGTGAGGTGGATGGACCTAGAGTCTGTCATACAGAGTGAAGTAAGTCAGAAAGAGAAAAACAAATACCGTATGCTAACACATATATATGGAAACTAAAAAAAAAATGGTTCTGAAGAACCTAGGGGCAGGACAGGAATAAAGATGCAGAGGAGGCTCCAGAGGGAGGGGATATGGAGACATGCGTGTGCATATGGCTGATTTTTACTTTGTTGTGCAACAGAAACTAACACAGTATTGTGAAGCAATTATACTCCAATAAAGATCTATTAAAAAAATAACAGGGTTCAAGATTCTTCACAGCGTTTGGCTCCACCTGTTGAAGTTTCTTCCTTTTTCATTATTTTCCTTGGTCAAATATGAAGTGGGTGTTAGGGGACACGTCCTGTTAGAGAGATGAATGGCTTTCTCAGCCCATTTCTTGCTTGCAAAATATTAAATCTCAGATAGATTCTTTCAAACCAATAGCAGTTTTCTCATCTATCTGCTTCCAGTCAATTCTATGACCCAGCAACCATGCCCATCGTTCTTTTAGAGAAATGATCCAATCTTTATTTCCTTGCTTTCTTACCTCCATGGCCCTCCATGTCACAACTTCATGGTGCTTTTCTGCTTTGGTGGGAAAGCTACTCCTTTCATAGGCTTTTACCCAGAGTCTTTTTATCCAACGGAAAGGTTTCATTGAGCACCATACCATTATTCTGACTTTTTTCCCTCAGTTGCTTTGAATCTTTGTTGCTTGAATGTTTTCTCAGTACTATTAGGAATCAGGAAGTGGTCCCTTGACCAACTTTGTCAGGCCTCAAATTTTTGGAATGTATTTCCTTTCTTTTCTGCTTGTAAAACAGTCAGTTCTTTCTTGAGCTCATCTCTTTCTTCTTACACTTTGCCACACAGCCAACAGCAACCTCTTCCCCAGGAGTGGTAGGCTTACTACCCTGTGATCGCCTACATTTTGGTCTCCTACGTTCTTGCAGCCAATAGACTGCATAACAAGGAGGAGCATTTCCCCCAAATCTGACATTTGTTTCCTCACTGTCCACCGCTTAACCGTTGAGGCAGTGCCACAGATTTCCATTTTGAGTTCTTTTGTTATGGCCGCACTCAGACTAGGTGATCTCCCAGATCCCTTCACACCGTAACGTTCCAAGATTTCAAGACGATGCACCTTGGTCTCTCCTACAGTAAAATCCTGTTGCTGGAACGTTACTGAAAAACACTAGCGAACACTATTGAAAGCACATGCATTACACCTATAAAGAAATCAGTATACAGAGTAAATACTGATGTGTATTTTCCTCCTACGCTTGCCTTAAAAAGACAGAGCAGGAGAATAAAGAGGCAGTAGGGTGATCTCGAGTTGTAAGTCTTGTGTATTTTTGGTGTAATGGTATCGTGTCAATACAGTAAAGGAAGAACAAGAGACAGAGAGCAATGGAAAAAGCAGTCCAGCATGACAAGGGAGGGAGGAACAGAGCGTTAAAGAGTGTAATTGAGAGGAATCTTCCTGTAGTTAAAGAGGGTGTGGTGGGCAGGGCTGAAGGGACTCCACCTTTTTGAGTCTCTGGCAGCTGCTCAGGCAAGGAGTTTATGGCCAACTTCAGGAAATGACTCAAGAAAGAAGCAGGGTTAGCAATGAAAGCTCAGAGTTTTAGAGAGCACGGGTGATGCCAGGCTTCAACGACTTTCTTTAGGGGTATTTGAGATTCTATTAATCCTGGGCTTTGTAAGAGCCATAGGCAAGTTAAGGGATGGGACTACAGTCATGGTGGAAGCTGGTGATGCAGTGAGAACAGCAGGGCCCAGGGGCTATCTGACTCTGGGCAAGTTACTTAACCCTTCTGAGTGTTGCTTTCTTTCTTCCTTTGTAAAATGAGGATAATAAAAATACTTAGGTTGTGGTGAAAAATAAACAAGATAATGTACATAAATAGCATAAAGTTACTACTCACCAATTGCCAGTGCTGGTGCTAATGGTGACGCTAATGATAATGATGCCTCGGAGGAAGTAATGGAGGTTCTCAGCCTTGTCTGTATACCATAAGCACTGGGAACTTTTAACAACCCACTGCCTAGGAGGCATCTCATCCATTACATAGGAATTGCTGGGGGCAGAATCCAGATATTAGCCCTCTAATATCTCCCCAGTGGATTCCAACGTGCAGTCAACATAGAGAGCTACTAGTTAAGGGTAACACCTCTGGAAAACAGGGATAACTTATTAGGATCAAGTGCCTCTAAAAGTATTGTACATTAATTAGGCAAAATTTTAACAGATAGCATTTCAATGTGATGAGGATTGATCCACAGGAGTCATGCGTGTGGACCTACCCATTCATACAATCGTTTAACGGATGTTTACTCATTCCCTTTATTTATTTCCATCCGGCAAGTCCCGGGGATTCATAGATGAACAAGAGAGGGAAAACATTATTGGGAGTTAATAATCAAGTGTAAGAGCTAAGCAACAAATCAACCCCAAACTTGAACAGCGGTGGCTTCAATGATAGACGAGTCACAAAGGGATCTCAACTACTTTTATCATGGCTAATTTCTTTTAAAAAGAAGTACTGCAATCAGTACATCAAAATTTTGTTCAGTTTGGGTGGTGAGTATGTTGGTAGTTGTTATGTTATTTTTTTTTGCACTTTTCTCTGTTTGAAATATTTAAAGAAGAAAATGCTACATTGTGCTAAGTGCTATGATGGGGTGACATTGGGATGCAGTGGGAACAAAGAGGAGGGCCACCCATCAGCTAGCTCAGAGTGGGCGCACGGGGAGGGAAGGCAGAAGGCCATGGAAGGCGTTCAGGAAACCACTGACACTTCTGACATGGGAAGGTGTCACAAGAGGATTTGCATTTTAGAAAGATGAATGGGGGAGAGAGCAGAGACATGCAAGCAGGGATATCATTAGAAGACCATTTGCTCCTGATGTGAACTTCGTAAGACCTAGACTAAGGCACTTCCAGTGGGCCTGGGAAGGAGGATCTGAGACCAGAGACATTCTGCAACCGACTGATAAAACTCAGCTACCAACTGAATGCACCAGGTAAGGAAGAGGAAAGCAGGAATGCCTCATGAGTTCCTGGAGTGGGCTTTTGGGTAGACACAGTTCTCAACACCATTAACTCAGCTGTGGCTTTTAGAATGAGCAGCAGATTAGAAAAGAAGGAGAGAAGATGCTGAGTTTTTTGGGGGGAACTGGTGCTCATGCTGCACCCAAGTGTCCACAGCAATAGAATACATGGCTCAGGAGAGAGGTCCATCCAGAGTATAGATATGGGGCCTTCAGTGTACAGTTCATCTCTTGAGGCGAGGGAGTAGATTCAGACAACGGAGTGACCAATACAGAGCCCTTGAACACACCTGCTTTATAATCATGAGGACTGGGGTGAGAAGAAAATCCTTCCAGATGGGGCTGAGAGGAAGCAAAACAGACTAACAGAAGGTAACATCAGGAAAGAGTTCCGATCCAACCCAAGTGAAGGTGTCAATATCAAGGAGAAAATAAAAGGTTAAAGAACAACAACAACATGGAGAAGTCAATAGGATACCCATGAAATTATCACTCAATACAGCAATTCATTTGCAGGCCAATGGTGATGACAAAAGCTATTTCAGGACATGAGTTTGTAAAAGGTAAACTTGTAGCAGGGAAGGTACTCATTAAACATCTATTGGATTGAAATGCACTGGGCTCCTGCCGTCATGGGGCAGGCCCTGAGCCTTGAGGCAGAGGTAGGAGATGCTGGAGAAGGAATGAGGTCTTTTATTGGGCTTCTCAGTTTGGCTTAGGACCAGGGATTCTGCTGGTGAATCTAGAGAGGAGCCGCCCTTTTGCCAGCCTGAGTTGAGTTTGCTTTTGCCAACATTCTACAGCTCTGATCCATTATCAGTAAGTGTCACCCCTTTGCCATATATAGAAACAGTAAGGGCAAAGAAAACACCGTGGGGGCTGATGACGCAGGATGTTTGGCAATGGGATAAATGAGCATTTCACCTTTCCTGCTGATAGATGGAGAGCCCTTAAGGCAAAGACTGCTCTCTGGTTCTCCTCATTGGCATCCTCCTCCTACTAGACTTTTGTATAGCTCCAAGCATGCCACTGGTACCCACAACAAACCATTAATTAAAGCTAGCTTCTGGTCCAGGTTTGAAAAGACCAAAGTTGCCATATGGAGCTGGGTGTGTGTGTATGAGAGAGCTTCCCAAGGGAAGAAACCCTGTCAGCTCTCGGTTGCATCTCCAGAGTACAGTGCCTTGTTCCACCACCAATAGACATTCAGAAACTATCTATTGGCTGACAGTTGGGAGGAACTGGGGTGGAATCTTCTGGCACTGTGAATTTCCTTAGTACTTTCTTCTGATTTGGGCCATATGAATTGTATCATCTAGGTTCAACCAGACACAGAATCAATACATTTATATATTGAGATTTATTACAAGGAACCGGCTTATACTATTGTGGGAGCCGGCGGAGCAAGTCCAAAATTTGTAGGGCAGGCAATCAGGAAGAGAAGATCACAAGCAGAGTGGGGCTGTGTAGGCGTGGCTGAAGCTGTTGTCCACAGGCGGCATTCTTCTCCAACTCTCTCTCTCTCTCTCTCTCTCTCTCTGTCTCTCTCTCTCTGGGGAGTCTTGGCCCTGCTTTTAAGGGCTTCCAACTGATTAAGTCAGGCCCACCCAGATTGTCCCTTACTTAAAGCCAACCGATTAGAGACTTTAATGACATCTGCAAACCCCCTTCACAGTACATCTAGATTAGTGTCTGATGGAATAACTGGGTACTTTAGCTTAGCCAAGCTGACATCAAAAAAGCCATCACATGGGTTTAAGAATGTGTTGGAGATGCTGTGGATGAGTAAAGAAAATAGGTGGTTGGGGTGTGTGTGTGTGTGTGTATGTGTGTGTGTGTGTGTGTGTGTGTGT